>NC_048222.1:79773470-80056055 GCF_002007445.2 Ailuropoda melanoleuca | reverse complement strand
AAAAAAAAAAAGAAGGGGAGAGAGGAAGAGGGAGAAGCAGGCTCCCCACCGAGCAAGGAGCCCAGGACCCTGGGATCATGGCAAGAGCCAAAGGCAGACATTTAACCAACTGAGACACCCAAGCGCCCCTATTGTCACTCTTCTTCAAACACAACTTTATGGGTTCAAAGTCTCCATTATAGAATAAGAATAATTTAAGAAAACAACTATAGGATTAATGCCTGGTGAGTTAACCAGAGAACTGCTTGAAATTATATGAAAATTATGTGTGGAGCACACACCCACATGCATCCCTGTGTCCATCACTATGAGTACAGAATTCATAATTTTTAGATTCCAATGGTACCCAGGTTGACAACTATTGATAAGCCACAAAGATTCCATTAAACAAAAGAATGATTTGTTTGATTTCTCAAAGCACAGATTTGTCTTTGCAAAGATAAGGTGCTTAAAAAACGGTAGAACTCAGAAATAAAAGCCTACCAAAGTAATGCTTTATCATTTCAAGGTTAAGCTTAGGTCCAGCCTCTTCCCCAAAGCTTTTTCTGAAGACTTTAGTTCATAATTATTTCTCTTTTCTATTACTCCTCTTCTAAGTATTACCTTTGTGATAGTTTCTTATGTAACCCTCATTTGTTAATTTAGTATAATTCAACACTTTGGTATGTGTTGCCTACATCACTAACACTTTTGTGGAGGTCTTACCTACCTCCATAAATGGTAGGCTACCCAATGATAGAGGTTTGTTTTTACTCATTTAGTAATCCAAGAATATAAAAGATAATTATTTTTACATGCTCCTATATGTCTTTTAAAATTAGCTACAAGCATTTATTATGGTTCATGTTCTGTATTTCAAATGAGATATATATCTTGGAGTCATTTTACAGTTTTAACACTAAATAAAATTAAACACCTTCAGTTATCAAAGTTATTATTAAAGTAACTCTTAACCATGGTGTCTCATTTGGTCAATCATATTTACTAATACTTCACTGCACTATTAGTACTGTCCACGAATGCTTATTTTATCTGTAGGGAGAGAAACAAACTAAAATCTTTCCAGAAACTTTAAGGCTTCCTTTATACCACACTATTCACTGTGTGACAAACTAAGAATGAAAGGTCATTAGCCATCATTTTGACATAAAATCATGGCAAAGGAACTAAAGAAACATGTTTGACTTAAATGTGATCTAAGTAAATGTTGACGAAATGTTCATTTTAAAAGTTTTGGGGTTTTTTTTTGTCATCACAATGTTACGGGAATTCAGAACCACTTAACTGTTATAAATAACACCAAAATCTATAGAGTTTTCTTCTATGTTTAGTTTACCTAAAAGTACGTCGAAATAGGAACTCAAAATAGGAAGTAAAATAAATCTCAAGTTAGCAATTTCATTTATCCTATGCTCTTCACTATTATTATTTCATCCCCCCCCATTACTTTATATAACTTCTAGTCTCTTGAAAGACAGATGGAACCAGAATTAAGCATTTTCCTTCTCTTTGCTTGCATACCACCTTGAGCGTATTGCCACCTTGGCAATAAACATACTGCTTGCTTCATTTATATACCTACCTCCTTCATTAGACAGTAAACCTTACAAGGTTACGATGCTGTGTTTCTTTCATATTGTTTTTCTAAAACCTAAGCACAACCTCTACTAAACTGTGTGCTCAACAGATGTTCGTTCATTTATTTTTTTGAGGAAATATTTGGGTATGAGGGATACATGTTCATATAGAATCATTAAATAAGATTAAGTTCCTAATATAACCCAACCACACAATATCTTAACACCTGTGTCTTTTCTGTTAGCACAAAATAGTCATGGAATAAATTTTCACCCAGCGACAAAATAACTTCGACCCTTACACGTTTCAAGGATGTATTTAAACTACCCTCCCTCTTCAGAAAAGGGAGGCTAAGTTAAAATTTCACTGGAGTCAAGATCACCTAATATTTAGAACCAAGTGGCTATCAATCTTTGTTTATAACATCACCATGTCATTTAAAGAATACATAAAAATGGTGTATGGCACATGATACAATTTTAAAAATATCAAATGATTTCCAACATTTTTATTTTGTACCAATCCTTTATTGTTTTGCTTAGAAAGGAAATTCCTGATATGAGATACAAAAACAAGAGAAAGAAATATTCTACAGAAAATAATTATGGCAGACATTGCTAATTGCTTGTTAAAAATCTTTTTTTTCTTTTACTCCTCACTAACAAAACTCTGATTTTGTTTGTGGTGGCAATGGGAGTCACCAGAGACACTCTTAAGAGTAGAGGTGTCCAGGGACGTCTGCCTGGGTGGCTCAGTCAGTTAAGCTTCTGATTTCTGGTTTCGGCTGGAGCTCTCAGGGTTGTGGGTTCAAGCTCCAGTAGGGCTCTGAGCTCAGTGCTGAGGCTGCTTGAGATTCTTTCCCTCTTCCTCTCCCTCCCCCTCTGCCCTGCCCTTGCTCCTGCACTCTCTCTCTCAAATAAATAATAAAATCCTAAAAAAAAAATAAATAAATAAAGAGTAGAGGTGTCCATACAGTACAGTTCTGGCCTCTAAGATTAAAGCAGAAAGAGTCTGTTAGGTCAGAATTGGAGGAAAAAACTCCAAACAAACATAACCAGGACAGTTAACACAGGAAAAAGCTCATTTGCAGCTAAGAGAGATTTCACAGGCTTTATTCTAATTTTTGCAAATTAATAAAATTGCTTATTTTCTGGCAAAACACAGATATTAGTTGACATACTAACTGATAACACTAACAGAGCCATAAATATATAACAGGCACTAAATCTATGTGCTTCATACCAAGCAACTCATTAAATCCAACCCTGGATTTATGAGACAGGCGACAATAATAACTTGTTTAAGAACACAAGGCTTATAAATAGGATATCCACAATTCAAACCCAGGTAGCATAACCCAAGAGTCTAGGCTGTCAAACACTATGGTCTAATTATGTTCCAAACATGGCAATACATGTATGTATATATGTATGGGTGTGCATAAACATGTGTGGGTATAAACAAACATGTTTGGATATCACAGGAGTTATGGTTAAATTTGAACTTAACACAAAAAATCCTCATAATAATATAACTGATAATGTATTCACACTTTAAGCAAACACTGCCTAGGGTTTTAATTTGTAAGTACAGTTTATTTGTTTGGTGTGACCAAGTCTGTCTGCCTTATTCACAACTATATTCAACCTCACCAGAGTGCCTTGTTCATAGTAATAACTTAGAAATTTGGTGAACTGAATAAACAATATAAATAGGAGGTTAACATACAGATTTGAAACTAGAGCTATTGCCAAGCTTACCTAGCTAATGTTAAATCTTGGAAGAAATATTTTTTAAATGCTATATTTGTCACAATAAACATAACTGTTTATTCATAAGCCAATTTTGTATGCAATACATCTCTGAGCCTAGCTTTAAAAAAAATACTCTGCTTGTTCTTTATAATATTTAACATTTGAAAGATCTTTTTGATTAAGGCTTTCATTTTTAAATTAAGGTAATAACTCACTTAAACTCCGTATTTACAGCTACCTTTGAACTCGAAAAAGGATAAACACAGACTAAATTTTTCTAACAAAGACCTGTGAGTACTGATTTTATAAAAAAATATTTAAACTGATATTTTTTTTAAGCTTTACCTGTTCTTCCTTAGGGCATTTTCAACAAAATTTGGTATATAACAATTCAAACTACTACCTTTCAAGGATATGTTCTTTGCTGAAAGAAAGTAAGTGTAGAGGAGAGATGAGATATATGGCAGAATCTGGATAGGAAAATGATGTTGAGAGAGCTTTTGTTTCTTTTTTTTTTTTAAGATACAAAATACATGAGCATTTTTAAACACCATTAAGAGAGAGGACTTGTTTGGGGCTCCTGGGTGGCTCAGTTGTTAAGCATCTGCCTTTAGGCTTGGTCATGGTCCCAGAGTCCTGGGATTGAGCCCCGCATCAGGCTCCCTGCTCATCGGGGAAGCCTGCTTCTCCCTCTCACACTCCCCCTGCTTGTGTTCCCTCTCTAGCTGTCGCTTTCTGTCCCTCTGTCAAATAAATAAATGAAATCTTAAAAAAAATCATCCTCCTTTATTAAAAAAAAGAGAGAGATAGGATTTGTCTCATTAACAAGCTTGAAAATGCCAAATACTCATTTCCCAATTTTCTTTAGAAAAAGCATAAGCAGATGTACTTAGACTCTGGATTGGGAATTTGTGACACAAACAACCAGAAAGAACCTTCTTAAATAGAAAGGATCATTGCAGCAAGATTAAGTTTGACGGCAGCAACAAAAGTCAAGCAGCAGCATCACTGCTCCAGTGCCAGCAGCACGGGTTCTGGCTGGGGCGACAGCCCCCAATAGTTCTTTCCATTGTACAAGCCTGGTTCTCTGGTCTTCCTAGAAACGCTGAGAGCTTCTGAACATCCATATAATAAATTTACTTTTAGCATATATAGCCACAGTAAGTTTTTGTTGCTCCAACTAGGAAATCTGACTGCTTTAGGAATCACAACAAAAGCTGATCTTTCTGTCAATGATAGGGTGGCAAAACAGCTCCCCCAACATACATACCAGGATATCCAGTTTAAAATACTGACTCAGTTATTTAGCATCACTCAGCAAGCAAACTCTAGGATTATGTAAATCCTTCCTGGAATAGAACTGAAAACAGAGTAAGGTACCTAGCCACCGGTCCTGGGATCGAGTCCCACATCGGGCTCTCTGCTCAACGGGGAGTCTGCTTCTCCCTCCCCCTCTGCCTGCCTCTCTCTCTCTCTCTCTCTCTCTCTGTGTGTCAAATAAATAAATAAAATCTTTAAAAAATAAAAAAATAAAGTAAAATAAGGAACAATTTTACCAAGAGTCAGAAAATTACCACTTCAAAATACATCAGTAAAAGAAAGAAAAGAAAAAAGCTGAGTATTAGTTAAAACATCTGAAAATCATATATCTGATAAAAGATAAAGAAATCTTGTAATTCAATAAGACAAATGAATATTTCACAAAAGAAGATATATGAATGACCAATAAGCACATGAAAGGACATTCAATGTGATTAGTGAAATGCAAATTATTACAATGAGATATTACTTTACTTCCACAAGAATGACTATAATCAAAAAGAAAGTAATACGTGTTGACAAGGATGTGAATAAACTTCAACCCCAATACACTGCTGGCAGGAATGTAAAACAATTTTGCAGTTTCTTAAAAAGTTAAACATAAGTTTACCATCCAAGCCAACAATTTCACTCCTAAGTATCTATCCAAGAGACATGAAAATATGCTCACACAAAAAGTTGCATGCAAATGTTCACATAACATTATTCATAATATCCCCCAACTTGGAAACAACCCAAATATCCATCAGCTGGTGAATGAACAAAATGTGTTATTTCCATACAATGGAATATTATTCAGCAATAAAAAGGAATGAAATACCAATATAAGCTACAACATGGGTAAGACTTAAAATTATTATGCTGTCAAGAAGACCAGACACAAAAGACCATATATTATATGATTTCATTACATAAAATGTCCAGGAAAGGAAAATTTATTGTCACAAAAAGGAGATTAGTGCTTCTAAATTACATCTCAATAAAATTGTGTTTTTCCTTTTTCTAGGTTCCCATGTCTCATTTTTTGGTCTCAGGAGGCCATTCAGCACCTTAGTAGGTCAGGCACCACCAGTATAATGTTTGCAGGAACAGTATTTGCTGTAAAAAGAGAGCTCTGTAGCCTAGTTATTTGTAACATTTGTATATATTCTTAAACAGTGCTTCTCAAACAAATAGACAAATGCCTATCTATGAGCACTGTTACTGTATGAAACTGGCCCATTACCAGGTAATTAGAGAAGCTGAGAAACTTTAGAAACTTTTATAACAATCTGACAAAGTAATATTACTGTATCTGCTGAATCTGATAATAAAATATTTGGAATTATATCTTGTATTTCTTTGGTTGTTTTTTCTATTTTATTCTTCTAGTCATTCATTTTTATTATATTTTACATAAGAATCAGTCAGCCAATGATTGGAAACTTAAAATACAATGTGTTGCCACAGACAGTTTGAGGAACTATTTACAGGGCTTTCCCATTATCCTACAATTGGCTACTATACCTATCACCATAGGTCAAACTAGTTTTTCTTTAAAAACATGTTTTCAAATGCTCGAACTACTCTGGTAGTATATTCATCAGTGCCAAATTTTAAGGCCTTCTGTATAATTCAGATTTTAATAGATGTTCATCTATTTTTGTTTTTATAAATAGATTTTCAAGTTTATAATTAAAAGATAAAAATTCAAATTATATATACTTAATTAATGTCAATTTTCTTCCCTTACCCTCAGCAAAAAAGTAGGTTTGAATTTGAAGGAAAAACCTAGTCTTTAAATTCAGATAAATTATGGTCCTAGGGAGGTCCTCTATGTCAAAACAAGGCAAGTTGATTATATTTTCATTTAAAAATAAAAGTACAAGCCAAACCAAACAACATGTTCCTACATTCATTTGGATATTAATACAAAAAATGGTATTTAAATCAGTATAAACCATTATCTAGACACTATAAAACATGATGTTCCAAACTGTATCAATAATTAAATCAGGCAATACAATGACCAAGTGTACATGTTACTTAAGAGATCTCTAGGAGAGGGGCATCATAATGTAAAGGTCAATATATGGCTAGACGACTCAAAAAGTAAAATAGAAGAGAAGCTGCCTAAGATCCACAGAGATGCTGAGCAGCCTGTAGGCCTCCTATGACAGTCAGGTGCAGAGGCATATAAGAAATCAATGACTGCACGAATCACTTTTATACCACTTGTATAAGATGATTTAGATAATATGCACTATACAATAAAGTAATAATGGAATCAAAAGAGATATAAACTAAATCACTGTTAAAAATCGAAACCTATCTATAAAAAGGGTTATTCAAACCCCTTAAATGTCCATCACGAATTTGCAGAATTTGAGCACAACGAATTAGAAAGTTTCAATTGCCTTTGGTAACAGGTCATACGATAGAGAGAATGTGAAATGAGGAGATAAGTGACCTGAGTTCTACCCTGGCAATAAGACTTTAGACAAGAACATCTTTCTCCCTTCATTTCCTTATTGGACACAAGTAATAAACCATATTATTTTTGGTCCTCCCTTTCAAGGATTCTACATTACAACTTGTTGATACAAGAACCAACAATGAAAAATATTGTCACCATACACACTCAATGTCCTTAAAATATTTACTGTGCATCTTCTAAACTGAACCCTACATATATAGTTCATTTGGAAAATAATCTTTCATTTAAAAGAAATTAACTTTTCCTCCCCAAATTCCCATCATTTTTCAAATAATTCTGATAACATTAAAATATGTTTGACTTAAAATTTATTATCTTGGTAAGTCAGGAATTATTACTTTGATAATTTGTTCAAAACTGTCATTTCCAAAAAGTTCTTCCTAAGAATCTCTACTTAAGCCATTAGACTTGAAAAAAGGAAAGGAAATGGATATGCCAAATAAAAAAATGTTCACATAACGAGTACTTTTATAAATGTAATATATTTTATAAATGTCATGTAAGACAACTGTATAAATACACAAATAAAATAATTTTCTATACAATTTTGTTTTTGTGTAAGCTTGAAGGCAAGAAATGATTATTTTTAAAAATCTCATTAATTAAGAGTTAACCGAGTCATGCTGCTCTAAGTAATCTCTTATCCTTCTCTGTTTCTCTAGATTAAAAAAATACCATCATTAACAGAAAGTACAGGGAAAAAGAGCTAATATTTTCCCCCTAACTATAGAAATAGTAATTAACAACTTTAACAATCCTATTCAAATTCAGCTTAATCATCTAGATCTGAAAAGATTAACCATTTATTCAGGTTCTATTTCCCAATGGATATTGCTTACTAGGTAATTCATTAGGGTATCTAAAATGCCAGTTTCTGGATTTCTCTGATTAATCTCTGATGAAATTCTAAGTAACACCATTTTATCAGGCAATTAGTCAGCTTGCACAAATTCATGTAGCCAAAATTATGCATATATTCTGAAAATTCATATAATCAAAGCTAAAAAATGTGCTAGTAATACAAAGATTGAAAGTGTTTGAATCAAGTATTTAATTAACTAGTGAAAACCAAGATGCTGACTTTAAGTATTTTAAAGAAGTATAAGAAATGTTTTGGTAAAAAGCAGACGACTGGCTGATGGGGTTTAATATGCAAAGATCCAGATTAGTTAATCCAGAAATACAGACAATCATGGAAGTTAACCTGCTTAAAATAGAGTTGTTAAATAGGATACAGCCAGCTGGGAATGGTCTTTGGAGCACACAAAAAAATATGATTAAATATATTTCATGAAAGGGACTGGAACCCTACAAAACAATACTAATTTTTAGATAGAAAAGGCTTCTTGGGATGCCTGGGTCGTTCATTTAGTTAAAAGCATCTGCCTTCAGTCCAGGTTATGATCCCAGGGTCTTGGGATCAAGTCCTGCATCAGGCTCCCTGCTCGGCAGAGAGCCTGCTTCTCCCTCTGCCTGCTGCTCCCCCCCACTCCCCCTGCTCATGCTCTCTCTTTAACAAATGAATAAATAAAATCAGAAAAAGAAAGAAAGAAAGAAAGAAAGAAAGAAAGAAAGAAAGAAAGAAAGAAAAGAAAAGAAAAGAAAAGAAAAGAAAAGAAAAGAAAAGAAGAAAGAAAAAGAAAAGGCTTCCTGATAATCCCAAATACTCAAGATTGCTAAAATCCTATCACCAAAGCATGTAAATCAAGGGTAAAGATCATTGTTCTCCTTCAAAGGCCACCACTGGCATTGCCTCTGGCCTTTATCCTCCATGATACCCTCACAAATCCTATCAGTTTGCGGCAAGACAAAACTCAATCATAATATAACATTATCCTATGCTTGTAGGGTTGTGTGTGTGTGTGTGTTTGTTTTGTGTATGTGTATGGTTTTTGGCTTGTTCATGTAAGAAATGGTTTTCAGTGAACTTACTTTGAGAACAATTCTTTCTTCTTTTAAGATTTTTTGTTTATTATTTATTTGACAGAGAGAGGGAGAGAGAGTACAAGCAGGGGGAGGGGGAGAGGGAGAAGCAGCTCCCCACTGAGCAGGGAGCCCAGTGTGAGACTTGATCCCAGGACCCTGTGATCATGACCTGAGCCAAAGGCAGACGCTTAACCAACTAAGCCACCCAGGTGCCCCTTTGAGAACAATTCTTAACAACAAAAAAATTCTTCGCTCCTTGCTGTTCACCTAGGAGCTCTTAGCCAACCTTCACTTTACCAACCATCACAGTCAACCAGTGCCTTCTAAATTCCCCTTCTAAAACAGATAGGGGATGCTGAAGTCTACTATCTCCTATACTCCTCTCTGCCAACCAAGAATGGGTTAGTTTGTTCCCTGTTTATATCTGTTGTTCATGCAACTGTGGAATTTAATTATATATTATCTAAACCAACAAAATATAAATACAAAGAATAGTTTCTATGAAAATTAAATAGAAAAAATGGGTATAGAATAGAATTTTTTGGTATGATAGATGATTTACTTTAAAAAAGAAAACACTACTAAATTGGGTGTGGGTGAGTATACTGTAAAAAACTTGGGGAAAATAATAAAAGATTAAGATTCGATTCACAATTATGTAGTAAGTGTCTTTAAGGTCTCCCTCCATTTTCAAGAAATCAAAACTTAAAATCATAAATAATACATGTGGGTGTGGTTTATGCATGAAAATCTAATGCAGAGTGCCAATCTATGGATTCATACACCAACAAAAGGCCTTCACTCTAGATCAGGGTTTCCTGACCCTGGCACTATGGACATTTTGGACTGGAGAATTCTTTGTTTGGGGATTGTGAGGGCAGGAAGGGGAGCAATACTGCCCTGTGAATTGAAAGATGTTTAGCAGCATATCCCCGGCTTCTTTACTACCACCCATTAGATGGCAATAGCAGCACCCTCACCCAGCTGTGACAATCAAAAATGTCCCCAAACATTGCCAAATATCCCCAAGGGGGTTAAATTATCCCAAATGAGAACCCCCACCCTGTATCAAACAATTGATAAATACATGTATAATTATATATTTTGATAAAGTAAAATGTTTAATCAGTTTTAAATGATTTACTATAACCAGCTTTTTGATTAACTGATCAACTACTAGTTCAAATTAAGTCATTTAAGATGGCTTTTCTGTACGTAACAGGAAGAAAAAAAAAAAACCAATCCTTGAATTCGTAAAGTGCCAAATAAGATAGCTTTACTTTATATATGATAATATTCCCATTTTAGCACATCTTTCCTGAGATCAAAACAGAAGCACAAAATTACTGACTAGGTCAGAGAAGGGAGAGAAGGCAGGAGTAGCAAAAGAAACAAAAGAAATTTAAAAAATAATTTCCAGATGGTTGGAAGATTTCTTGACCACACAGTCCTATTCACTGCAACATTTACTGCAGGCCCATCCAACACTGGTCAAGAGAGGTTCATATGCATAAGTTTCAGAAAACTTAAATATCTGCTATTATAGCAAATTATGATTCACTCATTTTTGACGTCCAAAAAAAAATTAAGGTGAGTCTTTATGTACTGACACCATCACATATCATTAAATAAATATAAGTTGGGGTATGATACAATTACTTAAGTAGGCATTTGGAAATATGATTTGTACATGCAAAGAAAAAGATCCAACAGTAAACCAAATTACAAACAGCATTTATCCCTGGTGTGTTGCGTTTTTCATAACTGGCATAACAGTATTTCCTTCATACATGCTCTTCTAGAACCTTGCCATTCCCCCTTCAAGGATTCTGTGCTCCTTGCTCTTGAACCTATGCAGGCAGCAGAAACAGAATACAGAGGACTACTGTGTGGTTTCCAAGGCTAAGTCATAAAAAGTGATATGCCTAGCTTTCCTTCTCTCTGGGACACTTGCCTTTGGAACCCTGAGGTACCACATAGAAAGTCCAACTATCCTGAAGCCACCATACTGGAGGGACCACCAGCCTTCAGTTGTTTTGAGTTCTCCCAACCTGGGCATCAGACACATGAGTGAGCTAGCCTTCAGATGACTCCAGGTAAGAGATCCCAAGTGAGAACCACTTAACTGAACCAACCCCAGAACCGTGCAAGAGAATAATAAAATGATTTTGTTGTTTTAAGCCATTAAGTTTTGGGGTAGTTTCTTATGAATAATAGAACACTGGGGTAGAATATGTTAGGAAGAGGAGGAGGCAGTTACAATTGTTATTTTATACATGTTTTATTGTTTGGATTCTTTTCTATGTAATAACTTTATAATTGCAATTCTAAGTCCATAGATCTTCTACTGTTCTGGTAAAAAGAGGAAAAAGCTGAGCTTATCCTCAGGAAAGAGTGAATTTCAAATTCTTATGTATCATCTACCCTGTCCGTTCTTAACCACTATCATTGGTACCAACATTCTATAGCCAAAAGTATTTGTCAGGAAACTAAACTCAGCAATCCGTATAGCGGTAATTGCTCTTTTTGAGAGTAGATCAGAGAAATTACTGAACCAAGAATAACTGAGGTACAGTAATGAAATCTAGGTTCAAATCTTATCAAATCCAAACTGTGAAGTACCTGAAGTCTAGGCCTATGTCCTATATAATATGTGATCAATATTAGTTAGATGGGGCTCCTGGGTGGCTCAGTGGGTTAAGCATCCAACTCTTGATTTCAGGCTCAGGTCATAATCTCAGAGTCGTGAAATTGAGCCCCTGTGTCCACCCGCACTGAGTGAGGGCCTGCTTGGGATTCTCTTTCTCCCTCTCCTTCTCCCTCTGTCCCTATCCCCATTCGCACTCTCTCTCTCTAAAAAAAAAATAGAAAAAAAAATTGAATTAAAAATTTAAAAAATATATTAGACGAATGAGAAGTAATATGGACTATGAAAATTAAAGGGGAAGGGAAAAGAATGCAGGGAGGGATAAGTCAATGGCATACTCAAGGATCTTACACTTCAACGAGAATCCAATTCATACCCATGAAATGAAAACTAGAATATTTACAATGTGATATACGATACAAATAAATACAAACAAATTACATACACTATTAACTGAGTGCATAAGTAGTCAAGATTCTGTGTTCTTGAGTAAATGGTCCAAGTGTGACAGGGTTCACTGGAAAGCATCTCCTCAGAGAGAGAAGGCTTTAAATGGGTCTTATTAAGAAGGTTTTAACTGGGGCGCCTGGGTGGCACAGCGGTTAAGCGTCTGCCTTCGGCTCAGGGCGTGATCCCGGCGTTATGGGATCGAGCCCCACATCGGGCTCCTCCGCTATGAGCCTGCTTCTTCCTCTCCCACTCCCCCTGCTTGTGTTCCCTCTCTCGCTGGCTGTCTCTATCTCTGTTGAATAAATAAATAAATAATCTTTAAGAAAAAAAAAAAAAGAAGGTTTTAACTGGCAAGATAAGGATATACAAAGACATTAAGTGGGGAAAGTAGCAAATACCAAGAAATGAAGGCTGAAAACATACAGCAGGAAGAAAGGTAATTTACTTGAATGTAGCTAGAAAAAGTCTTTAAGAATAAGAAAATAGGATGCCAGTAAGGGAGGAAAGAACCTTTTAAAAAAAGCACAGGGATTAAAATTGGAATATAACGCAATTCAAACTAAGGTACAGCAACTTCTTGAATGACTTGATGAAAAGTGTTTGATGAAAATTATTCTAACAGTACTGTGCACCACGGAATAGAGTAGGAAAGAGGCAGAAAGGCCAGTTTTACTGCTGTAATCATCTCAGCAAGAAGTGATGAGGATGGCAACTATAGATGTAAAAAGGAAGAGAATGATCTAAGAGATGTGATGGTGAAAGAATCAGCAGAACATTGCTGATGAATTAGATGGGGGATGAGGGAGAGAAGTATGAAAAGGAAAGTACTAAAAGGGTGTTTTAAAGGTTTTAAATCTAGGAATTCCAAGACCAGAGGTAAATTTTAAAAAGGATGATGGAAGGAAGAAGACCTGGATAGAAAGAATTTTAACTAAAAGGAAATAGGCATTTGCATCAAATGCAAATAAGGCCTATGAAAGGGTAACTGAGAAGAAAAACAAATCAGGGAACAAAAGTAAGTTGGTTAGGAAGACACTACATGCAACATATGAGAATTATAATTATTCAGGAGGAGAGTGAATACCTTAGAAACAGAAGCACAGGCCAACGAATAATAAAATAAGGTGTGTCTTACTCCGAGAAACCACTCTTCTAAGCACTTTACAAATATTGCCTCATACGCTCACAACACTCCTGTGATATGGGCACTACTATTTATCTCCAATTTACAAATGGAGTTACTGAGGTTTAGGCAGTTACAGAGTAAGTTGAGGAGGTCAGATTTACACCCAGGTAGTCTGGCTCCCAAATCCATGTTCTCAACCAGCTCAATATTCTAGGATAAATTAAGACTCTGAGAAGAATGATTACACACATTAAAAAAAAAGGTGAGAAATTAATTTGTGAGGGCAAAGTTTCATGAGATGATTGATATACCAAAGCACATATGTTGGGAAAAAAAATCTTGCTTAATAGATCTAGAAAACTAGAATAAGGGAGAACTTATTGACTAAACAGGGGTGGGAGTAGGGGAAAGGGGAAGGACTGCCCTAAGAGTTGGTATGTAAAAATATAAAAGTTTAAGAAAATGAACATATGATATAACCACAAAAGACTAGATGGTTTAGGGTATAACACTAACCATTAAATATTACACCTAGAAAAACAGCCATGCTTAACCAAAACACATCCCACGGCACAATCTAGAGTCACAAGCAGTTATAGATGATGGACATGGAATATTTAAAATAAGGCAGGCACATGTCAGAGAGGAAACATTCCAAATTATATAGCCATTTAAGATTACTAAGTATTCTACCATAAAACCAAGCACATAGTAAGTTCTCTGTAGGTATGTCTGTGCATTTTCCAAATGTTCGAAGACCACCTCATTACAATTAACTGGCATGCTTATGAAGGACACATTCTTGGGCCCACCTAAGATTTTAAAAATTTGGAAGTGAAGTTCAGAAAACAAAAATTCTAATACATTTCCCAGGCAATTCTTTTGCACAAAAGTTGAAATCCACTGCCTTCCTGTGTCACCTAAGTATTTGAACTCTATGACTCCCCAACTGTTTATCTTCTATGGCTTTATAATCTGAAGCTGATCTAAGTTCTTTCATTGCCTATGCTTGACTTGTGCTTATTTCTAAAATCTCAGTCTTGGTTTGGTTTACATAATCAAGACTTGGCTTTGGAGTTTTTAGCCCTGAAATGTATATCAACTCCAATATTGACATAGGGAGAAAAAGTTCTAGTTCCTTTCCCTGACATCATGGATCTTCTGTTAAATATAACATATGGTGTTGACTAGACACTGCGTTGACCCAGTATGTTAATTCTTATGTTGCGAGATCTGTACTGAAGAAAATGCTCACTACTACAGACTCACCATATGAATTCTTGTTTATTGCCTCTAGAGTAAGGGGGCACAAATATCCTGTCTGTGTCGTAATCTACCACAAAAGCATGTCGTGGATGAAAGACATTTTTTAAGAGGGCAGTTGTCACCATATAGACTCTATCTATGAGAATGTTCCTGTTTCTGAAATAGTTCTTTTCAAATGTCTCTTGACCACAGTGATGGGGCAAATGGTAGCCAAAAGGCTTGTGTACTTGATAAAGAGCCTCTTTAGTCAATAAGGGATGCTCCTTGATAGCAGCAACTAGAATCCTGAAAGAATAGCTTCAAGTTACTTTCACGCTTTAACAGATCTGTGATTCAGAAACAGAACAGCCATGTCTCTAGTGTTATCTTTCTTTCCTTAATCCTGTCTAGTTCTATAGTCCTACTTTGTCATCTTTCTGGTTTGCCTGAGGTAACTAACATTAAAAGCTAACACTAAATTACACTGGGAGACTTTTGCCATTTTCTGCAAATTATTTGATCCTTGAAGAAAAGGATTAAATCCAACTAATCTTTGTATCCCACAGAGTACCTAAACATGCACTGCTATACTTGACATGTTTAACTGAGTGCCCTGTTCAATCCCTACAAGAGAATCCTCCTCATGCAGAGCACCCAAAAGCATTAGCCTTATATAAAAGGTGACTCCCCCTGGTGTCCTACCCTCAAGGTCATGGAATAGAACTGACATCTAACTCGTGGTCATGCATTCAGATTTCTCTCTTGCCATCTGAACTAAAAGAAGCACACTGTCACCACTAAGAGGGTAAGTCAGCTTTAGCAGAAACGACAAAACAGTTCAAGTCAGCACCCTGGCAAACCAAACCCACCTGCAAGTCAAAGTTATGCAGAAGCAGAAACTATGTAAAACTACAGTAAGGCAGACAGAAGTGGAAGGGAGAAGTAACAAAGCTTGATGAAGGAGACATAAAAAGAGAAGGCAAAACAAGAAACCACATATCCCCAGAATGAGAGGCAGAGACCAGCTTCTCAGATTCCTGACAGATCTCCCTTTTGCACAACACCAAACAGCTGGATCCCTACAACAAACTTCTTTAAGCCAAAGAATTCCTGTTTAAAGCACAATTTTTTTTTTCCGAATGTACACCAAGATAAATAAAAAGCTGGCAACAGATAAATCCAAACAGGAAAAAAAAAATTTGCACCAGGAAGAAAGTAAAATCTCAGGTTAGCCAAAAAGTTCTCTAAATATGAATCTGACTTATCAGAAAGTACCATCAATACTTACCATATTCTTGTCAATGAAACAAATTAGAATTTAATTGATATTTTCAAAGCAAATTATCAGTGTGCATAAAAAAAACTGTAACTCAGAGGAGAAAAAGCCCACATGATATATCTTTTCTGGTAACATATTTCAAAATATTTCGTTAGCCTGTTTAAAGCAGATCTTTGTTGTTTGATGTCTGTAATAATCAGTAGTATATTAAATTAATAGCCTCATCTTTAAAGACAGGCTTCATAACTTATACAGTTGATAAAGGGAAGGCAAAGGCTAGTCCCTAACTGGCCTCTAACCTGATGCTCCTTTCTTACATAGACTAGCAATAGTATCTAGAACCCCTTTTTTTCCTCTAAAGGTCCTTTCTCTGGAAACTATCTTTGAACTGACTTTCTCTGAACAGAGTTCCCCTATAACAAATCCAAAATAAAACTACAATATGAGCTCATTATCATCTGACAAGTTTGCTTTAACACTGTTAAAGGCCAAACTAACGTTAGAATAATTGTAATTTTGCTTATCTAATACAGATTCTAGCATACTTCCTGTCTGGCAAGAAATATATCACTTAAGCCTTTAATTAGTTTAAATCTTATATGCTTATTTACAGAAATTTTCGATGTTACTAACTTTTACTAAAAAGTTTAATGATTATTAGTATTATAAACCCTCAATTAAGTAAAGCTTGCCAATTCATAAAGTCTCCCAAAAAAGTTTAATTGGAATTTTCCATAAAAAATTTGAAGATGTGCCAAAAGAATTTCTGCACTACTACAAGGGGCAAAAGAGTGAAATTACTGCTCCAATAACTGGTGTTATTCTCCTTAGTTATATTTGACAAAACAAAATTTATGACTAAGAGGGGAATTATCCAATCTCTGTAACAACAGAATCGTTATTCAATAGTATCTGATTGTGGTGGTGGTTGTAGAATTTATACATGGGGGGGGGGCGCCTGGGTGGCTCAGTTGGTTAAGTGTCTGCCTTTGGCTCAGGTCATGATCACAGGGTCCTGGGATCAAGTTCCACACTGGGCTCCCTGCTCAGTGGGGAGCTGCTTCTCCCTCTCCCTCTGCCTGCCACTCCCCCTGCTTGTGTGCATGTACCCTCTCTCTCTCTGTCAGATAAATAAAATCTTTAAAAATAAAAAAGTATCCACACATGTGATAAAATGACATAGAACTATACACACACATTGTACCAATATCAATTTCCTGATTTTAATACTGCACTAAAGTTACATAAGATGTAACCATTAGGGGAAACTAGGTGAAAGGTATAGGCCCTCTCCACTATTTCTGTAACTTCCTGTGAGTATATAATTATTTCAAAATTAAAAATAAACAAGCAACTTATTACTTTAATAACAAATATACCATTTGTATTTTTTTAATTAACCTAAATACCCTGTTTAGCTGACTAGAAAACAGAAATCTAATCATTTATACATACAAACTTATACTGTCAATAACAAAGTCATTTAACTGACATACTGTCAACTAAGACATTCTATTTCAGGAAATGGAACTTAAAATTGCAAGTAACCAATAACTTGTGATCATTAAGTAATTCCTTGTTTTAGGGAAGAAGACCAGGTCAGTTGATGCCTATGTTAGACTGAAATAAAAACAATATATATATAAAATTTTAGTTATCATACCTAAAGAAAAGTACCTTTTTGAGGGTCAAAAAAAGTCAAAGATATTTTTATTTAACTTTGGACTACCACCTTTGGAGGAAAATGACAGTTTACTGAAAAGATGATACAGAATTTCAAATAAATAAGATCATGCCATCTTTTCAGAGAGGCCTTCCTAGGACAACAAAGTGTATAGCAATTATTCTTGTCCTGAGTGGTTTTAAACAGTTACTATGTAAAATTAACTAAACATAGGCTATCTTTGACTCCAAAAAATGGATTTTTCAACCAAATAGATAATATTCAGAACAGCTACTTTCAAGTTCTCCACAATGAGCAATTATGTTCCATGAAGGTAAATGCTTGCTAAATTAGAGGTTGCAAACTATAGTCATAATAAAGCCTCCTACAAAAATTACATTCTAAAGTCAGGACTGATACCTTAGCTACCATCCTGCGACCTCTATACCATAGTTCTGGGTAACATTTGTTCTTGTATCAGTTTGGTAAAAACAGGACATTCTTTCTCCTCCATGAGGTAGGAATGAGACACAGATATAAACCATCATATGTGTATCACACCACTTTAGAAAACCAACTTAAGCAGTGAAAATAAACTAGCCACCCAACCTCAAGTATAAACATTAGTATGTAAATAAAACAGATGTCTGTCAAAGAGGCTTCCAGATCATGTAATGTAACTATTCAATTGTCTCAATAGCAATGTTAAAAAAAAGAAAATAACCGAAAATGGAGTGTGAATTTGGATTTGTGAGGAAAAAGTGAAAGAAACTACACAAAATTAATAGATCTTTCATAAAGTTAGGTGAGAAGATAAAAAGGTTGGATTAGCAATGGGAATCTAAGTTCGAAACATAAAAATGTATTAACGGCAAAAAAAGTGAATTTTAAATTATTGTCTGAATTAGGTAATAATCTAACACTGCCTTTTATTTTGAGGAAAAAAACAGAAGCCAGAGCAACAAAATATACTATCATTCTTTATGCAGCAATATGTTTCCAAGTTCACAATTAATTCTTCACTTCTGAAGACATTACTGACAACTGCAACCCTCACGAACTAGTAATACCCCACCCTCCCTATCTATGCTAGTGTGCTTGTTTGGACTACCAGTAGTTTGGCATGGCTAAGGCACAGGGTCTAGAGTTGATAATGATAAAATATACGAAAGGAGCTAGAACACAAAATACGTGGTATAATATGATAATGATAATAGTTAACATTTATGATATCCCTGAAGCTCACGGTAATCCTGTGAAGTGAGGGCTATTTACCCCCATTCTACAGATGAGGAAACTGAGGAACAGACAGATTAAAACACTTGCCTAAAGTCACATAGCAAGTAATTGCCAAAGCCAGGATTTAGACACGGGTAGAATAACAGTTTGGATTTATTTGAAAGGCTGGGGAGCCACTGAAAGAAAACAGGCAAAGTATGGCTAACAATCAAATCCACATTTTGTTTTAGCAAGATCTCTCAAGTAGGAGTGAAAAATGACTTAATAAAAAATACTGAAAGCAGGAAGATTAGTTAAGAAACTGATGCAGCAAGACAGAAATGATGAAGGCCTGAATTAAGGGAATAGCATATAATGAAAAGAAGTCAACTGATACAGGTACAAAGGATGTAAAATCAACTTGATACTATGATTGGATGTGGAGAGTCAGAGTGACTCAAGGTTTGACTAAGTAGGCCCAACCCAACAGCTTCACGTTTTAATCACACCACTACTTTATCAAAATCTTAAAGCAGATAAATTTAGTCTCAGGTCATCATTTCAGCAACAGCCACAGCATTTGATTTTCCCTTTTGAAAACAGTAACTATAAACATTAAAATTACTGCCTCTTGGTAACTCCACACTAATTGTTTAATATGCATACAGTAAAGAGAGCTATTAAATGTTTTCGATAAACCACATGCAGACCATCACTGAACATAAGAGACAAACTACAGAGAATATGTCCAACTTAGTAAACCCTCTTATCATAATCAGCACTCTAAGTTTAAAAAAAAAAACTAAGTGCCCTTTGAATGAATTAGAATCACTTTATCATTTATAAGGAGGGATCTACGGACACCTGTTTTAAGAATCAAAAAAAGTATAACTCATAACTTCAAGCTAAATCTATTATTTTTTCTCCTTTTGTTTTATTAATGACAAAAACAAAAACAAAAAAACGCCATCCTTATTCCCCAAGTCAAGGATCTGTAAAGTACTGCATTAGAATTAGGATAACCATTGGAAAAACTTACTGTAACTTCAAACTTATTATCACTGTAAGGGTAAAACTACGCTAAAGCCAAAGCCTTCCAGTAACTAAATGCTCTTGGAAAGTGTCCAAGACAATGTTATAGTAAATTTCCAACTTGTTTCATCTAAGATCAAGAAAAACAAGTTAACTAAAGCACTGGATTATGTTTAAATAGAGTATAACTACAAGTTAGACTTCAATCAGTCAGAAAAATCTTCACTCTGTACTTATGATGGGCCCTATATCCAGTATAGGTCAGAAGGGGAGACAGCTGCACCTAGGAATCTTGGTCACATATTAATTAATATTATTTTCAGAAAAATTTCAATACCAATAGCTTCCATATAGCTTCCATTTTGAGAGAAATAGATTTTGGCAGAATCTGTTAAAATAATGGTTTATGATGATACTGAAAATCTCCATAGCTTCTATAATGTGGACAGCATATGGTGGTAGTTACTCTGGTTTCCAGTTTTAGCCACTGTTCAGTGTCCTGTTATTTGTGTTATTTGTGGTTCAGATTTCTTTTTTACAGGTTGCGTGTCTCATAAATATATACCAATTTCATATACAAGCAAACGTAAAGGTACTTTATGTGAGTGCATATGTAAATGTAGCTACATGACACTCTAGACAAGCTGTGATTCCCACTAATAATTTTTTTTTATATAAATTAAAGTTCTACTGAATTGAGAAGCAAAAGCCAACAGTTAAGAGAAAAATCTGGCCAAAGTGCAAAGGGAGCTACAAAATTAATTCTGGAAGCCAAAAAAACCTAAATAAAGCAGGTTTTCAAAACAAACCCAACATATTTTCACTGAGCACTTCTTAGTTAACCTATAAGCATTCACATTTTTAAAAAGCTGAATGGTACAAGAACTTTCATTTATGAAAAATGACATCCTAGGATAAATTTCTAATTTCCAAGAAAAATAACTCAAGTTTAAAGATCTGCATACAAAAATAATAGAAGCAAGAGCTGCAAAGAAATGAACCCAAAAAGCAAACGTGGTTTTACAGTATGGAAGCTGCCTGCAACATTTAAAAGTGAGATGGACTGAATATAACATATACAAGACCCCAAATGAATAAATTTAGCATAAATATCCCCAATGTGTTCAACATCTACTGAAACAAGCAATTCCATTCCAAAAGATACTTGCCATAAAAAATGCCACAACTGGTTACTTCTATTTTTTTAAAATGATGAAACAATGAGAGATTTGTTGCAATATATTTTATAACTTACCAATACTGAGCTATTAAATTTCTATTAGTGATGCTTCAACTAAGGATTTGGCTAAGAAGAGCGAAATCTGTTCATACAGCAATGAAAATGAAGCCTCACTAAAGACATTCAACATAAAGCTGACCCCTAAAGGCTCCCTGATGCACATTTGCAACCACAGTATTCATGATATGCAGTACACTAAACTAGCAACAGATTGGTTAAAACAGTTTGGATTCTCAACTTCCCATAATACAGGCAACATTTTTAGAAGCAATCATATTAAAATAAATGTGTCTTTCACAGTTACGGGATGAAATTTTAAGCTGGACAGGCACCAATGCCCTGATTTTCTACTTTTTTCATAAACCATATGACTTCCACATGCTGACAATGTTTTATGCTTTAACCTGCAGTAAAGGCTTTACATCATTTTAATGCTCAGTGCTTAAAATGCAACAGAATAACCCTCGCCAAATGCAAGGAATATGTTTGGTTTACTTTTAGTGATTTCAACCAGACTACTAGTCAGAAAAAGTTTAATGAAAGCTTTTCCCAGTAAGTAACTTTGCACTTCCATGGAAGAAAACAAACAAAAAGGAAATGTGAGGTAAGGGTAGGTGGAAGAGATAATACTGTTTTATTTTTCCAACTCTTAAACATTTTAGTTTTTTATTTCTAAAATAAGTACTGAACATTTAAAAACTCTATATCTTACAGAATATCTTTCAGCAAAAATATATTATGTAGTTATATAGGATTTTCCTTCAGTTTTGGCAAAGTAATGTTTCAGATTAAGATAGAAGGTTAAAACAAAAAAAATATGGGGTCCTAGTCTAAAACAAACCAAAGGTTCGGATTTGCATCATCATATTTTATACTCTAAATTTGAGATTTAGAAGACATCAATTTTTTTTTCTATTCAGGTCAATCTAAATATACATACTACCTCACGTTTACGGTCAGCTTATCTGTGTGAATGATCAACTGCAGAAATTTCAAATCAAAGATTATAAAACATACCATAAACTGCATACTGTATCTCTGTGACTTTCAGTTTTTATGAAATCTAAAATCTAAGGTCCTTTACTGATAGGTTCGAGAATTGGTAAATTTGGAGCCAAATATGTAAATACATTAAGTCTCAACAATCAAAAGAATAATTATGCCAATTCCTTTAGTTATGTAAAGGTCCATTCCACAAAAAAACTGTCACAGAAGGAGTGCTATTGAAAAACTTCTATTTCATACTGAAGAAACTACAAAATATATGGTCTTAAATTCTCCTGGTGTAATGTTATTAAATATTAAAGACTGTGAGAAAAAAGAGATGTTGCAATCCTCTTGCCTTTATAACTATACTTGAAACTTGAGAAAAAAATCAGAATTCAAATTTTCCGAACTTGACTTATAATTCAACTAGATCTAGCAACTTAGTTGTGCGATTTTAAAATTAGTTTAATGCAAAGCACTTCAATCCCGATGTGACAATTACCTGTGGCATAAATGCAAAGTAAAAACAAATCCAAGTCCTTTTCATCTAATGATGCATTTTATAGTAAAATCACAAAAAGCACAACTATATTAGCGCAAACTAAATAAACAGGCACAGGAGGCATCATACCCATCGGGGAAGACAAATGTAGCATGCCAAGAAAGAAAGGAAAGACTGAAGGAGAAAGAAGGGAAAGAGGAAGGAAGGAAGGGAAGAGAGGTTTCTATACCTGCAGGATCCCAGAGAAATGAACTAGTCACATCACTCTACCCTATTAGATACATAAGGGGTTTTAAAGCTTCAGGGTAAAAAACAGCAATCACTTTATACCATTCAACTTTATATAGTATAGTGTCTTTAATGTCAACTGCCTTCCACCCTTCACTCACCCAACGCTTCCTCACTCTTCCACACCAGCTTTCAGACAAATCCGAGACAGAACAGGGTGGAGTAGAAGAAAAATACAAGCAGCGCCTATCAGCTACTCCCCCCGCTACCAAAAAATTTCCAACAGTTTTCCCTACTTAGGAAAATAAGTCTCCCTATCTCAAGATACACAACAGTCATCCTATATCTTTAGTAGACACACAGAGACGCATACCCATGTCAGCACTCCAGACCCCCACCGTACGCCCCCGAATCTTAAGTAATGTTTAATGCATTTAACACGAAGACGACGAGATACATCTACCTACCGTTTCGGGGTGAGGGTGGGTGGAGGACTCCTTTCAAAGTAGCCCCAATAGTGTAACCAAAACACGGTTCCGGAATAAAATATTAAGAACACTTTTCCTTTCCCACCTATCTATGGACTTAAGGATGCAAAAATCCATCTCCACACCACCTCATCTCTAAAATTCTTCAGCCCGGAGTTTGGGGTGGAGATTCGTCCAGGGGAGGGGACGGAGGCGGGGAGAAGTGTGAGCGGGCAATGGGACACAAACGAGTTGCTAACCCCAGCTACCCCGCACCACGTCGCCAGCCCAAAGGTCCAGGACCCGGACCTTACGCACGCTTCTCTGCCCAGGCCCAGATAAAAGCTATGACTCCAGCTATCTAACTTCCTATCTATAGACATTTATTCAAGACTAACATATCACACAAGTACACGTCACACAGTTTAAAACACAGTTATAAACCCCAAACAAACCCACACACCTCAAATTCACCTCGCAGTTTCCCCAAACTCCGAACAGGAGACCCCACCTCCAGGATTCAAACCTTCCGCCCACAGTAGAGGAAACCAGGAGAAAAGAGTTGGGGAGCAGCCGACGCCTTTCAATTACGGCCCCCCACAAACTGCCCCACCCCACACCCTGCGTCCGGGTTACCCACTCGGAAGCCCCCTGCTTCCTCCCTCCTCTCAATCGGGCCGCTTAAGAGACCCATCCCCAGCCCTCTCACTCCCCAAAGCCCCTCAAAAAAAAAAAAAAAAAGTGAAGAGAAAGAAGTGAGGAAAGAGACTAGAAGTAGTCCGGCTTCAAAACCGCTCGACTCACCTCAGAATCCTTGCTGAGTTCTCTCCGCCCGGCACAGCCCCCTCCCCAACGTCCCAGTACGAAGGGCTGAGGCAGGGAGGAGGGGAAAGCGGGAGGGGGAGGGGTGTCTTCCGCGTGGGGCGCCAGTCGGGAGGGTACTGGGGAGGGGTTGAGGCCGGCGCAGGAAGAGGAGAAGGGGGAGGGGAGGCCCCTATCTCCCAGTCTCCCCCTGAAAACCTCCCTTGTCTCAATCACATCAGACTGACTGTCTTTGTCTGGCTGACAACCGCCATATTGATATCAACAGCCCCGCTCCCACCTGCTGCCGCCGGGCGGCCCTGGGAGTTGTAGTTCTTGCCTCCCCTGAGTAAAAGCTCGGGATTCAGCAGCCCGAAGCCCCAGGGAACTACAGCTCCCGGCAAGTCCCGCGCCTGTCTGCCTTCCCACAGGGAGGAGGAGTAAGGGGTGCCAGAGACATGGGGACTACACATCCCAGAATACCATGGGACCCAGGCCCAGAGAGGGGACATGATATCATGCTGGGGTGCAGAGAGAGGATGAATTGGCGGCCAGGATGAATTTGAGCTGGCCGAAGGAGGCGTTGGAGAGGAAAGGGACGGAAAAGAAAGATGACCACAGTTCCCATGATGCACGGAGAGATGACTACATTTCCCATGATGCCCCGGGGAGGGGGCGAGGGAAGAAGGACTGCATGTCCCGCGATGCTCTCGGCGGGCCGGTGGCGGTGATTGAACCGGAAGACGCCCTCTGCGTTTGAGGAGTGGAGTGTCTGGTACCGAACAACCAAAAGTCCAGTATGAAACTGGTGAGTTTCTGCTCCTAGGTCAGAGAGCAAAGGTGATGCCATATCCTTTTGGACTTCTTCGTTTGCACTTTGGGAAGGGAAGTAGAAATTGGGTGGACCAAGGAAAGCTGCTGTTATTGGAGAGGTTTGAATCCTATCCCCCCCCCATCCCCAGCTACTTGGAGATCTTATCCATCCATTGACGGGTCCCTTTGGTTAGATAAGACGTTGACTCTGTCGTATTTCTTCTACGAACCAAGGTTGAGCTTTATGAGCCAGGTTTGACTTTTCAGCTGCCACGTGAGTGTTGTAATAGGTTATTTAATTCTTTCCATGCTATTAGTACTTGAGTAGCCCTTCTCCCTACCGTTGTTGAGGCGGCTTTTATTAGATCTGAGCGGAGAGTAGGAAATATTGGACAGAGGGTAATCACTTATTAAATTTTGTATTATAGACTCCTAGCTGCCCTAGGACTTTAGAGAAGGACGAAGTCAGGGTGTGATTTTGGAGGATTTGAGTCTTAAACACTACATTCTGTGGGCTGAGAGGAAGTGTTAAGGCATTCCCCCCACGGACTGCATGAACCAAGGTTAGAGGAAACATGCCAGCCAGTATATCTGGAGAAGTCTTTGCATCACAAAACCCAGACATTTTGTTTAGAAAAGCTTCTCAGACCTTTAATTTGGGCCGTTTTACTTACTGTGCATAAGATATAACTACTTTATTCTACCTATATAGAATTAGTAATAGCATTAATTAGCAGGTGTGAGATGCTGTTTCTCAGCCTTTTAAAGTTAATGTTCCTGCAGCCAAGTATGCCAAGCTTTATTTTCTATGATTTTTATACAAAAACAAAAGGTTTGTTTTCTTATTTGAACATACTTTTCCAAAGTGTGCACACACGTGCATGCGTACACACACACAGTACAGCTATATACTCTGCAAAGTGTCAGCTGTTTTGTGAAAAGAAGTCAGAGAAAGTATTAAAGTAGATTCACCTCCAAAACTGCTGCTGTTTAGAACTGCCCTTAGGTAGGGAGAAGGGCACAGATCAGTAAACCTTGACTGTCAATTTGCTCCTGGGTCTGAGTGTGAAACATTTAGGAATGCAGAATTGAAAGTCACTGCCTTGCCCTATAGAAAGAAGGATGCAATTTAATGAAGATAGGAAAAAAAGCCAAAATTACAATTCATTGCAATTCATGGTAAAATAAAAACGTGTTCAGGGTTTGGGGAATTGAGAAGGTAATGGAGTGGGGGAGAGGTGGAAGACCGCTTCCTGGAAAGGACCCAAACTGATAAGAAAGATGAGTAGGCCAGGGCCTTCCATGAAGAGGGTTCAGGTTACAGGTGCAAAAGAGCTTGCACCTAAGTGATTGGAGGCACAGACCGTGCATCTCCAGTAAATGTTAAATCATATTTGGTGAGAAGGCATGCAAGTGTGAAACAATTTTTTCCATAAAAATGGATTTGGCTGAGTGTCTCAGAGAGCCAAGATTTACTTTACATATACCTTGTTTTGGCTCATAATATCCTCCTGCTTAATATATTTACAGATGTGGAAACATGGAAGGGAAAAGAGTAGAAACTTATTTTTCCTTTAAGAACCAAAATATGCCTCCTAGGGAGAGGAAGTGTTCTATCTATAGTCTCTCCCTCTTTACTTTCAATCCGTGTGTTACATATTAAAACTCATTTGGTAGTTGTTAAGTTGTTAGATGATCTTTAAAGCAGAATTACCATCAACATAGCAAAGTGGTTTCAAAAACACTGATGCTCACTTAGTTTTTTGTGTGTCATGCCTCATAAAGTTGAAATAAATCATCTCGTGGCCTAAAATTTTTAACTTTGTATACTGCTTCAGGAATATGTAGTAGTGAACCATGCTTTACATTCATATCATGAAACACAGAAATACATTTTATTGAGCACATTCCTGTTTTTGAGATTATGACTTCCCAGAATACCCTCCCCATGCACAATCTATGACCACATCTTGTTGATTGATGCTACCTCTGTTCTTGAATAAGTCTCTTTCTCCAGTCCCACTAATACTGCCGTTGTACTGGCTCTTTTCACTTGATACTTGGAATTCAACAATACTTTCTAACTGATCTCCCTGCCTTCAATCTTAATCCCATCCAGTCTATTTACTGTGCATCTCAGAAGTTGTTTTAAATTGCAGAGGTCCATAAAACCCCTCAGTAGCTTCCTTTGCCCTTAGGATAAAGTCTTACAATTCTTCACTTGGCTTACTTGGTCCTGCAGAATATGGCCCTGCCTACCTTTCCAGGCTCATACTTACCCCTCATCTCCCTTGCTCTCCTGGTTCCAATTATATTGCACATCTTCCAGTTCCTTAAACTCACCATACTTTTGCCTCTGGGACTTTAAGTGTGTTGCTTTGCCTTCAGTGCTTTTTTGCCTGCCTTATTTCTTCATATATCTCAGGTCTTTGTTTAGTACTTCTTCAAGGTTTCCTTGAATTGGTTACTCCTGTTAATATGCTTCCTTGGCACATTTTCTTTTTGTAGCACTGGTAGTTATTGGTTTTATGTCTTTCCTCCCTCATATATTCCCAGGGCCTGACACATAGTATGTCACTGAGTAGTTGTTGAATAAATAATCTCTGAAGGATTATCAAGGTTTGTGGCTATTGATAAGAAAAATTAAGGAGTGTATTTAAAACCTTAAAATAAGCAATATCCATTGGAGTAAAATAATAATAATAATAATAATTGCTACCTTTTGTGGAGCAGTTACTATGTGCCAGGCACTGTGCTAGATACCATGTAGTGTCCCACTTATTCCTTTGATTTAGGTGATACTATTCCCATTTTACAGATAAAAAAGTCTGAGCCTCAGAAAAGTGAAGTGGCTCAAATTTACACAGAGGGAAAAAGTAGTAGAACCAAGATCTGAGTCCTGGGTCCCTTAATGAGGGCCGGGATTCCAGCACCTTGCAAAGTACCTGGCATATGTTACCTCTTAATAAAAGGAAGCCAGAATGCATACTGGGAGAATTTATTCCAGGCTGCTTTTAAAATTAGCTTTAAATGTGAGTTTGATTAAATTAAGATCTTTAAAAAAGATTATTGGTAAAAAATTAAAGTTTGGAAACTTCCTTGATAATACAAAGGGCTCCATATCAGACCATACCAATTCAACAAGTGCCCAAGTTAGTTTTTATACTACCCAATTTAACCTCTGTAATAGCACTGATAGTTCTCTAACTTTATACATCACTCTTTTGGTGGCTTTTCACACACCCAAGGGAAGACCATGAATGTCATAAAATATTCCTTGGACATCTCCTTCTTAGAAAGCTACCAATTCAGAGGATTTTAATTACTGTCTATAATATTGTGCAATATTCAGGCAGCTTTATTTAACTGAAGAAAACTTACTGGCACCTTCAGTTAACCAGAATCATTTTTAAAGAACAGGAAAATTAGAAGTGTATCCTCTAAATTAGCATATTTTAGAGGCTGTTCTGTTTTTAGTGTAAATTGAGCCTACCTGGGTATACCCCAGTGGCCAATTCGGGAAATGATAGAAACTAGAATTTATCAGGGTCCTTAGCAAAAACATTGAGGAACAAAAAACTACTGAATACATTGACAAATTGAGTTTGAAATATCATATCCAGGAGTTTAGTCATTCAAATAGAGAAAGGTTAAAGTGAATAAGATAGTAAGAAGTAGTTCAAGAATGCAGCATGTGTCATACTTTCTATGGATCCAGAAATGGAGAGAATCTTCTAGTTTATTAAGTCAACAAAGATTTATTATGCAAACGCAGTATGCCCTTGGCATTCAAAGTTTTAATACTTTCCATTTTAACTCTTACATTTGACCCCAAAGATTGATGACAGGAAATTATTTATGATTTTACTGAGGCATAAATTTGAATATGACTTTAAAATTAGTGATAATCTGGGCCCTGGGTGGCTCAGTCAGTTAGTGTCTGCCTTCGGCTCAGGTCATGATCCTGGGGTCCCAGGATTGAGCCCTGAGTTGGTCTCCCTCCTCAGCAGGGAGTCTGCTTCTCCCTGTCCCCCTCCCCCGATTGTGCTCTCTCTCTCTCTCTCTCAAATAAATAAATAAAATCTTAAAAAAAAAAAAAAGATTAGTGATAATATAGTGAATGAACCTGATTGCCTCAGAATCCATGGCTCTCTGTAGTTATTATTGCTCTTTTGTTAAAGTTCTGAAAGAAAGGTCGTTTAAATGCTTGTTATGCTATACTTTTTAAATTTGATGGAGGAAATTATATGCTGTAGTTGTATTTACAAATTTAAAAACCCAGGAGATGTTCTTCAGTGATCTGTGCTCCTTTATACAAAGTGTTGTTTTTGGTACTACTGGCTTTTTGGGGAAGGCTCAAACTTTTAACTCACCATTTCTCCTAGGAAAACAGATGGAGCAAAGAAATGGATTCATGGACTGTTCCCAGTGGAAGACAAATAAAACACCAAGTGGAATTGTAGATGATCTCCAAGATCTTTGCTTGAGAGGGGCAAATTCTGCCCCAAGGTCAATTTAACAGATCATTAGAAAGGGGTGTGGTTATTCCTCACCTTGGATCTGAGAGTGATAGATTATTTCTCTCATTTCCAGAATTGCAGAATGCTTTTGGCTTCTTAGAACTTAGATCAAGAATAGACAATCTCGGGGTGCCTGGGTTGCACAGCGGTTAACCGTCTGCCTTCGGCTCAGGGCGTGATCCCGGTGTTGTGGGATTGAGCCCCACATCAGGCTCCTCCGCTATGAGCCTGCTTCTTCCTCTCCCATTCCCCCTGCTTGTGTTCCTTCTCTCGCTGGCTGTCTCTATCTCTGTCGAATAAATAAATAAAATCTTTAAAAAAAAAAAAGAATAGACAATCTCTTGCTATAAATTACAGACATTTACAATTTTACCAGTGCTTATTAATTCACCTATTATGGTGCAGTTGTTAAAATGTCAACCTCATTTCACTCTTTTCCGTTTCTCTTTGCTGGTTGATTAGAGTGCCCTCGTGTGTCTTTATGATGTAATATCATTTCGAGCTTCCGAAAGGTCATATTTTATCACCACCTCAGTATGATAGGTTTTTTCCTTTCTTTCCTCAAACTGAAAAGCAATGTGTAACATAAGGCCAAGTCACATACTTTATTCAGCAGTGCTCTGAGATAAAAATGGATATTTTACTTTGGGGCATTTCAAAGTCATAATTGTTGTTACTCTGAAGATTAGATCTTTTATGCTTAAGGTGAAAAAAAAAGGACACCAGTAATAGATTTTTTCCAGCAATAATAGTTGAATTGAAAAATATATGTATGACTCACAGTATAAGCATGACAGCATTAGTGTTGCATATAACTACAGTAGCATATCTGTTTTGTGCCTGGTTTGCTTTGAGCACTCAAATGCCACTGCCGTTGGCTCTGATGATCAGCAAACTGTACTTGACAGACAAGGGCCAAGAGCGTAGCATGGCATGGAAATCAGTAAAACCCATCATTCCAAATGGAAAACTTGCTCCTGGCTCGCTAAATACCAACAGAGGTCCAGGCATACATGGCCCCTCAAATCTCCATTATTATTCATTTATTCATTCAACAAATCTTCCTGACCAACTGTCTCCTCTGTGCTAGGCCTTGCTGGAGGTACCGGGAACAGAACAGATTTACTTCCTGCCTTTATGGAAAGTAATGTCTAGTGGCTTACTGTGCAATTCAAACAATATTACAGTGAATTTCTGATGTAGAGACATCATCAGGCAGTGGCTCAAGTATTTTTTTAATGTAATGGTCAAATAATGCATTTAATTGTATCCAAGAATATGCCTTCTTAAAATTTTAGTAGTTATGGCCAACTTGCCCACTAGTTTACCATTGTACCAGTAGTATATGAGAATGCATTTCCTCCCCCTTGCCAACAATGCCATCTGTTTCTTTACTCTTACTATGTGTCTTACTAATGCAACTTTCTTTTTCATCAATCCTCACACCCTCTTGTCTCTTAAACTTCAGCCATATTTAGTTAAACATCCTTATAGTAGTGATAATATGGATGTGGGAAAATGTACCAGAAAGGGGAAACACATTTCTTTATATAAAAAAAAAAAATGGTGTCATAAGAATCTTTAAGAGGAATTTTTTAAACACTCTGTGGTGTTGCTTTGAAAATGCTGATGCATGGGTGTAGTAATTAAGATGGCAGTATTATGAGATCAAATGGATTGGAGAGGCAGCCAGGCCAAGTGTGCATAAATGACAGAGGAGATCCCCCATCATCCCCAGAAAGGGATGATCTGTGAGATGAAGCTAAAACTTGATATCATCAGGAAGGACTGAGGAAAAGGTAGATGCCAAAATTTGCAGAGATTATGAAAAAAGGCAAGACTGCAAACCAAAAGGATGAACGGTAATAAGAAAGACTGTAAAGGGAAACAAGTCAGTTTGAAAACCCCTAGGCACTCAGTGATCAAGTCTATGTGATGGGAACTTTACTGTGAGAAAAACAGGAAGTTTCAATTGTCCCTGATTGACCATATATCTAAAGGAAATGCCTTGAAGGTCTGAAACATTTAAATTTATTGAAAGCACAACTGAATGAACTTTAGCTCTTTCAAGGATATATAATCAGATAGATGGTGTTCAGGAAGGTGATTTTTTAATAGGAATTGCAAAACGAAAGCCCTTTTGGCCCTTAAAGTACAGTTTATTTTTCATCATTCATGTTTATGAAGAGGGGGGAGGTGAATAATTAAAAGGTCTTGCATAATCCATTCCTCATCAGATTTATGGCCTAAGCAGAGATACTCTTTTCCTAAATACAATATTTCTGCATTTTTCTATTTCAGTGAATAGAGGAAGGCATAATTAGATGTTCTAATTTAATAAGTCTTCCTTTCCATATGTTTTTCTAGCACGTGGAAATATGAGTAAACAAGCAGTAGTATTAATAATGTAGAGGATATTATTATTATAACCATTACTTTTTTTTTTTACATTTTTAAAGCAGCTTTATTGAGGTATAATTTACGTGCCACAGAATTCATACATTTAAAGTGCAGTGACTTTTAGTAAATTCAGAGTTATGCAACAATTACCACAATCCAGTTTTAGAATACTTTCATCACTCCGAAAAGATCCCTTATGTCCATTAGCAGTCAATCCCCGTTACTACCTCCAGGCTCAAGCAACTGCTTATCTACTTTCTGTCTTGTAGATTTGCCCTTTCTTGTCATTTCATATAAATTAACCACTACAATATGCAGTCTCTTGTGTCTGACTTCTTGCCCTTAGTATAATGTTTTCGAAGTACACCCATGTTGTGGCATATACCATTTAATAATATTCCACTCTATGAGTATACCACATTTTGTTTACCCATGTACCATTTGATGAACATTAGGATTGTTTTCACTTTGAGGGTATCGTTATGTGGAAGGTTTCCATTTCTAATATCTCCATGTTTGCATTTCTTTTTCTTACGTGATTGCACTGGCTAGAACCCCTAGTTCAATGTTGAAGTGGTGTGAGCAGACATCCTCTCAATCTTTTCCCAGTTCCCAATCTGAGGGGGGAAGCATTTACTTTTTCACTACTGCATATGATGTGAGCTGTAGGTTTTTTGTAGATACCCTTAATCAAATTGAGGATGTGCTCTTCTATCCTTAGTTTATTGAGCATTTTTATCATGAATGGGTCTTGGATTTTATCAAATGCTTTTGGGTGGGGGTATCAAGATGATCATATAGTTTTTGTCCTTTATTATATTAATATGGTATATTACCTTGGGTGAATGTTGAATGTTAAGTCAATCTTACATTCCAAGTATAATTCCCACTTGGTCATGATATATAGTCCTCTATACATATCGCCAGAATTGGTTTGCTAATATTTTGTTGAAGATTTTTACATATACATTCACTAGAGATATTGTTCTGTAGTTTTCTTGTAATGTCTTTGGTTTTGGTATCAGAGCAATGTTTTTCTCATAGAATGAGTTGGGAAGTGTTCCCTCCTCCTCTGTATTCTGGAAGAGTGCTCAAAGAATTGATATTATTTCTTCTTCAGATGTGTGATAGAATTCATCAGTGAAGCCGTTTGGGCCTGGGCTTTTCTTTTGGGGCAGATTATTTATTGACTAATTCACTTTCTTTACTTGCTACGGGTCTCTTCAGATTTTCTGTTTGTGCATTACATTTTTTAGAAATTGAATTAAAATATACACAACATAAGATTAACTTTTAACCATTTTTTTTTAAGATTTTATTTATTTATTTGACAGAGAGAGACAGCCAGCGAGAGAGGGAACTCAAGCAGGAGGAGTGGGAGAGGAAGAAGCAGGCTCCCAGCAGAGGAGCCTGACGTGGGGCTCTATCCCAGGACCCTGGGATCACGCCCTGAGCTGAAGGCAGACGCTTAACGACTACGCCACCCAGGCGCCCCAACTTTTAACCATTTTTAAGTAAAGTTCAGTGGCATTAGGTACATCCACATGGTTGAGTGACCATCACCATCCGTCTAAAGTTTATCCATGTTGTAGCGTGTGTCAGAATTTTCTTCCTTTTTAAGGCTGAATAATATTCCATTAAATGTGTACACCACATTTTGTTTATTCATTCATCTGTCAATGGACACTTAGTCATTTCTGCCTTTTGGCTATTGTAAATCTGCTTTGAACATGGATGTGCAGTTATCTGTTCAGATCTCTGCTTTGAATTCTTTGGGATATTTTTCCAGGAATAGAATTACTGAATCACATGATAATTCTCTGTTTAACTTTTTGAGGAACGAACATACTGTTTTCACAGCATGTGCACCTGCACCATTTTATGTTCCCAATAGCAATACACAAGGGTTCTAATTTCTCCACATCTTCACCACTTGCCAATACTTGTCATTTTCTGTTTGTTTTGATAATAGCCATCCTGGGGCGCCTGGGTGGCGCAGTCGTTAAGTGTCTGCCTTTGGCTCAGGGCGTGATCCCAGCGTTCTGGGATCGAGCCCCACATCAGGCTCCTCTGCTAGGAGCCCGCTTCTTCCTCTCCCACTCCCCCTGCTTGTGTTCCCTCTCTCACTGGCTGTCTCTCTCTGTCAAATAAATAAATAAAATCTTTAAAAAAAAAAAATAGCCATCCTAACGGGTGTGATTTTCATTACATTTCCTTAATGCTTACTGATGTTGAGCATCTCTTTGTTTTTTTTTAGACAGGTAATACATGTACATTGTTTAATTAAAAAAAAATGTGCAAGTTTAAGAGAAAAAAAAAGTGAAGAGATCTGCTCCTCTCTTTATCTTCCTCCCCAAGAGCAATCTCAGTTATCAGTTTCCTTTGTACCCTTTAGAGATACTCTGTGGATTTACATTTATGTAACTTCCATCCCTTTTTTATTTTCTACATAAATGGTGATATCCTACCCACACTGGTTTTGCGAATTCCTTTTTCTTTTTTAAGTTAGAAATGTATCTTACCTATCATTTCATATCAATATTTAGGACTGGTTCGTTTTATAAAATACTACATACTCAGACCTAATGAATCAGAGTCTGCATTTAGTAAGATCTTGGGTCATTTGTTTTCATAGTCTTTTCATTGTAGACAATGAAATATTTCCAGTGCTCCTTTCAGATATTTTTTAAAAATACTTCTAACAGACACTTTGTATTTTTATTGTCTAAAGGATGAGTTTAGAATTATGGATGTTAGGCTGGAAGATATAGTTCTACCCCCACCTACACCCCTCATGACGATTTTGAAAATCATTCATTGTTAAAAGTTTAGGGCATGGTTGTTACTAATATAAAACGTAACATACGAAATTAGTGTCAGCATATCTCAAAAATATGTTCATACCATTGCTAGAAAATAAATCAGTTGTGCAGTGTTTTGTTGTTTAGGTATGCATAATTTATCTGGCCAAACCTTCATCAATGAGCATTATGTTGTGTCCAATCTTTTGCTGTTAGAAATCGTGTTGCATGATAATCTCCTTTGTGAGCATCTCTGGAAGTATATTTGTAGGATACATTTCTGGATGAAATGGATGGTTCAAAGGGTATGCGCATTTTTTATTTCATTTTATTGCCAAAATGCCCCCATAGAGACTTATCAGATTACACTGTCTCCAGCAGCATATCCCAGTGTACCACTACAATGTAACCATCAAACTGTCTTACTTTTTCCTCACTGAAAAGTGAAAAAATGGTCTGTCATTATACTTTTTAAAATTTTTTTCTCCTGAGTGTAAGATGTAGGACATCTTTTCATGTGTCTACAAAAACATCTGTTTCTGTTTTCTACTCAACTCTTATCCCACTTGATCTATTTTACAGTACTACATTTTTATTTTTTGTAGTTTTAGTGTATTTTAATATCTTGTAGTATTTGTTCCCACTCATTGCTCTCTACCTTAGAATTTTCCAGACTGCTCTCATTTTTTTTCCACGTAAAATTTAGAACTTTAAATGTCCAATAAAATTGAGAATTATTAATTCCCAGTAAAATCTCTCTCATATTTTTATTGGAATCAGGCTAAATTTATAAAATGTAAGGAGAGAATTGACTTATTTCTTTCAACATGTCATTGAGTCTACGGAACAAATGGCTTTTCCTTTATTTAAACCTTTTCTTAAACATTATCTTTTTTATTGTTACTATAATTGGTATCTTTTCCTAGATAGTTTACATACAAGAAGGGTATATCTTCTTTGTATTCTCTCTACGGCCCCTTGTTGAATTCTTTTAATTTTTAGTAGTTTTTCCGGTGAATTCTCATGGGTTTTCCTGGCATATAACTTTGCAGACAGTCTTTTAAACCTCATTTTTTTCTGTGGTGTAATTACATTGGCTTATACTTGCAAGTTAGTTTGGAATAGGAGTGGTGCTGGTAGACATCTCTGTTCTATTTCTGACGTAAATGGACATGCTGCTTTAAACTCAACATGTCACTGTTATATCAACTTTCGGCTTGAAATTTTTGTATATTTTAATTTACATGCTATAGCTAACTACTTTCTTGCTCCAGAATTTTCTAGTCACTAATAAAGTGAAATTCTTTCATATAGACCAACAATAAGTCATTTCTTAAGGGGGAGATCTATTTGTGTTGTACTGTATTGTTTGCTCTAGGCAGTTAATTATATCTTGCAAGCCATTTCCAGACTTTTGAGAAAACAATGGTTTTTATAACTTAAAGTCTTGGGTGGTGTATAGCAGATTCACAGAAGTAAAAGACTCCTATGACCTTAAGAGAAAATTGCAGGCTTTCCTTGGAAAACAGAACAGCCAGAAATAGTTTCTTTCTCTGTACTTAAGAGACAGGCCTGATAAAGGCAAGAAATGTAAACAAATCGGTCTGTTAAAATAAACATAATTACCACACCAAAAAAAAAAAATCTCTGCGGAAACAAAAAAAGGGTTCAGAGCCCTAGGCAAGGACTTATTTATTTTAAGCTGTATTTGATTCAAGCTATGTAGATCCAATAGGAAGAAACTGTTGATGAACAGCTATGTGATAGTTAAAATTAACAGATAAGAGAAGCAATAACAAAAATCCTTTGTTTGGCTGTATGATCCAACAAATGTTATTAAATGCCTATCTCAAACAAAACCTCTTTGATGCCATGGGGCATACTAAAGATGGGTAAGACATAGATCCTACTATCAGTAACTGACTACTTAACAAACCATGGACACAATGTATTGTGTATGCTCTGTATGTGTGTGACTGTATGCAGTTTTAGTAATAGACTGTGATAAAGGCAGTAGTGGGGTATGTGATAAAGGCAGTAGTGAAGTATGTAAGTTTAGGATTATGAAAGATGTTTTCCAAACAGAAAGTCAAAGTTGCCTACAGAAGTAAAATTTGAGCTGGCCTTGAAAAGTATGTTGGCTGGCAGGTATCTCAGAGGCAAAGTTTTGTGTCCCTGCCATTGGGTCAGGGGTGGGATTGCTGGGGGTTATCAGGAATGAAAGTTAGAAAGGTAGATTGAAGCCACAGTGGTGACTTTGCATACGAGACTTAGTGGTTTGGACAGTAGCAGAATAAGGATATTTAAAAAACATCTATTTCGAGGAAGTTTGGGAGCTTTAAAGCTTTACTTTTTTTTAAAGATTTTTTTAAAAGATTTTATTGATTTTATTTATTTATTTGTCAGAGAGAGAGAGAGCACAAGCAGGGGGAGTGGAAGGCAGAGGGAGAAGCAGGCTCCCCAGTGAGCAAGGAGCCCAATGTGGGACTTGATCCCAGGACCCTGGGATCACAACCTGAGCCGAAGGCAGACCCTTAACCCACTGAGCCACCCAGACGTCCCTAAAACTTTAAAGAATGTGTAAACACGTGGAGCCTATAAATTCATCCGTTGGGAAATCTAGGACAAAGAAGTTGGAAGAACTGTACTTTACACACTTAAGAAAAACTTTGGAATGTGAAATCAAAAAGTGTGATTCACTGCAGTTACAGAAAATATTTTGAAAAGTGAAATATAATCAAAACAAGAATAATTAGGGAGTTTAGCAAATGCATCAAAGCAAAGGCAAAGTCAGAATTTACCCTACTTAGGACAAGATTTTTCTAAGTACTTTATGAGGATATCTCATAAGCAGTAACAGAATTCATAGATACATCAAAAACTGAAAGGGATCCAGAGAATTCAATCCGTGGGACCAATTGACGGGCACCGTATAAGAACAATACCCAGATAGGGAAAAAGGAAAGAACAGAGACAGATAGTGAATTCCTTGACATTCACCTATATTGAGAAAAAGCTGGGCAAGGGTCCCTTTCCTGCAGAACTGATAAATGCATAGAATATTCTTGGTTACATCGACAGCTTGGATATAGATAAATCACTAGAAAGTGTGATGCCATCCTCAGATTTTTTTTTTCATATGATTTTCATACAGTTAAAGTAACATAAATTTCAAGTGTGCATGTAGTTTGATGAATTTTTATCTAGTTAGACTTCCATGTATATTCTCCCTTGTGTCTGGCTTTAATTCAGCACGTTGTTGACCTGGAAATTTTAAGGGATGAAAACTGTTGACTTGTTGCCTAACCTATGTCACCCATGTATAAAGAGCAACTCCCCAGAGGACTGGCCAACTACCTGTGGGATTACCATCTCTTTGTAGGGTTCTAGAAGGGACCCTGAGAAACTCAGCCTGGTAAAACCTATTTCTGGGCTTGGCAAGCTGCTGCAGTTCAGTGGGAGACTGTCAGGCAAACACAGCATGGTTTCTTTTAAAAAGAAATCAATCTGACTGAACTATCAAGAGTTCTGCAGAGGGACTAAATAAAGCTTGTTTCTTCAATTCACTTGAATTTTTGGAATGCTTTCCTCAAAAATATTATAGAATCAATAAATACTCATAAAAAATTTTTTCAGAATATAATTGAAAGCTATAGAGAAGGAAACAAAGATCACCTGTCATCTCACTACCTAGAATAATCACTGTTTAACATTTTGGTATGTAATCTGCTCTGCTGGATGTGTGCAATGACATCCTTCTATATCAGTAACTCTTAAATTATAAATCTGTTAGGATTAGATTCCGCTGAATGATAGGAAGGCTGAAATAACCATGGCTTAAATAGGGTTGATGTTTCTTTCTTATGTAAATGAAGTCTGAGGGAAAATAGTCCAGGGCTGATAGGGCAGGTCCATGATCCTTAGAAACCCAGACTCTCCCTGCTTGCTTATTGGCCCACCATCTTCAATATGTGGCTTACTCTCTGCGATCCAATATGACTGTACCAGCTAAAGCCATGAGGTCCTTATTTCCAGCCAGGAGGAAGGAGGAAGGGGCAGAGAAAGGATGCCCCTTCCCTTTGTTAGTTTCTCAGAGTTGCACATACCCCTTTGATCTATCTTTTTGGCCAGAATTTACATTGCTGCGTCTAGTTGCAAGAGAAACTGGGAAATGGTCTTTATTCCAGGTGGCTGTAATTCCAGCTGAGATTTGGGGTTCTCCTATAAAAGAACAGAGGGGGATACAGATAATGAGACAACTCTGTCACAAGCCTTTCCATTTTAAATATTTGTATTGCTCATTTTGGGTTGTTTTTATAGTATTACATTATGTGGTTTTATTCTGCTCTTGAACATTGTGGTTTCCATCCCCTAACTGTCCTGCACAATGCTGAAGAGAACATAGTTATTTACTTTTTTTGCACCCATCTGGTTTTTTTGCTTAGTGTAAGTAAATTCCTTAAGTAGAATTGTGAGGTCAAGGACTATACATGCGCATTTTAAATTTTGACTCAAGATTGCTTTTCAGAAGTTCTTTCATTTTCATCTACCAGGAGTAACTGAGAGTTTCCATTTCCCCATACCCTCATGATTAGTTTCTTCAGGTGAGTGTTTGGACAGACCATTTCCCCACAGTATAGTTTTAATCTACACTTCTATTACTTGTAGAAGGTTGACCATCTTTGCATTTGTTTTTGGTGTTTTGGGTACTTTTAGGGGGCCCTTTATATTCTTTTACAAATTACCTGTTTGTGGTTTTTCCCTGTTTTTCTGTTGCAGTCTTTGTTACTCAGTTTTTACTCAGTTAATAGAGTTCTTTATATATTAAGGATATCAGTTCTTCATCTTGGTTTTACAAATGGTTTTTGCCAGCGTATCTTTTTTTGCCTTGTTTTAGAGTAGTTTTGGCCATACTGAAGTTTTTAGTATAAATAAACAAATCTATCGTTATTTTCTTCTCGGATCATGGCTTTAGGGTGGCACTTAAAAGTCCTTTTCTATGCCAGGATTATATCAAATATTTCCCTAAAGTTTTAGAATTTCTCTGCTAGGATGCCATACAAAGATTTTTTTAAAGAAGTGTTTTATCAACCACAACAAACTGAAAATCAAAATCAAACTACTTTCTCTAGTAAGTGTGGGTTTCTCTGCTGCCATTTTTGTAGGGTCATTATTAATTAGTAAAAGAAGCTGCCTCTTCTGTTTTCTCCCGAGGACCCAGATGGTACAGGCAAAGGAAAACTCTTTCCTTTACCCTGACCCCTGACATATTAACTGTGTGACTAGTAGGAAATTTTTTGGTTGAAAAACTTTTTCTAGACCCCAAAACTAATTGCTGATAGCCTGGTTTTTGTCCAGATATAAATGTATGTGAAGAACCCAGCATGAAGTGCTCAATCAATGGTAACTGTTTTTATAAACTTTTTTACTTAATGAAAAGCAGTTTGTAAATCCATTTCTTTGAAAAGCTGAAGTGACTGAAAGGGGCTTTTCCCCAGTCCACCCAGAAACATATTCATTTAAAGACTGAGTTAGGAATATTCTTCTCTGTGCCGATATGTATTATTTCTGATACCCATTATTTCCCCCTAAGTAGAACAGTTTTGTCAACATTGAAAGTCTGTTAGAGGGGTGCCTGGATGGCTCAGTCGGTTGGGTGTTCGACTCTTGGTTTCAGCTCAGGTCATGATCTCAGGGTGGTGAGATCAAGCCCCAAATTGGGCTCCATGCTCAACAGGGAGTCTGTGTGAAGATCTTCTCTCCCTCTCCCCCCATTCTCCCTCTCTGATAAATAAATCTTTAAAAAAAGAAAGAAAGGAAAGGAAAGGAAGGAAGGAAGGAAAGAAGAAAGAAAAGAAAAGAAAAGAAAAGAAAAGAAAAGAAAAGAAAAAAAGTCAGTCTGTTTGGTTAGGTAACACCTCTTCCCGGTTATCTACACAAATGCCCAGGAAACTCCCTTGTGACCATAGTATCTGTGCTCTCTCCTTAATGCTTGACTCTGATGTCTACATTTGTCTGGACATTGAACCTTGAACCAATGCATTATCTGTGATTTGAGGGGGAGAAAAAGTGCACAACTTTTTTTAATATGACTAGAATAAACTCCTAGTCTTGAATTAATATTAAACTAATAAGTTCCCTTGTTGATGCTGATCTTAGCCACTTACTAGTTTACCATTTTGTTAACCTTTTTCCTTTTTTCTTGCTCATTGCTGCAAATTTTCAACAATTTGTATAAATTCCATTGCCTTTAAATTGCCTCTTCTTTTACATAATTCATCCCATAAATAATACTTATCATTCCCATATCTCTTTCTCCTTTTAAAGGTTTCTTTACCTTTGTCCATCATAATCATATGTTGCTTTTTACTAGCACTTTTATCACTCTTGCTGCTTTTATTCTTAGAGGACATACTGGGTTAATAATTTTTATTAAACACCTGAAAGCCAATCACAAAGCAAACATCGTAGAACAAAAACAACTTATAGGCCTGTCATATATGATCTCTAATGCAATTTCTTTTTGATGGTGGTGGAGCACAGCTTTTACTCTGAAGTGTAGGTATTTACATAGTTGGTATGAAAGATTAGGTTAGAGGGGTGCCTGGGTGGCACAGTTGGCTGAGGGGCTGACTTGGTTTGGGCTCAGGTCATGATCTCAGGGTCCTGGGATTGAGCCCCGAATTGGGCTCAGCAGAGAGTCCGCCTGAGAGTCTCTCTTCCTCTCCCTTCTGCCCTTCCCCCCCCAATAAATAAATAAATCTTTGAAAGATTAGGTTAGAGTAGTACTTATTATTTTAATTTATTATTGCCCTTAGCTATTTCTACCCTTAACTCTGTCTCCCGTATTCCTTCTTTCCTCAAAATGCTGTTATCCCTTTACTCTCAACCTCTTTTAAAACTTTGTTGCCATTAAGGAGGGCAAGTGATGTAGAGAGCACTGGGTGTTATATACAACTGTTGAATATCTGAACTCTACCTCTGAAACTAATAATATACTATATGTTAATTAAAAAAAAAACTTTGTTGCCAATAGAAACTTCTATGGTAATTACTCTGTATTCCAAAAGAGAAAAAAAAAAAAATTCTGATCCAGAAAAACAACTGGTCGAAATTTGGTTTTAAAAGGAACTCAAGAGGGGCACACCTGGGTGGCTTAGTCGGTTAAGCGTCTGCAGTCAGCTCAGGTCATGATTCTGGGGTCCTGGAATCAAACCCTGCATTGGGCTTCCTGCTCATCTCCCTCTCCCCTGTGCTGCTCCCCCTGTTTGTGCTTTCTCTCACTCTGTCTCCTGCTCTCTGTCAAATAAATAAATACAGTCTTAAAAAAAAAAAAAAAACCTGAGGCGTATCTAAAGTAGAAAGTGAAAGTTGCAGTATTGTCAATCACCCTCTCCCCTGAAGAAACCACTTTTACCAGCATGGTATGTGCTTTCAGTCTTTTTTTTAAATTATGTATCTACATAAATGAGGTCATATGCATAGCTTTGTGAACTTGTTTTGCATCAACTCTAATTACTTTTTAACATTTTTAAAGTTCTGGTACCAGACAGCCAGTGGTGTTTGTTCCCAAGCCAACCCCTACTTATTTTCCCTCTTCTATCCTTAATATTTACTGTCAGCATTCCCACCCTTCCTGAACTTAAGTTGGGCTGTTGGGTTTTTAGACTACTCTCTGCTTCTTTACTCATTTGCATGGAGAGCCAAGTCAAGGAAGAGAATAAGCAGGAAGGAGTAGCCATGTGTCAGTTACCCAGCTGAGTGTGTTATCTAGCCACTCTCCGACCAGAAAGTGACTTCACTGTGTTCACCATGCATGCTGCAGATTTTCTGCTCAAATGGAAAATTATCCCTCTATCCAGCTGTGTAGTCAGCTTGACAGTGAGTATGATTGGCACATTTAACAGCTCTCCTGCAAGATAAAATCAAGATATAAAGTGAAAGAAAGTGAAAGATTACCAAATAAAATTGAGATGTATTTATAGAAGTCTCTGAGTGTTGGAGGGCCTGGCCCAAATTCTTAGCAGGGGTAATAGTTCCAAATTAGGCAAATTTGGCTCAGTGGAAGCCAGTTTAACTCAGGATGGTGTGGGTTAAGGCAGAGATTCTCAATAGAATGTGCTCTCCTCTTTCCGTGCCACACTAAGAATCTTATACATCCTCTTGGGGCATGGAGTATCTCCTTGTGCACTCTAACTACTGATAGCAACAAATGTATGTATGTTTACTCAGGGTGTTGGTACAGAGAAAAGTTCACAAGCCCTGTAAGGGTAGGTTTCTCATTTTTAAAAGAGGTATTTGGACTAGATGATCTTAGAATTCCTTCCGGGTTATAAATTGTATAATGTCATATTTTCAGATAGTCAGTTGTAAAGAACATAGTGGCGTAAACACATCTTGATGAAAGGTTATATAAAAGACCAAGGAGTTTTGGTCAACCCAGTGAAATGATGGAATAATGAGAAGCAATATTTTTGTGTTAGGAGAAAGGTTAGAAGTAATCTGGTTAAGTCTCCTCATTTGTCAGGTGAAGAAATTTGAGGCCCAAAGAATTTAGGGATTTGTTTGGACTAATAACAAATCAGAGGCAAACTTAGGAACTAATATTTTTTTTAAATTTATTTATTTTATTTATTTGACGGAGAGAGAGAGAGAGCCAGTGAGAGAGGGAACACAAGCAGGCGGAGCAGGAGAGGAAGAAGCAGGCTCCCAGCGAGGAGCCTGATGTGGGGCTCGATCCCAGAACGCCGGGATCACGCCCTGAGCTAAAGGCAGATGCTTAACAACTGAGCTGCCCAGGCGCCCCAGGAACTAACATTTTATGCCTAGAGCTAATGCTTTATATTGGATACTGTGGTACACAGCCCAGCAATAAAATCTAACTCCACTTTTTTTAAGCTAAAGATAAATTTCTACTTTGGAAAACAGTTTGGTCGTTTCTTATAAATTTAAACATATATAGCCCAGCAGTGTCACTCTTAAGTATTTACTGAAGAGAATTGAAATCATACGCCCCTACAAAAACCTATATGTAGATGTCTATAACTGCTTCTTCATATTCAGCAAAAACTGGAAACAACAACTCAAATGTCTATCAGTTTGGGAATGGATAAGCAAATTCTGGTACATCTGTACATTGGAATACTTCTTAGCAATAAAAGGAATGAACTATTGATAGCAACAAAAAGGATGAATCTCAAAAGCAGTATGCTTTGCCGCCTGGGTGGCTCAGTCAGTTTAATGTCTGCCTTTAGCTCAGGTCATGATCCCAAGGTTCTGGGATGATATCCCTCATCCAGTTCCCTGCTCAGTGGGGAGTCTGCTTCTCCTCCTACCTTTCCCCCCTGCTTGTGATCTCTCTCTCTCAAATAAATAATATCTCTTAAAAAATTTATGCTCATAATATATGAAATTTCTAATTTCTCTGCATCCTTGCCAGTGGGTGTCAGTCTTTAATTTTGACCCTTCCAACTAAGAGTACAGTGGTATCCTATGTGGTTTTAATATGTATTTCTCTAAGGACTAGTGTTTAGCATCTTTTCATTTGAATATATTTGAAGTTGTAAGAATTCTGCATTCAAGTTCTATATGAGGTATGTGTTTTGCAAATATTTTCTACCAGTCAGTTATCTTACATTTTCTGAAGAATATCTTTTGAAGAACAATTTCTCTAATCTAAGAAATTTTTGCCTAACTTAAAACACAAAGATTTTCATCTGTTTTTCTAGATTTGCCCTGTCCAGTACAGAATCCACCAGCTGCATATGGCTTTTATTTTTTTTTAATTTTTATTTATTTATTTACTTATCTGTTTTGCATATAGCTTTTAAACACACTGTTATTAGTATGGCTAAGGAACTGACTTTAATTTTTTTTAAAGATTTTATTTGAGAGAGAGCGAGAGAGAGAGAGAGGAGTCAGAGGGGCAGAGGAAGAAGCAGACTCCCCTCTGAGCAGGGAACCTGATGCAGGGCTCAGTCCCAGGACCCTGAGATCATGACCTGAGCCGAAGGCAGACACTTAACCAGCTGAGCCACCCCCGCGCCCCAGGAACTGAATTTTAGATTGTATTTTATTTAAGATTTTATTTTTTTATTGAGAGAGCACATGGCACACAAGCTGGGGAAGGGGCAGAGAGTGAATGAGAGAGACTCTCAAGCAGACTCCTTGCTGAGCTCAGAGCCCGTAGCAGGGCTCCTTCTCAGGACCCTGAGACCATGACCTGAGCTGAAATCAAGAAACAGCCACCCCGGCCCCCCAAATGGTATTTTATTTTAATTAAACTTCCTTGATACTCAGTTCAGTTATTGAGAAAATTTTTAATGTGTTTGAAAGCACTTGGGTATGTGGATCTACTTTTTCAGCTAAGTTTTATGCCATCTAAATGCATACGCAGTATTTCAGATGAAAATTTAGCATCTGAATTGAAATATGCTGCAAACATAGCATTCACACTAGGTTTTGAAGACTTAGTACCATGAAGTAATGTAAAAATGTCTCATTAATGTTTTTATATCAATTATATGTTGAAATGAAAATTTAGAAATATTTGGGTTAAATGAACTATATTACTAAAATTAATTTCACCTGTTCCTTTTACTGTTTTAATTTAGCTCCTAGAAAATTAGAAATTAGTATGTGGCATGCATTGTATTTCTATTGCATGTACTTCTCCAGAGGTTTTATTGTTTTAGCTCTTCCATTTAGTTCTATAACCCATTTCCAGTTCAAAGTTCCCTTTAAGCCTAATGTTTTATGATTTTTATGAAGGCTAAGAGTGTGATGAACATAAGACTGGGGAAAAGAATTAAATTTTTAAAAAATTTGTAGATTTTATCATTAGGAAATACACATTTTAAAAATATTAAAATATACTGGGGTACAACTCAGGGATATAGAAATGACAGTGTCAGTAGCTTAATTAAGTGGTTAAATGTTTTCCTTCCTTGGTCTATCCCAAGCTGCCTGCCTTAGAAGTAATCTAGCAGGGGTTAGTGGTACAACAGGAAAACAGTATTGAGAGAGAAGTTAGAAAAGATGATTACTAAAAACTATAGTCACTCCTACTTCTGAGATCCTTAATTTTTTTTTCTATCCAACTATCCTATCTATATTAAACCTGTTGCTCTTATCATAGTATACTATCATAGGTTTTCTTCTAATATATTAGTGGAATGATTTAAGAAAAGACATTTAGAATTTGTGCTGGTTTGAGTGCAAACTCAGTTTGTTATTAACTGTGTGATCTTGGGCCTTGACAATCGAGTTGGTATCAAATACTATTTACTTTATTCAGTTGTTGAAAAAGAACGAATACTGGATAAAAAATATTTGTCAGCAATTCTTATTGTTAGTGAAGCTAATTCATACAATGGAATTTCCAATTGTTCCTTCCTAAGCTAGGGTCTAATTTTATTTTTAGAATTCCTTTTCAAGTGTCAGCATTAATGTGTATTTTTATGAATATGTATATTTTATAAATATAGCCATTGTGTTACTATAACATTTCTGGTAATTAGATAATGATCAACATCATTTGAAAAACTTTTTGTAAAATTGTAAAGCCTGGCCGAATCTTGTTAGAGAAGTGTTTTGCCAAATTTCCTAAAACTAGGAAAGCATCAGGGAGTTCACTGAAGGTACTAATGTAATCTCAGAATTTTAGACTAAAAATTTTAGACTAAATTTGTTTCTTTCCTACCACTGCCCAAGGCCATATTTGAATCATCCTTCTCGAGGTAGCAGCATTCTCATTCCATTTCTGTTGCCATGTCAGCAGTTTTAAGTCTTCTTTACTTTTACATCAGGACGTGTATAATACCAAAATGAAAATTATGGGTCATTATCACTACTCAGCACAGTTCCTTAAAAATTAACAAATATATCTAGCAAATGGTATACTTATACTAAAATATCCATTATCTCTTGAATTTTATTTTTGTACCATGAGACCTTTGTTGTAAGAAAAATAGCACTACAGATTTTGACAATAGTAGGAAAGGTATAGTTACATAATTCCAATGTCTGAGGAAGTGTCTGATAACAATACAAAAAAACCCAAAAACACCTTAGTTTTCGTTACCAGCGTTGAATAGATGTTAATAGTTTGCCCTTTTGTTGTAATCAGTTCTCCTCCCCTCCCATCACCCTTTTTAAGGACGTAAGTTATATCTAAAGCTAAGATCACCAACCTTCACTTTCCTCCCTCTTCCCAGGTTACTGCTTTCCTCAAGTTGATGTGTATCATACTGTACATGCTTCTATTAGTTTAGTCTATGTTATAGTATGTATTCAATATTATTAGGTGTTGACAAATTATTCTCCAGTCACACCAATTTATACTCTATTTTTACTATATTCTCTTCAGTACTTAGTTATCATCAGTCTTTTTGCTCATTATTGTCTTATTTTACATTTCCCTGATTCTAGCGATTTGAGCTTTTTATACTACATTTATTTCCCACTCTTGTTTCCTCATTTCTTTTGAGTTTTAAAATCTTTTTTGTTGTTGATTTGTATGAGTTTTTAATACGTTAGTAGTGCTTTTTTAGCAACATGTATTGGAAATATCTTCTCCCAGTCTCTGGCTTGTGTTTTCACTCTTTAATGGTATCCTTTGAAGATTTTCATTTTAAACTACTATAGTCAAGTTTCTTAATCTTTCTGTTATGGTTTGTACTTTTTTGTCTCTTAAGAAATTCTCCACTACCCCAGGGTAATAATTTTTTTATTATTCAGTAAAAGTTTTAAAGTTTTTGCCTTCATATCTTCAGTATTTAAGTCATCTGGAATTAATTTTTGTGTATGATGCAAAGTATTTTTTTTTCAAATGGATTGCAAACTTCCCCAGCACCATAAATTGGAAATGCCACTTTATCATATGTCATGCCCAGAGGTGTGTGTGTGTGTGTCTCTTTTCTGGACTGTTTATTCCTACTTCACTGGTCCATTAGTTATCATAGTGTAACATCCAACTTCTAATTACGTTATGGTAAGTTATAATGTCAGAAAATTTAATCCTTCTTTAATCATTGGTCTTTAATATTTTCCTAGGTAATCTTAGCCCTTGACTCTCCCCATATGATTCTTAAATTTTATAAAAAGTAGGTTAGTGAGAATTACGATTTTTTTTTAAAGATTTTATTTATTTATTTATTTGATAGAGATAGAGAGGGAACACAAGCAGGGGTAGTGGGAGAGGAAGAAGCAGGCTCACAGCCGAGGAGCCCGATGTGGGGCTCGATCCCATAACGCCGGGATCACGCCCTGAGCCAAAGGCAGATGCTTAACCGCTGTGCCACCCAGGCGCCCCGAGAATTACGATTTTTTGCAACAGTTTATTTTGCTTTCCAGTTAATATTATCTTTAAGTAGAGTTTTATAATTTTTTTGGTAAACATTTTACACTTCTTTTTTCATTTTATGGTACATTTAATTTTTTGCCATATAAATGGTATTCTGATTTTTAACTCATTACTTTTACTAATTGTTGCTGGCATATAAGGACTCAGTTAATTTTGGTACATTGATTTTTGTATCCAGCAACCTTGAGGAACTCTCTTATCAGCCTAATAGTTTGTGTTTAGAATGTTTTCTAATTATATCAATTGTGAGCAATGACTGCTTTTATTTCTCCATTTCTAATTATCTTTTTTAGTTTTCTTGCCTTATTGCATTATATAGCATTTCCAGGTATCGTGTTAAATTTAAGCAGTCATAGTGAGTATCCTTGATTTGTTCTTGACTTTAAGGAAATAGTTTCACATATTCATCATTAACTGTGTTGTAGGATTTGGTTAGGAACCTTTTATCAAATTAAAGAAATACCTTCAATTTATAGTTTGGTAGGAGTTTTTGCCTAGAATCAGTGTTTTTCAAATACGTTTTCTGAATCTATTGAGATTTGTTTTTTCCTATATTCATTTATGTGTGAATTATACTAATAGGTTTTCTGATGTTGTACCAGGAAGCCAAACCATTACACAAAAATCAATTGGCTAAAAGTATTTTTTTTTAATGTTGTATTTGAATCAGAAACAACCTAAGTCACTTCTTTATTCCACTGCCAGGGAGAAAAGCAAACTGAACCTGTTTTCTCTTTGCTCATAGATCTCCATGAGTTAGTTAAATAGACAAAGGATAAAAAGGAAAAAATTGTGATATCATTTATAACTTATTTCATTAACACTATTGCGTATAAAAAGCAGTTCCTTTATGGTGCTGTGCAATTCTCCCAAACAATATTAAAGAGCTTTTGGCATTAACTCAACCTAGAGGTTATAGGTTACATTAAAGATAATTAAAAGGAGTTCAGCAGCAAAACTACTTTACAGTGAGAGAATCCTATCACTTTTTTTTAATGCAATGAAAACCCAACAAAAGAAAATTACTGCTATGATGGATTATAGACCAATTAAATAATTTAATTTACTTGGGACCTTTGCTTTATCTTACATTAGCTAGCTAACTAATTTTCTTTGTTCACAACCAGATTATAAATTCAGTCTACATTCTTACCAATTCAAAGTATGGATTTTATTTTTTTTTTTAAGATTTTATTTATTTATTAGACAGAGATAGAGACAGCCAGCGAGAGAGTGAACACAAGCAGGGGGAGTGGGAGAGGAAGAAGCAGGCTCATAGCAGATGAGCCTGATGTGGGGCTCGATCCCACAACTCTGGGATCATGTCCTGAGCCGAAGGCAGACGCTTAACCGCTGTGCCACCCAGGCGCCCCCAAAGTATGGCCTTTTAGAGCGCATCATTTTAGATCATGTCAAAAAAAAATTTTTTTTTTAATCCTCTCTAATGATCCCTTTTTTCTTGTGTAGCATGGGATGCCATGGTGGTTAAGAGTATTCTTTCTGGATCTCACTGTCCTGGATTCAATCCTGGTACAGTTCTTACAGCTTTGGGACCATGTGCAAATTTCATAATCTGTGTCTCGTTTTCTTCATTTGTCAGATAGGAATACACTTCCTACCTTATAACGTTCTTGGGAAGGTTAAAGGAATTAAATGTGAAGTTTTACAGAGTGCCTGACACTACATAAACACCATATCATAAGAACTGTGTATATTTTAATTATTTTTAAATAAGACTAGGGAATAGGAGAACATATATGATATTTTGGCCCATGGTTCTTTCTGCAAAAGACAGACTTATTCCCCAAAGCCAATTCACTATAATTCAGTTTGTCATGACCAAACTGCTAAGTTTAACAAATGTACTAATTTGCTAAATCTTTTGTTTTATGAAGTTTATAGTAATTCATATTGCTTTTGAAGATTTCTGTGAGGTTAAGTTGGCTGGTCATCATTTTGTCTTCATGGCAGGTTTTTAAAGTATTAGAATTGCTGAAACCTGAGGTCATGATGTGAGTCTTCTTAGTAATAGATTTAATATTCGGAAGCACGTATTTTAAAATCAGTAATCCAAAACCCTCAAGGGCTGTGTACCTCAGTGAAAGGAGTGCTAGAAAAGTATCATTCACTTGCTCAAGAGGTCAATAAGGAAGATTGTCTCTGCAAGGAGCCTGAGCCAATGCTTTAAGAGTGTTGAAAGTGTGATTTATAAGCTCCTTTATGTAGTTACAGATATTTGAGCTGAGAAATCAACGTAAAAATTGATCTAAAGATGGTGATATTTCTTGGGACCTGCCTCAACCCATTCTGCATAGAGTTCCCATAGATATAGCTCCACCAAAGATGGTCTTGCAAAATTTTAAAACAACAACAAATGAAATCCACTGTGAGACTCAGCAGTCATGGCAAGACTCTCAAGAACTTCAGAAAACTGTATAATCTGATGGAGAGTCTAAAATTAGTATGTTAAAGTGATTAAAGACATATATGGAGATAGCAAACCTATGAAAAGAAGAAAATGCTATTCTTTTAAAGATTTATTTATTAAATTTATTTTTAAGTAATTTCTGTGCCCAGTGTGAGGCTCAAACTCACAACCCCGAGATAAGAGTTGCATGCTCTACTGAGTGAACCAGCCAGATACCCCAAGATGCTATTTTTTTTTTTTAAAGAGAACCTCTGGGGGTTAAGCGTCTGACTCTTGGTTTCAGCTCAGGTCATGATCTCAGGGTTGTGAGATTGAGCCCCATGTCAGGCTCCACGGTCAGCACAGAGCCTGCTTAAGATTCTCTCCCTATCCCTTTGCCCTTCCCCATCCCCACTCACTTGCACATGCTCCCTCATTCTCTCTCAAAAAAAAAAAAGTGTTAAAAAGAGAACTTGTAAAAATGAAAAACAGCCACTGAAGGGAAAATTTCAGTAGAGGAGTTAAATAGCAGATTTAACACCACTGAAGAAAGAACTAGCAAACCATAAGATGGAGCTAAGGAAAGTATCTAGAATTCACAGAGCTCAAAAAGCAAAATATGAAAGGATAACTTGGTCACAGAGATGGAGAGTAAAATGAAACATTACAACATACATTTAATAGGCATTTCACTAGTAGAAACTAGAAAGAATGAGAAAGAGACAATATTCAAAATTATAATAGCTGGCAGGTTTTTTTTACAGTTGTGAAAGACCAGCCCTCGTATGTTAGAAGCATAAATCAAAAAGAAAGTTTTACCTATGTAAATTTTAATGAAAGATCAGAACACTAATGGCAAAAAAAAGAATTTAATTGCAACCTGTAATGGAACACCAGTTAGACTAGCAGCAGATTTCTCATCAGCAATAATAGATGCCAGAAGACAAGTTGAATATTTATGTCCTTAGTGTTCTGAGATAATTTGCTACCCTATAATTCTATTTCCATCACTGTTAAGGAGTAAAATCAAAATTAAGACATTTCCAGACCAGGAATAACTAAAAGTTTACCTTTTTTTTTTTTTTTTTTAAAGATTTTTTTATTATTTATTTGACAGAGATAGAGACAGCCAGCGAGAGAGGGAACACAAGCAGGGGGAATGGGAGAGGAAGAAGCAGGCTCACAGCAGAGGAGCCTGATGTGGGGCTCGATCCCACAACGCCGGGATCACGCCCTGAGCCGAAGGCAGACGCTTAACCGCTGTGCCACCCAGGCGCCCCTAAAAGTTTACCTTTTGAAACCATCACGAAGGTGGTATACTGCAGAATGTATTTCAGGAAGAAGGGAGTTGAACCTGAAAGGAAGAAATGGGATTAAAAAGGATTGGTGAGCAAAGATCAGTTAAAATATTGGTAAATAATCATTAACTGTGGAAAAACAGTGTAAAATCATTGACTCAACAGTACTATTGTTAGGACATATCTTTCTTTTATTTACATAGCGTCAAGAAGAACAAAACAACAGTAGGAATTAAACCATGACAGGGTGCTTTAATGATGGCAGTGATCATTATGTTAAGCTGTTACATTAAATTCCCTTTCCTTTCGAAATTTCTTTTATCTAGTCAAAGGAATTTGGCAGTTGCCATCAAGTGAATTGCTTTGAATGTGATAGGGAATCTTTTTGTACATATTTTAGTTACAGGACCTAGCAAAGCTTCATTAACTTGTGGATAGCTTCCATAGTAGAAAAAAATCAGTAACTATAATTCAATAAATCAAGAAATAACAGTATGACCATATTTCTGAGAAATACAGAGGTAACTAGAAGAAATAGCCAGAAGAGTCAAAAGTAGTTACCTTTCAGAATGGGACTATGAGATTTTTTATAGCTTATAAAACTGATTCATTGTTAACTGTGTATGTGTGAAACTTCACTTAAAATACACATAAGGGGGCACCTGGGTGGCTTAGTCGTTAAGGGTCTGCCTTCTTTTTTTTTTTTTTTGTAATTTTATTTTATTATATTATGTTAATCACCATACAGTACATCCCCAGATTCCGATGTAAATTGATGCTTCATTAGTTGCGTATAACACCCAGTGCACCATGCAATACGTGCCCTCCTTACTACCCATCACCAGTCTATCCCATTCCCCCACCCCCTCCCCTCTGAAGTCTTCAGTTTGTTTCTCATAGTCCATAGTCTCTCATGTTTCATTCCCCCTTCTGATTACCCCCCTTTTCTTTATCCCTTTCTTCCCCTACCGATCATCCTAGTTCTTATGTTCCATAGATGAGAGAAATCATATGATAATTGTCTTTCTCTGCTTGACTTATTTCACTTAGCATTATCTCCTCCAGTGCCGTCCATGTTGCAGCAAATGTTGAGAATTCGTTCTTTCTGATAGCTGAGTAATATTCCATTGTATATATGGACCACAGCTTCTTAATCCAGTCATCTGTTGAAGGGCATCTCGGCTCCTTCCATGATTTGGCTATTGTGGACAATGCAGCTATGAACATTGGGGTGCATATGGCCCTTCTCTTTACTACGTCTGTATCTTTGGGGTAAACACCCAGTAGTGCAATGGCTGGGTCATAGGGTAGTTCAATTTTTAACTTTTTAAGGGACCTCCACACTGTTTTCCAGAGTGGCTGTACCAACTTGCATTCCCACCAACAATGTAGGAGGGATCCCCTTTCTCCACATCCTCTCCAACAATTGTTGTTTCTTGCCTTGTCTATCTTTGCCATTCTAACTGGCGTAAGGTGGTATCTCAGTGTGGTTTTGATTTGAATTTCCCTGATGGCTAATGATTTTGAACATTTTTTCATGTGTCTGTTAGCCATTTGTATGTCTTCATTGGAAAAGTGTCTGTTCATATCTTCTGCCCATTTTATGATTTGTTTATTTGTTTCTCGTGTATTGAGTTTGAGAAGTTCTTTGTAGATCTTGGATACCAGTCCTTTATCTGTGGTGTCCTTTGCAAATATATTCTCCCATTCCGTGGGCTGTCTCTTAGTTTTTTTGACTGTTTCCTTGGCTGTGCAGAAGCTCTTTATCCTGATAAAGTCCCATAAGTTCATTTTATCTTTTATTTCTCTTGCCTTTGGAGATGTGTCGTGAAAAAGGTTGCTCTGGCCGATGTCATAGAAGTTGTTGCCTATGTTCTCCTCTAGAATTTTGATGGATTCCTGTCTCACATTGAGGTCTTTCATCCATTTGGAGTTTATTTTTGTGTATGGTGTGAGAGAGTGGTCAAGTTTCATTCTTTTGCATGTAGCTGTCCAATTTTCCCAGCACCATTTATTGAAGAGACTGTCTTTTTTCCACCGGATGTTTTTTCCTGCTTTATCAAAGATTAGTTGCCCAAAGAGCCGAGGGTCCATTTCTGGGTTCTCTATTCTGTTCCATTGGTCGATGTGTCTGTTTTTGTGCCAGTACCATGCTGTCTTTGTGATCACAGCTTTGTAGTACAGCTCGAAATCCGGCATTGTGATGCCCCCAGCTTTGTTTTTCCTTTTCAACAGTTCCTTGGAGATTCGGGGCCTTTTCTGGTTCCATACAAATTTAAGGACTATTTGTTCCAGTTCTTTGAAAAATGTCCTCGGTATTTTGATCGGGATAGCATTGAAAGTGTAGATTGCTCTGGGTAGTATGGACATTTTAACTATGTTAATTCTTCCAATCCATGAGCATGGAATATTTTTCCATCTTTTTATGTCTTCCTCAATATCTTTCAAAAGTGATCTATAGTTTCTAGCATATAGGTCCTTTACGTCTCTGGTTAAGTTAATTCCAAGGTAACGCATGGTTTTTGGTGTTATTGTAAATGGGATGGATTCCCTAATTTCTCTTTCTTCAGTCTCGTTATTCGTGTATAGAAATGCAACTGATTTCTGGGCATTGATTTTGTATCCTGCCACCTTACTGAATTGTTCTATAACTTTTAATAGTTTGGGAGTGGATTCCTTTGGGTTTTCCATATAGAGTATCATGTCATCTGCAAAGAGAGACAGTTTGACTTCTGCTCAGGTCATGATCCCAGCGTCCTGGGCTAGAGCCCTGCATAGGGCTCCCTGCTCAGCAGGGAGCCTGCTTCTTCCTCTTCCACTCCCCCTGCTTGTATTCCCTCTCTCACTGTCTCTCTCTGTCAAATAAATAAATAAAATCTTTTTTAAAAAAATACCATATGAGACAATGATTCACTAAAGGAAAAATTGGTAGAGCTATATTGTTTAGAGATAAACATAGAAATAGATTTTAAGCAAAGAGGAGCATTACGTAGTAATAAAAGAAACCCTCACTAGTAATACTGACTCTTATATACTTAGTAGTGAAGCTTCAAAATATATAAAGCAACATTTGACAAAATTAGAAATTGACAGTTTTTCTCTCCTAAAACTCAAGTAAGAGTATGGGAGATTTAAATAAGATAATAAAGTTGACCTATTCTGTATACACAATTAGATTGTCTTTTCAATTTTCACTGAAAATTGGATCATTGGTTAAAAAATCAACTATTTACAATGCACAGAGTCATCAAGCAAGTTTCAATAAAGAGCCAAAAATAATGTACAAATTCTTTTCTCTGACCATAATAAAACTAGAAGTCAGTAACCAAAAGATAATCATTACCACCTGTATATTTGGAAATTAAACCAAACATGCTTCTGAGCAGTTTGTGGCTCAAAAAAGAAATCACAATGGAAAGTACATAGTATTTAGAAATGCATACATTGAAAACACAATATAAACTTGTAAAACGCATCCAGAGCAACTTAGAGGGCTATTTGTGCCTGGATGCATGTTTTAATCAGCTACACATCCAACTGCAGAAATTTTTAAAATGTAGCAGTTTAATAAAACAGAACAATAAAACAGCAAAAATTAAATAGAAATTGAAAAGCAAAAATATACTTATTGATAACTGAATAGTTGCTTATGAACTAAAGAAAGAAAATATTTTAAATTGTAAAGGAGGAAAAAAAATTAATAGAAAATACTGCATTGCTCCTGGCTCAGAGAAATGTTACTGTATAATAAAAATGGCAAGGGCGTCTGGGTGGCTCAGTCAGTTAAGCGTTTGCCTTCAGCTCAGGTCATGATCCCAGGGTCCTGGGATTGAGCCCTGCGTGGGGCTCCCTGCTCAGCAGGGAGTCTACTTGTCCCTCCCCCTTTGCCCCTCCCCCAGCTCATGCTCTCTGTCTCTGTCTCAAATGAATAAATAAAAAATCTTTAAAAAAATATTTTTTAAAAATGGCAGCATTCCCTAAATTAATAATAGATTGAATGTAGCCTCCATTGAAAACATGTCTTTAGAACTGAAGTCTAGTCATTCTAACTTAATTGAAAATATTGCAAAGTATAAACGTTACAACATTGGGAATAAAAATGAGAAACAAGCCCCATGGAAAAATAGAGACTTCAAAAATATAATCTTTTACGGGACTTGGAGATGTAGCTTACAAACCAAGAATAACTTAAAGGTGAAAGGAATCACCTTTCTTGAATTTTGCTAGGGCATTGAGGAAAATAGTCTTATGTTTTTATCCCCGTTATGGATGAGAGATCAATTTAGGACTATCTACGAAAACAGTATTTTCAGAGATCAGTTAAGTTTGTCACTATAATAGCTATTCTCCTATGTCAATATCAAAAGGAAAGCAACAAAGAAGGAATACGGATAGTTTGTAAATTTATCCATGTTGGGTGATGATCATTTGTTATACTAATTTTGCTTACTTGTATGTTTGAAATTTTCCACAATTTTTCAGTGAAAGTAAAGGAATGGGAAAGATATGTAGTATGTTTAACTGAAAAAGTTTTTATCCAAAAATACAATGCTTATATATGTCAAACGTATATATAAGTTCCATAACCACGTTCCATTTATTTAGTAGAAAAAAGAGATCAACAGGCAGACAAGGAAATGTTGATAGTAAATCATTGCACAGAAAAACCTGCAGCTTTGTTATTGGTTAGGAATAAAATTAACATGAAAGCATTGCTGTGTGTTTATTAAGCTGGATTAAAATTATAAAACCTTATGTTCGCTAGACTACTCACTTCTGTACTCAGTAGTGACTGTATCTTCCTAGAGGGAAAACTAGCAATAGACAGTATTTATAAAATTGTTCACTCACTTTACCTAGTCTGTGGGATTCACAAGTGTCTAAGACATTAGTGAATGCTACTATAGAATAGAATTTCTTCTCTAAAATGCTGTAAGTTTAGGTGGCCCCCCAAATACAGGTGACCTTTTTGACCCCGGATGCTTCTGTAACAGCTACCAGTGAACATATACTACAGGTCAGGCACTGTTTCCATGTGTTCAATCCTCACAACTTCAGGAGGGTAGCTTGTATTACTGCATCTTACAGGTGGGGGAACTCAGTCTTTGCAAAGTGAAGTGATTTTTCCCCACATCACACATTAATAATGAGCTCACTCGGGATTTGAGCCCAGGCAGTCTTACTTCAAACCCCCTGCTTTTTAAATCATTGCTCCAAACTGCCTCTCAAAATGAAAGCCACATATCAAGTAGTTGACTTTCCTGTGTAGGGCCATTTAATTGCTTCAAGATAGCTGCTACTAACATTACAGCTTCATTTTCGTATAGATTCTAGATGGTTTTGACCATAATGCTGACGGGAATAAGCAGTGAAACAGATCTTCTGATATATAACTGATGACATTGTAAATAGGTACAGCCTTTTTTGGAAGACATTTTGGCAGCATATTTCAAGAGCCATAAAATGCTCATATTTTTTGACCTAGTTAATGCCACTTCTGGGAATCCTCTAAAGAAATAGTCTAATATGGAAAAAGCCGAAAGCACTAAAGTGATCACCACAGCCATGTTTGTAATAAAGCAACTGGAAGCAACCCTAAATGTTCATCAGTAAAGGAATGATTAAACATACCATGGTATATTTACTTAGGAAGCCAATAAAAATGAAGTGTGATGCAACATAGACAAAGAAAACACAGTCGTCTTGAGCTTTGAAAGCAGCACACAGCTGTATGTGCACTAAAATTACAGCTTTTACAAATATGAAAAAAGACAGGGGTGCCTGGGTGACTCAGTCGATTGAGTTTCTGCCTTTAGCTCAGGTCATGATCCTGGAGTCCTGGGATCAAGCCCCACATCCAGCTCCCTGCTCAGCAGGGAGCCTGCTTCTCCCCTGCCCCTCACCCACTAATGTTCTCTCTCTCTCTCTCTCTCTCTCTCTCTCTCTCTCTCTCTCTCATAAATAAATAAATAAAATACTTTAAAAAGAAGATGGAGTAGAACAGTGGTTGTGGGTGATATTTTTCTTTCTGCTGTTTTTCAGGCTTTTTGTAATACAGATTTATTACTAATCTTAAGGTTTAAGTGACACAATTACTTAATGTTTTTGTGTATTCGTCTCCTAACCATCACTAGATTATAAGCTGCATGTTTAAAAAGAGCATCACTGGACAAAGGCAAACTTCGAGCACCTTGTAGGTGCCTCATTTGCTGGTTGCATGAACCGCGGCCAGTCAGTCTCAGCTGACTCATTTGACCCATGAAGTGAGTGGTGCAATTTGCAAAACATGAGTGGAATATTTGGAATCAGGGGACCTTGCTGTGTGTCTTTGGCTCTTAGACAAGTGGCTCAAACTTTGTAAAGCTCAATTTCCTCATCCATAAAAATGGAGCTAGGGAGATCAAGGTCTGGCACTCCTTTAGTAGACACACTGAAAAGTGTTCCTTCCATTCAGTTACGGCCCTTATAAAGTGTTCCTCACCTTTCTTTATCCTTGCATGACAAGAGCAAATATAAAGTCTTCAGCTAACATCTTTTGAGCAGCAGCTTTTACGCGTTGATCTTCTGGCCTAACTTGTTGTCTATAATTTAGAGTTAAGGATAAAGGAAGAAAAGCTTTGTCATTCAATGTGGCTTGAAAAATTTTCAGTTTTGTTTTAACCTTTTTTTTTCCCAACTATAAAAATGTAGTAAATGGTCATTTTCAAACATTTGGAAAATACAGAAAGCTGGAAGAAGAAAGTTATACCACGATTTTTCTACCTAGAAGTAACCATTATACATTTCCTTTTATTTCTTTTTAATTTTTCCTGAATATCTGATTTTTTTTTTTTGAAGGAAAAATGTAGGAAAGCTCTTATTAGAGCATTTGTTATGTTTGGGGCAAGTTTAATATGATGTTTTGTGTTTGTTTTGAGATAGTTTACCTTCAATAAGTTGTTCTTACATAGGGATAAAGACCAAGCTAGCAATAAGGAACCAGATGGATGACGGGGGTAGGGATATTTCTGTCTTAATTAGTAGGACAGTTTTTTCTGTAATTCTGATACCTGCCAAAGAGTGAACTTATGTAAAGTCTAATTACCCAAATCATGATTCCTGGACTTTTTTTTTTTTTTAGGACAATTACAATTTTAAATAACTTGTGATGTTTTCTTTGCAAGTTATCTTGTACCGTTTCAGACCATGAGTTGTGAATTTTAGTTTGGAAAATACAGTCATCATACATAAGCTTGGAATAAAGAAAAAGCTTACAGAATAACCACAATTTCTTGGCTCTTGTCCTTATCATTTTTGGAACATGCAATTTTAAAAAATCATTAGTCCCTGTAATATCCTCTGGAGAAAAGGAAGAATTTTATCCAGTGACAGAACCAACAGAGCAGCAAATACCTAGAAAGACAGCCTGAGCTACTGTGGCCATGTGGGGCCAAGCATTGATATCACATTGCCCTGACTTGTGTTGGACTTGTACTTAAATCAGAAAGAATGGACTTGTTGAGGGATTGAGAGCATTGATCCCTCCATTTTCTGGGCTTTGCTGCTCAAAGGCAGCTTCTACAGGATGACTTTAAAAGTAGGGGGAAAGGTCTTTTCCCTCTTTCATTTCTTTTCTTCAGAGCAGCAATAGAATTATGAAAGGCGACAGGGTACATCCCATATAAATAATTTTCAGTGTGGTATATCTGTCATCCCCACTACATTGAGGAGGACGTGAGAAATGTTCGAGGTCAGTGTTTTTTCTTGCCTCATCACTCTCCTTTGAATATGCCACTGTGGCTTGTGCCCCTTTGACTTCTGAGGTCTGCTGCCACAGGCAAGAGACTCTTGATTGGTTGGGAGTAGGTGTCCCTCACTCCTGCTTAAGTATCTGCACATCAGGGAAGTCACTTGTCCTTTTGAGTCATTTATTCTGACAAGGATGGGCCATAACTCCTTACTGATACTTGGCTTATTAACCTTTTCCAGTCACTTCCTCTTTGAGGAAAATCACTTGACCTCTTCACAGGAGAAAACCTAACCTATAGCACCATTTGAAGATCCAGCTTAGAATTTAATTGATCTCTACAGCTTTAGGCAGTACTTAGGTACGAGGGGATCGTGGGGATTTGGAAGTGTCATGTGAGAGGGAGCAGATAACTAAACCCTGTAAACTTTCTACTTGTAATAACTTTGGTCCCTCCAAAACTGTGCTTGCCTGAGATAGTACTTAGTGCCCTACGAAGAATTATGACCTGAGACTTTTGGTGGGAAGTATCCAGAGTATGGGGGCTACTGAGGGAAGTAGTATCCAGAAGCTGCATAGAAAGTTAGCTGAATTACTCGCTGTTCTCATAAAGAGGAGGTGATCAGTTCTACTTAATTCACTGTACTTTTTAGACTTTTTCTGTAATTGATTATTGATAAAAGTGACTTAATTTTTTTCAGTATTGCCTGTCGGGGCACCCGACCTTACCATGCAATGTGCTCAAATTCAAATCAACTACCATTATGTTGGACTGCGGACTGGACATGACTTCCACTCTCAATTTCCTTCCTTTGCCACTTGTTCAGAGGTATGTGCTGCTGCATTGGGGACAAAATGAGCTTTAGTTTGCTGAAAAATGGTACCAATTAGCATAAAGATTACCAGAACCTTGTGCGTTGTCCTTAGTTTACTTTGTTCCCTTAAAAAGGTTCTTCATCAGAATTATTTCCTTTGGCTGGGTTGATGGAAAGTGTTGTATTGATTTATTGATTGACTTCTTTATTATAACTTCTGAGCGTCTGTAAAATGTTCTGCAACTGCTCCGTGCAAGTGAGGTCATGTATATTTCATCTTTCTTGCTAATTCATATAAGAGCTGATAAATGGTCAACTGATGAGCCCAAGAATTGAATTTTAGAATCATTTAACTGCCTTTGCAGGGACTTGACATCATAGAGCCTGACATTTCTTTTTGATAGCTATCTATGTGTTATTTTCGTAATAGTCAGCTTTAGATATCGTAGAATCATGTATGAAGCCAAAGTCCTTATCTTAAATCAGATAGATTACTCAAAGCTATAGTCACCACTGTTTATTCTTAACTGTGACTCTAAGAATTTGGTCTCCCAGCTTCTGCTCATTGAAAACAGCAATTTGTAAGAGAGGTGGGTAACTTGCAGAAACATATTCCCAGTAACAAAAAGTGATACCATATAAGAGAGACAGAAAAGCTGTCTAAAGCAGATTTAAGAGCTTAAAAGCATAGCAACCTGGGGAAGCCATCTAATATATCTCATTCATTCCTGAAGACATCACTGTGTGCAATGATTATTCATAATGATAATCTAGAAAAAGTGTAATTTAAACTCAACCTTTGATTTTTTTTTTTCCTGAGATAAGGGATACAATAAGGTGAAGGGGACAGAATTCAGAGATAATTCCAGATTACATTTTATGCAAAGCTGATAAAATTCAGTTATAATCACACCCAACACTTAGAAATACATTTATTATCCACAGATACTATCTTTCTTTCTATCTATCTATATATTTACAGTTGCTTCAGAAACTGTAGCTATCACATACATTTCTATAAAAAATGACTGACAGATTATTGCTTATTAAAATAGCCTGAATTATTGTCTGTTTCCCCCCAAAGATTACAATGTTCCTTTATTTAGTGTTTATTAAGAATCAGCACTGTGCCGGACCAGGGGATACAAACATAAGACAACTTTTCTTTCCTCGTGGAGTTTATATTCTCTTGGGGAAAAAGTATTCCTCAGTCAAAGATTTCATTATACTTGTGTTAAGAGAACAAGTACATACTTATGATAACTACTAAAAAAATTACGTATAAGATATTATGAGAGTTTCCAAAAGGGGGCCTACGCACTCTGCAAAGTCATGAGTTATTTTGCTGCTGCAGTCCTGAACTGGGCACAAAATTCTAGCTGCGTATTTTCCCTTTCCTTTTCATTCTTGTCTTTACCTAATTCTGTGTTCTCACAGCCCTGACTCAGCATTGGAATCCACTTCCACTCTCTTCCCCTTATCACTGTTCTTTCAGAGGGAGGTTATGCCAGTGTGATCATTGGCAGCCCATATATGGTTCTTTACAAAAAGTATTTTCTGTTGCTCAGGCCAGAAACCTTGGAGATATTCTTGGCTAAAATAGTACCCCCAGTCCCTTCCTAGCCCGTCGTCCTGCTTTATTTTTCTTCATAGCACTTACCATTACATTATATATACATATATGTAGTGTATATATTATCTATCTTCCCCACTAAAAGTTTTTTAAGGGCAGGGATTTTTTTTGTTCTCCACTGAATCCCCAGTGCCTAGTTTTTGGCATGTAGTAGCTGCTCAGTGAAGATTTATCGTATGAATGAATCCTTTTATCTTCTCTGGATTCNGACAGAGATAGAGACAGCCAGCGAGAGAGGGAACACAAGCAGGGGGAGTGGGAGAGGAAGAAGCAGGCTCATAGCAGAAGAGCCTGATGTGGGGGCTCGATCCCACAACGCCGGGATCACGCCCTGAGCCGAAGGCAGACGCTTAACCGCTGTGCCACCCAGGCGCCCCATGGATTCCAACCCTTCTTGAAGAGTGATTTCGCTGTTAATTGTAATCTTTCCTTTATCTTGAAGCTTTCCATCTTGATTCAGTCCTTCCCATTTAATTATGCTCAGTTGCTTCTTTTTTGTTTGTTTTGCTTTGTTTTTTATAATTTTTATTTTGTTATATTAGTCACCGTACAGTCCATCCCCAGTTTTTGATGTAATGTTCCGTGATTCATTATTTGCGTATAACACCCAGTGCACCATGCAACATGTGCCCTCCTTAATACCCATCACCTGCCTATCCCAATCCCCCACCCCCCTCCCCTCTGAAGCCCTCAGTTTGTTCCCAGAGTCCACAGTCTCCTAACTTAATACTTTAAAAAATTTTTTTAGCTTTCTCTCGACTCCACTTCCCTCTTCAGCATTACTAACTCCTCTCCAACCTATGCTTTGCCCATTACCACCTACCGGAACACCGCTCACTAGAATCACAAATGACTTCCATGTCACTAGATGCATGTTTGTCAGTCCTCATCCCACTTGCCATTTGGCTGAACTGTCCTCCATGATCATGCGTTCCCGGTTTTCCTCTTTTCTGACTCTTCCTCTTCTATCTACTTTGGAGATTCGTCTTTCTCTAATGACAGTCACGTATCAGAATTCTTCAATATCCAGTGCTTGGCCATCAGAGTCTCCACCGAGGGAATTTCCTAGGTGCTCAGGGCCTTGATAACCTTCTGAACAATAACCTACAAATGTGTATCTTTAGTTAATAATTCTCTTCTGAGTTCCAGACTCATATACCCAAAATGCTTACTGAGTTTCTTTCTCTCCTTGGATGTGGCTTTGAAGGCACTTCAAAACTCAGCATGTCCCAAACTGAATCCATGAGTAGACTTCGTTCAGAGGAGGAGAGAAAAGCCTCCCAGACCTGGTTTTCCTCCACAGTACCCTATCTTAGTGACTGGCATGCTGATAAGAAAGCCAGAAAACTGGAAGTTAACTTAGATATGCCACTCTTTCTCATTGCCCATATCCAGTCTTTCATGAAGCCTTGTTTTTTTTTTTACCTTCTCAAACACTCTAGAATCCAGTCACTTCTCTTTAGTCCTGCTGTAGGCGTGACCATCTTTATAGGCATTACTCTCAAGTCCTCCTAGTCAGGTTCTACAGTTCTGATCTTGCCCTCGTCTGAATCCAAAGCCATTTTTGTGTGACTTTTATTTTGAAATCATTTCAGACTTACAGAAAAGTTGCAAGAATAGTACAAACAACTCCCCATTACCCTTTTAATATTTTATCACATGTACTTTATCATTTGCTCTTGATACATATGCATACAGTTTTCTCTGACCCATTTGAAAGATAGGATGCTCCTTTACCACTTAAATACTTGAGGGCCTATTTTCTAAGAAAAAGGAAATTATTTTACATAACCACAGTACAATAATCAGAATCAGTGAATCAATATAACTCACACTGACACTATGCTAGTATCTAAGCTGTATACCTTTTTCATATTTCCTAAGTTACACCAATTCATATTTCACTATAATGCTTTTTATAGCAAAAAAGAATAGCAGTACTGGTCCAGGATCCAGTCCAGATCACACATTGCATTTAGTTGTCCTGTCTTTAGTCTCCACTAATCTGGAAGAGTTTCTCAGTCTATCTTTATGCCTTATGTCTTGTCATTAGTCCATAGGAGTATGGACTAATTATTTTATTATAACGTCTTTCAGTTTGGGTTGTCTGATGTCGCCTTATGTTTAGGTTGGGGTTATTTTGATAGGAATACCACACAAATAGTGGTATATATATTATCAGAGTGCACATGATGCCCATTTTCTTCAGAATCATCTTTTAGAAATATACATCTAATATTGTCTCTCACCTGTTTAAAACCTTTCAGTGGTTTTCATTGCCCTTAGGATAAATACCAAGTTCATCTTGGTATATTATGGTTTATGCCTACCCCTCTAGTATCCTACTTTTTTTTTTTTTTTTAAGATTTTACTTATTCATTTGACAGAGAGAGAGGCAGCAAGAGAGGGAACACAAGCAGGGGGAGTGGAAGAGGAAGAAGCAGGCTTCCCGCCGAGCAGGGAGCCCGATGCGGGCTCAATCCCAGAACACCGGGATCATGACCTGAGCCAAAGGCAGACTCTTAACGGCTGAGCCACCCAGGCGCCCCATAGTATCTCACTTTTTATTTCCTTTCAGTTTTAAAGAAATATCTCCTTCCTAGGACAGTCACACAAATTTTTCCTTCAGCCATAAAGGCTCTTTTCCCCCTCCCCTATCCCTCCTTCCCTTAGCCTACTTGGCAGAGCCTTTATGCCTCCAGTTTCTATATGGGAAGGACATAGAGATAGTGTTCTGGTTGGATGAGGGGGTGAGTGTAAGTGGGCCTCTTTTTGAATCTTCATTTGAATAACCTTTTATGTAAGATGTCCATGCCAAAAGCTGGTCAGAACGATTGGAGGAAAGTATGGGCCTTGGAGCTCTCTTTCTGTGTTCCCTCCAAACCCTGCCCTTTGGCTCAGTTTCCCCTTTAATCTAGAACTGTCCAGATCTCACCTTAATCATCACAGACCCAGAGAAGTCTTTTGATGCTGCCTTGACCAGCCCCTCTTTAGGGAACTTCGTACTAAGTCTTAGTCAAAGACTAAGTCAACATTTTTAGCATCTTGTACTCTTTTTGTGTGATTACTCAGGAGGACAGGTATGTTTTGTTCATGGTCACATCACCAGTACCTGCATGCCTGACACAAAAATAAAGATTCATTACTGAATGCGTGGAAGTGAATGCCTCATTCTCCTACAGTACTATTACCACATGTTGAGGCTGTTCCCTCTTTATGGAAACACCTCTTCCACCCTCACCTCCTAACTCCTATTCCCGGTTCTCCCACAACACCCCCATGCTGTCAAAGGTGCCCTTTTTGTGTGAACCCGTAACACCTCTGCTTACCCCATCATAGCTTTTATTTTATTCTAATTGCTGTTTACCATCTCCCTGTACTGAAGTGCACACTCCTGAAACTCAAGGATTATTTTATGTACTGTCATATCCCTGCACTCTGTATACTTTGTTCAGAGTAAGCTTTTATAAATATTTTTTGTATGAATAAATGTAGTCATGCCTCTTACATTCTTTTCTGATTATAAAAGTAATACATTTCAAAGTAGGAAGTTGGAAAAATGAAAAGTAAAAGGAGAAAATGAGTTGCATATCATGTTCGTTCTACCTTTCATTATTTTTTTAGGCAATAGATTACTTTTAAACTATTCTTTTTTTTTTTTTTAAGATTTTATTTATTTATTCGACAGAGATAGAGACAGCCAGCGAGAGAGGGAACACAAGCAGGGGGAGTGGGAGAGGAAGAAGCAGGCTCATAGCGGAGGAGCCTGATGTGGGGCTCGATTCCATAATGCCGGGATCACGCCCTGAACCGAAGGCAGACGCTTAACCGCTGTGCCACCCAGGCGCCCCAATAGATTACTTTTAAATGCCTTAAGTTATTTATTTACTTATGGGAATATTTTACCTATATTTTAAAAAAATAAATATGTGAAGGGGACTAAGGGGTATAGACTTCCAGTTATAAAGTAAATAAGTACAGAAATGAAAAGTACAGCATAAGGAATATAGTCATTAATATTGTAATGTATGGTGACATCTGGTGACTACAGTTATCGTGGTGAACATTTAGTAATGTATAGAATTATCAAGTCAATATGTTGTATACCTAAATCTAATATAATGCTGTATGTCAGCTATACTTCAGTAATGTAAAATAAATAGCAGATCTTGTATGCATGTTTTTTCTTGATTATAACATTCTTAATGGCATTTTTTTCTAAGAAATTGTTAAATAGGAGATGGGAAAATGTTTCATCTATAACCATAATTTTTCTAGTATCTTCACCTCCCAAATTTTATTAAAGTAGATTTCTGTGGAGACTTCTGTCTCCTTATTTTAAAAAATTTACAGAGTCAGGGGCGCCTGGGTGGTGTGGTCAGCTGAGTGTCCAACTCTTGGTTTCGGCTCAAGTCATTATCTCAGGGTTGTAAGATCAAGCCCTGCGTCAGCTGCACACTGGGTATGGAGCCTGCTTAAGAGTCTCTGTCTCCGTCCACCCCCCATGTGCATGTGCATGCTCGCTCCCTCTCTCTCTCAAAAAAAGAAAAAAAATGTACACAAATTCTGTAATCATTAAGAGCAACGTAATAAATCCCTTCCCCTTTGGTAGCTTAAAGTATACTGACTCTGTGATTTAGTCATTGAGTGGAACTCAGTAAGCAAATATTTTTATCTCTGTAGTCAGCATCCCTTTGCCATTTGGTGACACATTTCTGTGGCCCTTCATCTTTGGCACTATTGTTATAACGTGGTCATTGCTCTTTGAGCTATCAGTCCCATCTACAGGCAATTTCTCAAATCCAGAATAACTACATGTGTTTTATAGAAGGCTTTGATGTTATTAAAAAAGTGTTTAACAAGAGTTAAAACTACAGTATCTGAGGGGCTCCTGGCTGGTTCACCTGGAGGAGCACGTGACTCTTGATCTCAGGGTTGTAAGTTCAAGCCCCATGTTGACTGTAGAGATTACTTAAAAATAAAATCTTTTTTAAAAAAAGACAAACCTACAGCATCTGAAAATTTTACTTTTTAAAAAATTATTGTCTGATAAGCAGTGTACCATTCTAATCATTTGTTGTAGACAACTAAGTGAATCAGTCATCTGTAATTTGAAGGCTGATGTGTGTGTGTGTGGTGGGAACCGACAGAATACATGTCCTGTGACCCAGGTCTCTTTATAAAGGAAGTGGATATTTACAACCTTCCTTTAGAGAGTTAGTGTGCATGAAATGAGAACAGTATTCATATTGTTTTGTCATTATACTTTCATTTGAGTGCTTAGTTTTTTAATCTGATCTAACAGTAAATATATTTTTCAACAAGTCTAGAAGTGAAGACATACATGTATCTATGAAATGAGATGGGAATTAAACAGCTAATGATAGAATATTTTTCTGAGAGATTAGAACAGAAAGCTCCCAGAGTTTAAGAAACAAGCTTATCAGGTATAATTTATACAAACCAAATTTATTCTGCTACTAGTAATTTTCATTCCCAAGTATGAAATCCAAAATTTTCACTTTTTGATAAATAAAAGCAAACTATAAGCAGAGAATAGAGGCAAGGGGCATATGGGACTTCACTATCCTTACATTCTGAAAACTTTCCTGTAAGTTTGGAATTATGCCAAAATTAAAAGTTAGCCCCCAAATTCTTATTTTTTTCTAATGTTAAATGAATGTATATTTTACTCAAGATTGGAAAATATTCACAATATTTATGTTTCTATTTGACTTTCATACCCTTCCACCTAACTACAAAGTCTAAACTTGATAAAACTATTTTGGCAAGAGGATTAGGGACTGTATACTAATTTGATTTCTAATATAGTCTTTTAGTCCCATGCCATTACTTTGCCTTTAATTTTTACTTTACAGACTAGTTTTGGGCTGAAGTGCTAACATCCTCTTGCCATCCAACTTGTACTTCTGATACGCTTTTCTTCACGTTAACACCTTGGTCATTAGGTTTTTCTTTTTATCAACATTTTTCCCCTAAGTTATTTGCATTTTCAGCCCTCAGCATAATTCTTCTAGTCAACTAATAGCGTACATTCAAATCCTGAGATTACCAGAAGTGAATTATTTCTGAATCTAGACTTTTTTCATGTAACATATACATGAAATTAGCCTCATCTTCTAGAAATTTTTCACCTACATGTGCTGTCATTTTTTAATACTTAGGAAAACTAGGTTCATTTTCCAGAATTGGAAACCCAAGCCACAGGTGAGAGGTGACTAATCCATTTACAAGCAGTGAAGCCAGAACGTGGACTTGACTGGAATTCAGGAATTTTTATTTGCAGTGAATTCAGGCTGATAGGCAGCTAAGTGTTCTTGTCAGAGCGCCTGACCCCTCTGAGGCCATTTTCTCATCCACAATATGATGATCCCGTTCAGCCCTCCCTTCAGGCTTGTTGTCAAGCACAAGCAAGGTGAAGTCAGGGGCAGTCACTGGAAAACTGTAAAATGTTCTAGTGTCTCATCTTTCTTTTTTCTTTATTATTCTGCATAGGAGTCTTTTAATTTTCCCAATTTAGCACTAAACTATTTGGCTTTTTAATGTTCCGTTGCCACATAATTCTTAAGCTTGTTACAACATGGTTATTTTTCATCTTTTCGTTAGTATTTTGGGTGGACATTACTGCCAGTAATTTCAAACTGTTTTTAACTTTATGGAAACGATAGAGTCACCATGAAATCACTGAGGACTATAATCTATTTAGGATAATTTAATCTTTTGTTTTGCAGTCCCAGGCTATCTAATCTTCCTGGCTGGTCCCTAAAGGATGGAAATGCTTTCTTGGACAAGGTAATAATAACTGAGGCATATCTACACCCAGTGGAAAGCCATCTTGTCATACGAGAGCCACCGTATAGTAATGTGATGGATGTGCTCATTTTTTTCCTTGTGTATTCTCTGAAAAATCCCAGGATCCATGTAGGGTCTTCAGTAGTTGGTGATTATTTTTAAGAGCCTTTTAGGGAATCTCAGTGTTCAGATTCAGGTCCAATTTGCTCGTGTGTAAAAATCTAAGAACTTCTGCTGCAAATACATTTTATCACCACAGAAAGAAAACTATTATTTTTAGAATTGCGATGAGAGTTTCAAAGGTAATGCCTATAGAGAGTTCCATCCAGTTCGTTCTATTTTCAGGCTGTACTGACTCCATGACTGGAAGGAGCAAAACTTTTTTTAAAAACAACTTTAAAATCCTCAAGTATGTGAGTTTTAAACTGATTCTGTCAGCAGTTAAGTAAGGTAGGGCTTTGAGAAAAGTTTGGTTCTTACTCTTTGGGTGAGGGGAGGCCGTGGAAGGAGTGTCATTGTCTGATCCGATCACTCTGGCGGCCATGTGGAGAACAGACTGCAAAGCCAGTGTTTAACTTCCCAGGCAATGTGTTCTTGAGGGAGTGGGAGGGGAAACACGTTCTTGGGTAAATTTAAATAGAGGGGCTTCTAAACTCTGAACTTTCATCTTATTCCAGCCTTTCCTGGTAGCTTAGAATGGACAGCCTTAGATAGGTCATGAAAAAGGAGCACAGTTCTAGGAATCTAGGATTTGGGGTTCTACTATGACTTTATTCACTGACTAGGCCTATCGTAAATGACTTAAATAATTTTTTTCTTTGAGGCTGTTCAATTTTTGACAGTAGATATCTCCACAGTAATTCCTTCTTCAGATCAGTTTTTCGGCAGTTAATTTATAAATGAGAGACCAAAGGTACAAAAAATGTTAAAACTATTATCTAGTTACATTTTCTACTAAAAAGATCAGAGGTAAAGGAAGGTTAAAAACTGTAAAGCTCATCCGTTCCATTCTTAGTCCTCTAAATCATCCTTTCTCTCTCAAATTTCGCAATTGAAAGACTGAAGAAATCTAAAGATCCTTAAAAAGAATCATCTGCGAAGGCACCTCCTTCTTCTAATAGGTATTGTTAAATAAAGAGTTGCTCTTTTTACAGAATTAATTTCTGTAACTGCACACCCCAACCTCCAATGCAGGCCAAATGCATAATGTGATGCCAGATTTCCCTCCTAGCTAACTGCAAAATTATGTGACATTCAGGAACCTGTGCACCTGATTTCAGCCTAACTCTCCTGCTGGCTATAAATCATTGTTCCCTGAGAAAGGCTCAGAAGCATCCCATTACCAGTGCATTGTGAGCGAAAATGACTTGCATGTGTATGTGGGAGCATTTCATTAGAAGGGAGTGGTGAATAAAATACAGGGACACTGTAAGTGTGTAGAACGGCAAATATGCTTCTCCAGACCAGGAAGGATGAGAGCCTCAGAGGAGACTTTGTCATGCGAGGTGGACATGCCCTGATGTGTAGCATTATGGAGAAGAAGATTACATAGCCAATTTAAGACCAGGCAGGACTTTGAAATTTCCCATGATTTGTCTTTAATCCTATTTAGCCTCGTCCTAAGGGAATTGGGAGTCTTCTCCCATTAAATGTAATTGCTCATTTGTTTTTTGCTAGCAGGTACATTGTAATTAGGAACTGTTTTCAGTCCGTTTTTGGCTCAGTCTTTCACTGTTTAAATGGTAGTCCTGTAAGGAGAGGAACCAGTTTATTACAGTGGAAGGCAGGGGAGGAAGTCTTCTGTCAGGGTTCTGATATGAGACTTATAAAATTCAAAAGGAAAATCACACATGGTTAATACCCTAATTTCAGATAAAGATTGAGAGTAAAACCATTCAGACTCTAAAATATAAAGACACATATATATGAATATATAGTAATACATGTTCAGTGATTAATGAAAACATGATGGAACAAAATTCTAATAGTATTTTTCTTTTTCTGGAAAGAGCAAACTATCAACCAAACACTGACTTTTACTGGTTTCCTTATAAAATCATAGAAAACTTTAACCTTGATGAACCAAAAAAATCATCCACAGATTTTGTAAAGTATGAGTGAGGGAAGACAGCAACTCTAGTGGCCTTCTGGAAACATTGTGGTAGCCCCTGTTGGTGGCCCTCTCATGCTTCTTCTCTGTGTTGCTCTGTCATAATTTTAACTTCCAATACCTGTATGAGTCTGCCAGAGAGCTTTTTCCCTAAAGCTACACGAAATGTAGGAGTGCCATGTAAATATCCCGGGACCCCCTTGCCCCGGGGATGGTGACTCCAAGGTGTATGTTTTACACCCTTTCTTAGAGTTTCCCATGGGAATAAGTCCCAGCTGCCCACAGTGGTGTGTGGCTCAGTAAAATATCCATGATCAGCCCCCTTCCTTTCCCTTTATCACTTGCCCTTCCTCCTGTTCTTTTTTCAGCACTTCCCTGTTAGCTCGTACCCACCGTTTTCTTGAGGTCTGTTGGTGGGGAATCCAAACTAATGCATATTAGATATGGTAGGTCATAAGCAGAGTGGAAGTTGTAGTATATTCTCTTTCTGTGTATTTTCTTTTGAATGAATACATTTGGTTTACAGCCCCAAATAAATTGTATGCTCCGCAAGGACAAAGATTATGTTCACAGAGGTGAGGGCGATGGTGGTTGTTTAATCCCTACTCTCTACTCTTCATCTCCCTCCTTGTTTGTCCCTTGCCCCTCAACCCTTGGTAGGAGGAGAAAGAGGCTCTAAATCATTTGTCTAGGGCCAGGACTCCTAAGCTAATTGCATTAACAAAATCACTAGAGGTGCTTGGCCTCATCCCCAGATTTCTATCCCTTGGGTCTTAGATGAGACCCAGGAATCTTTACTTCCATCAGTGTTCCCAGATTATTCTGATATTGCTGGTATGAGCTACGTAACTATTACTTGGAAAGCATTGTATCATGAGTTAGAAAGCAGCATATGTCCACACATGCCTTGAAGAGGTATCAAGAAATGTACATTCAAATTCTGAGTTAGCCACCAACCAGCGTTTTTTATCCTGAATAAGACACTTAGCCTCCCTGAACCTAAACAGGAAAACAGTTCGCCTGAATAACCTTCTGGCTGCCCTCCAACTCTCTGGAGGTCTGTGATTGTTCACGGAGACTTTGGTTTGGAGATGAAGTTTCTTTGGTGCTGTGTCTGTTGGATATCTCTTCCTAGAATTTTTTCCTTTTTGTTCCTTTTAGGAGCTAAAAGAGTGCTCAGGTCATGTATTTGTGGATTCTGTGCCTGAATTCTGCCTGCCAGAGGTAAGATGAAAGTGATTCTTACTGTAGAAACAAAGCATATCTCTCAAAATGAAGTCAAGAAATAATTTTAAGGGGTTTATTAGCTTTCTATTTTCAAATTGAAATGAATCTGTTATTCCAGGCACATTATTATGCAGCTAAAATACAATCATTTAGGAACTCTTTATATTATCTGTAAGAAATTTAACTCTCCTTTTTGTATTCCTTGCTCTTTCTGTAATCCCCACTGACACTTTGTAGCAGGGCATAGTTTTGAGCAAGATACAGAAATAACGCAAGTCTTTCAGTTTTGTAATTATATGCCTGTGTCTTAGATTAGCCATACTTTTTGTAGTCTTGCTTACAGTGGGTAATTGGGAATTGCTGTTATTCAGCCAGTACAGTAAACTGTAGAAATTCTTGCTGACTTGAAATATCATATCAAATATTGCTTGAAATTCAGATTCTGAATTGAGCCATGGATACCTATTGCTTACATATTATTATCACAGTGAGACTTGTTATAAGAGTTTGGGGCCAGTTTTATCATTTTAAAGGAAATGAAGATCAGTTTCCATTCATTTTAAAGGCAACTAATCTCAGCTGACAGTCCTAATCTCTAGAGCGGCATAGATGGCATTCTCAACAGACAGATAAAATAGAGGGAGGCCAATAGCTAGTCCCAGGTTCCTGAGGAAATCAATGAGAGAAGCTACCATCCTGTTCTTTCCGTGCACCCAGTGGATTACAGTGCCTGTACAAGATACTTTCACAGTTCGATGCCAAAAGAAAATTTGGAGTACTTTTTCCCTTATTTTTGTACTCTCTTCCTGCCTCTCCATTTCAACACTTTCTTTGATACTCTGTAGGTAAACTTTTTTTCTTTGAAGTATGTGTATGTGCCCTTTTGGGATAGTGGAACGAAATAGAAGAAGAAAGACAAAGCAAGATACAGTAATGGAGGGTGACAGTTAAGGGAACAAGTTTGAGATAAAGTAGTAAGAATAAGGGTGCAGGTGAAGAGTTACCAAGAGTTCTGAGCTCTTCCTAACTGCTAATCAAATCTTTTGTCATCTTCATTTGTCATTTAAGAATTGGTGGGGCAGGTCCCCATCTGTTCAAAGATTCCTAATCCCAAGTGCTACATTTATTTTCGGTTTTCTACACATGGCACTGACTGCTGCAACCTTCAGTTTATGGACAACAGTGCAGAATTTATGAATTGGTGCTCCGATGACTTTCTGACCTGCTCCATAGAGCACTAAACAATCAGAAATTGGAATTAAACAATTACCATTTCACAGTTCGTCTTCTGCTGTGCTAAAGGATTATTGATATATTTAGGCTTCTAGAACTGTATAAGATTTTTCAACTTGTATTGTCTTGTAGTTTGTGTCAAGTTAATAATAGTCACTATTTTAAGGTAGAGGTAAGGCATTGTATGACTGGGAGAAAATAGGGGAGAGTCACAGGAACAGGAGAGAGGTACTTACTCCAGTCTAGTCTTCACAGACTCTGCTCCCAGTCTTTATGGAATTTATAATCTAGTGTGACTACCTGAAATATTTTTGTATCCCCCAAAGTCCACACTAGACTGAGTATGAGGTCTAGGACAGTATAGTAAGCCGCCAGTAAATTATGAGTGTTTGGCCTAATTCATGTTCTGTAGAACCCAAGTGTGTCTGTATACAAGTTGAAAATTAAAATAACCCTCATCGGATTTCATCAAGTGAAAGAATGTAAGCAAATATATAAATGTGAGTATATAAACATGGATTGGATGTTAAACTTATTTCTCAGAGGAAAAATGTTTATGTAGACACTCTTGATATATACATACAGACAGAATATAAATATATATATATTTTTTTTCTTCCAGCTGTCCTTACCAGATTTCTCATCATTCTAGACTCTGTGGGCTGATTCTTATATATTTAAGAGAAATTTCAAACTCATCCAGTTTCTGTATGCAAGAGGGAAAGTAGAGATGCTTTTGAGCTTTCTTATTGCTTCAACTGTTGTTCTCTTGTTTTCTTCTGGATCTGTCACTCTGTGGTTATGTCTTAATTTTCTTATTTGTTTAAAAATGATTCCAGAGAGGTCGTAGGGAACAGAACTAGTGGAATGTTACATGACCCTTCATTATGAGGGTACTGTCTTGGAAGTGCCATGAACAACATGGAATTAAGGGTGGTGTGAATTGGCTATTACTGGTCATTAGGCATTTTATTCACACAGATTGCCATTGCCCTATCAATTAGTAGCTTCTGACCTCTAATCTACATGCTGTCCTCAGGAGCTGATTATGTCTTGTTGGCTTTATTAAATTAACTTATTTCGTATGTAAAGTCATTGAACTAGAAAATACCCACAGCCCAAATGGCACACCGTCTCTAATATTTGCAAAGATGGAGCAGACATCTTTGTTCCTTCTCTGTGCAAGACATATTAGCTCAATAACCCATTCTCCTAACTAAAACACTTCCTTGACTTACCCCATGCTGTCCTTCGTGCACCATACAGTTTCTCAGAGGGAACTTCAGTGATTGAGATGATGTCTCTGAGCCACAGCGACTCACGTTTTCCCACAGAGAGTGCCGGTTAAAATGTTGCATCGCTCCAACAACAGTGCCCCAAGGCTTGCTTTGCACTGGCTCCCACAGCTGGGAGGGGACAGAGATGAGTCACACAGGATCCTTAACCTCAGAGATATTTAATATTAGAGGGACAGAGTGGTACTTTGAGGAGCTGTTATATGCAATGGTAACTGTCAGAAAAGGGACATCCATTAAGTGTGTTGGTAGTTCTGAGGAGAAGAAAATTTTTTTTTCAATCTGAGCAAATCACAAATCAGGAAGGCTTAATGGAAGGCGAAAATTGAGCCTTAAAAGACAGGTAGGACTTAAATATATGGGAAAAACAATTCCTTTTTTGAAAAGGGTTTTCATAAAATTTACTAAACATGAGTGGCATTTTCCCTTTTCATGTGACCTTAATAATGGAGTAAAAGGTAGACTTGAGTTAAGGCTAGGACAGAATATGAGAGTATAATTTCCTTTTATGATTCTGCCACTAAATTTTTGTTGTTGTTGTTCTGTATCCAGCACTAGTGGTCAAAAATTATCTCCAAAAAAGAAAAAAGTTTCCTCCTGTATTTGCCTCATGAAGAGCTGGTTTGGTCATGCTGCTCCCTCGGTAGCCGGTGAATCTGTAGCAGTGCTGCGTTCGATTCTGGTTCCCCTCACAGCTCCTGTCGTACGCTCTCTGCTTCATGGTAACTGGTTGAACCTGCCAGGCAGCAGCTGCTGAAGTGTTCTGTGTCATTGACCTTCATATGTCAGAACTCTGTTTTAGTAAAATCAGAGCGGTGCTGGTGTACTGGCTGCATTCTCATCGTTAGCCATCCTGCCCTGCTCCTTAATGTTAATATTAGGAAATCTCCTAAAATGAGAGAGTGGAAGTGTTGCAGGAAAGGCATCATTATTCTGTAGTACAAAAACGACTTCTCTGCGTTCTGACAGCATCATTTTTCAGTCACATCATGCTGATCTGTGTGCCCTGAACAGATATGTATCATTCCCGCCCCTTTCTTTTCAGACCGAGCTAATAGATCTGTCTACGGTGGATGTGATCCTCATCTCTAACTACCACTGCATGATGGCGCTGCCCTACATCACTGAGCACACCGGTTTCACAGGCACGGTGTACGCCACAGAGCCCACCATGCAGATCGGCAGGTGAGAGCAGTTCTTCTTATCCCAGGTGCAGGTGGCCGAGGCACTGCTCCTTCCCGTGGTGTTGTGGCAGGAGTGATTGGTGTCTCCTCCTGAGCAGCTAACCCAAAGAATTAGCATGAATAGACAACTCTCAAAATAAAACAAGTGTTCATTGGAATCGCCTCGAGATTAATGCAGCGAGTACTCTTAGTCTTTTGTGTTATTGTTGTTTTTGAAACAAAGACTGGAGGAAGGTGTTCACAGAGACAGCTCCTTTGTGCAGATGATACTAATTAGGGGAGGTAATGTTGAGTAAGATGCCACAGAGTTGCAAGGCAAAGAGCTTCAGGAAAAAGGAGCATAGCACATTTAAGAAAAGAAGAAATTTTATTACTTTGCTTTCAGAATTCCTCCCTTTATGATTTAGTGCAGACTATAAATGGAGACAGCTTGTAGAAAGCAGAAGAAGTAATTAGACAGTTGAGTTGACTATACTTTTGACAGAGTGCAACTCAGAACTCTAAGGAGTAAAAGCCTTCCTTTGACTCTGAGAACGCTCTGCCATCTCTCCCTCCAACCCTCCCAAGCCTTCATGACACAGGCAGTTGCTTCAAGTCCCCCTAGCATCATTCAGTGACAGAAAAGTTACGTGAAGAAAATCAACTACCCCAGAAAAAAGAGTTGAAGCAAACTAACAAGTATGGTGAAAGGTGAAGCTATCGAGGCTCAAAGTAAGGGATCAAGGTGTTGATATGGACTCTTGGCTTTGGGCTCCAGTGTCTTGCAAAAGTACGACAAGATGGAATGACTGGAGATGAAACAAAATATGCCCTGGCTTTTGTGTCAGCTCCCATTAAAGAGCATGTAATCCGTACAGAGAAACATCGGGGATCTGAGGAAGAGACATTACAGGGAAGTAAAACACAAGGAGATTGGATCAGTTGCAACAAGAGGATAAGCTGAAAACATTTGACTCTAGGCTGAAAAAGTTACAGCGTGAGGTGGGACACACCAGACTGTTCTCCAGAGAGCTACAGCCAGAATAATAATGCGCCTAGATTCCAGGCCTTTGAATGCTGGAGCTCGTGCTGCTCCTTCAAGATGAAAGGACGGGGTGGGATTAGGAATAAATAAATCCAATGGAAATGAAATGGAAGTTGTTCAACATCCAAATGCTAGTAAACTGATGGCTTGCCATATCTCTATGTTCATTGGGAGAGGATTTAAGTCAATATGGATCATCTATACTGGATTCTGAAAGGGGAGTCAAGAGGTTAAAAATCTATTTCTCGCTTTTGGGTCATTCTCTAGCCATACAGGAGCCGAACAGTTCTCTTTGCCAGCTGTTCCTCAGAGCACGTGCATCATCGATCCACTCCAGTGAGGCGTTTCTTAGGTTCCCTCAGTTGTGATTCCGTCGTGATCCATCTTGTCATCTGCACACAGAGCCTGTCCTTTTGCAGGTCCTTGAGTTAGGCTTTTAGGATTAATCCTGAGAGTATTTTTCCACATAGAATTTTGTAAATTCCCAAAACACATTTCAAGAAGACATACTTTTCCAGTTTAAAATATCCATTTAATATTGTCATTTAAAAAAAAAAAAAAAAATACTGGGTGCCTGGCTGGCTCAGTCAGGTCCCTGGGTAGCTCATTCGGTTACGCATCTTCCTTCAGCCCTGGTTATGATCCCAGGGTCCTGGGATTGAGTCCCACATCGGGCTCCCTGCTCCACGGGAAGTCTGCTTCTCCCTCTGTCCCTCCCACTGCTTGTGCTCTCGTGCTCTCTCTCTCTCAAGTAAATAAATAAAAATCTTTAAAAAAAAAAATCCTACCCCACGCCTGCCGCCACCAAAAACAGGTACTTCATATTCATTTGACTTTTTCTCCCTTTATATTTTTAGTTATACGAAGGCAGAGAGCTTAGGAGTGAGAGTTAAACCACAGGCTTGTATATTTCAGTGTTCAAAGACAAGATGCATGCCAGGCTTGTTTTAAAGGTGAATTAAATCATTTATGTTCGAAATGTTTAACATGGAAGTTCAATGAGGTGGTTGGGGTTTTGTTCAGGTTACTTAAAAGGGTGTCCAAGTGTATGTGCAACAGATAGATGATTGGGGTGGGGGGAAGGCAGACAAGCCCATTTGTTTCGACTACAATGTTAACAGTGGTGTTTTTCTCCTTCTTTTATGACTTTTCACCACTTTTTTTCTTTAAACTCAGGCTTCTCATGGAAGAGCTGGTGAATTTCATTGAAAGAGTGCCCAAGGCTCAGTCTGCCTCCTTGTGGAAGAACAAGGATATTCAGCGGTGAGCAATAGGCCTGTCTACTCCTCTTGACAGCAGACCCTTAGGCTTTGCAAAACAGTCGCATTTGTTTTATGTTATGCTTTAACATTTGTACTGTTAGAACTGGAGATTCTCTTTTCCTTGTTTTAGGGAAGGGCTATGTTTGATTGTACCAACATACTGTGAGAGGCAACTGTGCCATGTCCAAGGTACTGTGCTGGGTCTGAGTTTTTAAAAATTAGTAAAACAGTTGGCACTGTCTTTGAGGTGCTCCGGGATTGATGGGAAATCAGACCATTAACAAGTAAATTATAGTCTTGGATGGCATATATTGTAAGAGGTGCCTGTCACGGTGCTGTAGACACTCAGAAAATGAAGAACTTTCTGTGTAGGGAAGCTGAGGAGGACATTCCTTAGGAGATGACAGTGAAAGTGGGTCTTGGAGAAAGAAAAGGACTCTTCCTGATAGAAAAGGTCAGGAAGTGCGTCTAGGCACAGCATGATGGGCATATAGTATATTCGGGGACCAGGCAGAAGTGCAGGGTGGATTAGAGTGGGAAAGCAGAGAGGAGAGGTGAGAGTTGAAACTAGAGAGGTATATTGGAGCAAGATAATGAAGAATCTGATGTGTAAAATTTGTGCTTTATAATACGGAGAGTGGGGAGTCCCTCTGTGGTTTATAAGGAGGAGAGCGATGTTATCACATATTTCTTTGGGGGAAAGTAAGTCTGGAAGCAGCGTGGGGCATGGATGGGGGTGCAGAGACGGGGCAGAAGACCAGGGATAGGACTATCAGAAACTCGGGGGAGAACAAAAGCCTGAACTGAGGCAGTAGCGGTGAGCATGAAGAGTCTGACTTAAAAGAAATTTCTAAGACAGAATTGAAAACAATTGGTAAGAACTGTAAAAGAGGCTGTGAAGTCATCCTTAGGAAGGTTAAGAGGAGAGCTGAGTGGAAGCCAAGGGAAAAAGGAAGTTTCTCCCAACCCGGGCTTGCTAGTGGTATCAGATGCTTCAGAAGTATCCCATAAAATGAAGATGAGACCCTTGGTTATGGAAATCCTAGGGAGATTAGTTTCAGTAGAGTACTGGGAACAAAAACCAGATTGTAAGAGGTGACAGAAGTAGAACTATAATGGTGGAGGGAAGGAGGCAGCTCGATTCTGCTTCCATGCTCTCATATTTAATTGGCAGCGGAGGACACTGGCCAGTCTTAGCTAACTGCAGTTTCTCTGAGCCTCCCAACCACTGCCCTACCTCCTGGCACCACAGTGGTCCCAGCCTTCCAGGCCTCACATCCGGAGTCTGGAGTAAAAACTTGTCATTGGCTTTTTAGGTAATGGGTATCCCATACGTGGCTACCCAAGTCCTCTCTTTTCCAGCCACCTTGCCACTGAGTTCTCTTCCCCCGTAGGTCAGTGATTTGTTAGCTGTCTAGTTATCTGAACTTTGGAATGTCTTAGTTTTTGTGGATATTCCTTCTACGAGAATATGTATGCGTAGGGGCACCTAGGGGGCTCAGTCAGTCAAGCTTCCTACTCTTGACTTCAGCTCAGGTCGTGATCTCAGGGCCCTGGGATCGAGCCCCAGTCGGGCTCTGCTCTCAGCGGGAGTCTGCTTCTCCCTCTCCCTCTGCCCTGCCCTCCTGCACATGCACGGGTGCTTTCTCTCTCTCTCTCTAAAATAACAAATCTTTAAAAAAAAAAGAGAGAGAGAGAATATGAATGTGTAGCTAAGAGAATATGCTTTGTTTTTATACTGTAACTGTTTCAGAGTCTGAGTATCTGAGTGTCCTCTCTGCATTCCTTTGTGTATGTGTTCCTTGTTTTATTTAACTTACATAGCACTTGCTGTGCCAGACACTATTCTCAATGTTTTACTTAACTCCTGTAATTCTTTAACATCATTTTACAGAAGAGAAAACAGCCACAAACAGGTTAAGTAACTTGCTCAAGGTCAGCCAACCAGTGAGCAGTAAGATTTGAATTCAAACCCAGGCAGTAAGTCTAGTTTAGTTCCAGAGTTTGTGCTTTTAACCATTATGCTGAGCTGCCTCTTGGGCACACACATCTCTTCTCAAGTGCTTGTGAGCCCGTACATGTAAGGGAAGCGGGAAGTATGTATAACTGTGCACATTTTCTCTTCTGTTTTATGGATCTTCTTTGTGTCTCCATTTCCTTGATTGGGGATATGGTGTCCATATGTCTTCATGGTGGGAAATGTTTTCTGGACACACACACGTCTGAGTCTTCTGTGTGTATGCAAATGACTTCCTTGATCTGACCACACACCTGCTTATGACAAGGCCCCTTTCCCTTCTCATTTTGCATTCTTATTCTCAGCTGCCTTTCCTCCTGCCCATTGCTATCCCTCCTTCCTCTTTTTCTCTCTCCCAGGTATCCACGGGACCACATCAGACCTAGTTGTCCGCATTTCCCTCCTTAGAAATTTTAAGACTTTGTTTTCTTTCCCCATGGAACATGTACGCCTTGGCTTCCCTTACTTCCTCCTTTTAAATTTATACCCTTTATAATATTCTGCCACAAATAATTTTGGCACACCAGAGGTGATGTTCAAAGGTCACTGTTTCCTGGTTCCCAAACCCTGGGCCAAGTCTTAGGAAGTCCCACATCCTTATTTTGCCTTTTCTTCTATGACCTTGGGCAGAGTCCTTGGCAGTTTTCCTTTGCCTCCCATTCTTTTTAAAATACAAGATAACTGGTTTACAAAAGAAGTGCCATCATTTATTAGGAAGAAGGGTGAATTGAACTGGAAGGAGCAGAGGGTGGGGAGGACAGGGCTGCAGGGGGGAGTCTGAAAGTTATTTCCTAAGGTACTTAGAAAATCTCCCTTTTAAAAAAGGGTGGTCCTTGAGATAAATCTTGAACTTTCTATCTCGCCACCTGGTGGGCAAAAATCTGAAACTGTTAAAAGCTAACTTGGTAGAGGAGCAAGGAGAATAACCTGCACTATTGGAGAAGACTTTATTTCCCTATTTCATATATCGTAACCAGATTTCTGATTCTGGTCAAGTATTTTGCTTTGGCTTTTGAGCACAAGATGAGCCACAGTTATTGATAGAGAAAAAAAAAGAGTCTAATTATTGGAAAGAATATGCTGTGGTGTTAGAGAACCAAACCAAGCAAGCTGTGTCCTCTTTTTCTCCTGGATAAACTCAGCATAAATATTACAAGTGGTAGAGGAATTTGAAGAGCTATTTTGTAATTGACATCAGACAAAAGAGTTCTTTTGAAATATTCACCTAGAATTTAACCTTGGGCCAGAATACTAAAAGTGCTTCATTTGAATAACATTTATGCCGAAGGATTTACATCACTTTAAAATTTCTGTCACACTCCAGTTTCTATCTAGTGTCCCAAAGTACTGTGGCAAAACTAAATCAAGAAACACTGTTTTTTGCTGTCTATTACATTGACATTTTTCCCAAGTGATATGAGCTGTGTCTTATTTTTTCATTCCCTCCTTTTTTTTTTTTTTTTCCCCTCTTTAATTCCTGTACTCACCTTGTCAAGAGGGGTCTCAGGTAGGGATCACAAACTCCAATGCCTCTGGGGATGGGGAAGTTAAATACAGGCGTGAGGTGGACCTCAGGTAACTGTGGACCAGCGACCACACCCGTCTACAGGGGCAGCTGACACATAGTTTCCGCAGATTATGGCCATATGGAAACGTGAGCCCATTGCTGCCAAATCTTCCCCTTTTTTTCTTTTTTTAAGAGAAACTCAAAATCTGGATGTTTTAAATGTAATTTTTTTTTCATCTTTTTAAAATGTTGGCTCACACGTTAAAATAAAATCCTGTATGATCCAAGCAAAACACCTCTGAGTTGGATTGGAGACTCAAGCCCCCGGTTTTTGACTTAAACTTTACACAGGCTGTCTCTTGGTTAAGTGCCTAGAAGTGATACATTTTAGTAGCTTAAGTTATTTAATAAGACCATGAACTAAAGAAAATAATAAATTAAAATCTTTCAGACTCATTGGTCAAAGGGATCTGACAAATTCTCTTAAATCATTTGAAGTTAGTTTGAGTTAGCATTTGATTTAGTATTAGTATGTATACCAAAAGAAGCTATTACTCTTGCTTTTTGGCAGCTGTCTGACTCCCTGCCTCAGTTGACACTGCTCCTTGAGATTTATTTAGAAGTTAGCCATCTTTCTTCCTCATTTTGATGCTTTTGTTTACTCCTCTTGAAAAAGAGATTTTGAAGGGTAGGAAAAGGAGACTCCCTTTGCAATGTAATTTTTGAGTCTCTGACTTTCTCATACCCACATTAAAGTTAGGGTTTGTAATAGAAAAATTTAAAGCAGAATATTCCACTTAAGAAACCAAACCATCAGCTAAGATTTTTCTGTATGAGACTAGAAGTCTGCAGTTATAATTAAGGATAAATCATTACAGAATATTGTCATAACCGTCTTGCAAGCATTAAGGAATTGGGCACCAATATATTCCTGGCTGATATGTTATGACAGTTTTCAGTAGTCAGAGCTTAAAATGTGGGTTCATACCTTATAGAAGACATGAAAGAAGACGTAGTTGAAGTTTCTCCGCTCTGGTGTTTCATGGGTATTTATAGAGGAATTTATTAGGTCTAACTATATGATAGGGAGAAAATTAAAGCTATGGGCTTGGAGATCAAATAGACCAGTGTTTAAATTTCATATCTGCTTTTTAGTAGCTCTAGCAATTTATTTCTTCTAGGCTCTGTTTCCTCATTTATAATATAAGAATAATATTAGCAACTTTGCAGGGTTGCTGTGAGGACTAAATCAGCATGAGAGTCCTTAAAACAGCGCCAGGCACATAGTAGGTGCGCTGTAAATACCCGCATCCTTTTCCCCTTTAATGATGCACTTGGCTCACATAACACCCTTTCAGTAATCAGCACACATCTGCCTTCCACAGCCTAATTTATCTTTAAACTCCACCTTTCCTGATGGAAGCAAAGTAGTATAAGAGAAGGAAAACTATTTTTCTAATCCCACTGTTGCCTTCTCTTAGCACTGTTATCCAGATGCTGGAACTCAATCTCCTTTTTTGTAAAACAAGGGAATTGAATTCAAGTGTCTCTGAGTTCACTTCGGTTACAGTTTTTAAAGCTGTCCAAGGGAGGGGCTCCTTCAGCCTGCGTTTCTAGAGTGGCAGTACTTCGATGAAGTCATCACCGCTTGTCCTTGAGCTTTGCAGTTCCAGAAACTTAATCATTTCATTTCACTCAGAGTTGATTAGCCTCTGAGGGACTGATTCGGGCTAACTAAACTCCCAGGATATTGACTGACAAACAAAAATCCCATTTAATTACTTTGTACTGAGACATCTGCCTGGCTGCAGAACTAAAAAGGTTCATCTATCTAGGACACTCTGGTCTGGTCAGCAGGTTCACTTAAGAGATTAAGTTATAGATAAGAGGGGTTTTTTGATAAGAATAGAATCAAAGCAGAGGTAGTTCAGGTACTCTGGAGAATTGTTTCTATTGTGCTTTGGTGACCTGAGCAATTGCCTTTGTCCTTTTTAGAGATAAATGGATCTAAAACAAAGATCAGGCATTATATAGTTTCCGGTTAATACTGAGAAATGCTTGATTATCAGGCTTCTTTTTGGTAAATTCTGTAAAGGTCATCACTTTGCTAACACATTTCCACTCCAGCCCATCCACATGTATATTAAGCACACTTTGCTGTAATGAAAGGAAAAAGACTTTTCTTATATTCTTTGTATTCTGCTCTTACATTCATTTTGCAGATTCCTTCCTTCATCACACACTTCGAAAAAACACCCAGCTGATGTTTTATCTATAAGCTTTTCAGTGGTCCCTGTGGACTTAAAAGTCTTACTCTTTAACACAAACACATGGTCTTTGCTGCTTGTTGGATGCTGGTAGGATGGAAGAAGAGACATCGGAGCTCTGGCATGATGTCAGCACTGGAGGAAAGTTTATTAAGCACTCAAGTGTGATAAGAAAAAACAAAACAATGAAATATTTTAGAAAGTACTTATTAAACATTTAGACTCTGAGAACTTGACTTTGATAAATCAGAAAGCCAGAAAAATTAGAACTAGTTCCCACTGGGTTTCCTTTTCCAACTTATCCTGAATCAGCCAATAATCTTAATGGCTTCAAATGGCTCTATAAATGCCTCTCCAAAATTATGGCCTCAAGTAAGCATAAGCAGAATTTTAGGGAAAGTTAGGTTAGACAGAATGTCAGGAGATAGCAGGAAATAGTGACAAAGTGACTTAATTTCTCAAAGGAGTAAGAAAAAGGTGTTAGCAAAAGGAATTTGGGGGTATAAATAATGGAATTCAGACGACTTATTTATTAACTGCTTAAATGCCTGGCATCAAGAAAATGCCCAAAAAAGTTTAAGACATAGTCCCTGTACCCAAGGAGCTTGTCAAGCAAAGATTATGTACTAAGTGGCAAGACTTAGCCTGGGCTTGGCAGATTAAGTAGGGTTTCAAAGAGGGAAGAGAGGATTCTAAGATAAGGGAAGGGTATAGGCAAAAACATGGCAACGTGGCATGATGATTGAGAGGTGACCGGCTTGGTTAAAATCAGCCAGTGCATGCCAGGAAGGAGAGAAAAGAATTGGAAATTAACATTATACAAAAGAATATTGAAACTTTGGTCTTTTGAAAAAGCCAGCAGTATATTTGACTAATTCCTAGTTCGAATCTTTTCTCTAGCTGATAGGAAATTCACCAGAATTGTGAAAATTTTGTCACCGAACCTATATGAAAAAGGAAACCTCTGGATATTTCCAAATAGAGAAATGATAAATGATTAGTTTTAAATCTGAAAGTAGTGTAGTCAGTGTAAGTTACCAGAATAAGATACCCAGAGAATTAAGCATAAGGGTGAAGGGGGGATGTTCAAGTCATTGAATTTTGTAAAACTAAATTTCAGGAGCGCCTCGATGGCTCAGTTGGATAGGTGGCGACTCTTGATTTCAGCTCAGATCATGATCTCAGGGTCCTGGGATCAAGCCCTGTGTTGGGCTCTGCTCATCTGGGAGTCTGCTTCTCTTCCTCTCCTTCTGCCCTTTCCCCCACTCACGTTCTCTTTCTCTCTAACTAAAATAAACAATCTTTTTAAAAAGCCAAATTTCATAAAACACTGATTATCCTATCTATAATAATAATATGTATACATCTATATTTACCCATTTGCTGTAGTCCTCACAACAGTCTTTGAAGGAAGTATTTTACCCTCAGTTTAGAAATATGGTGAGAAGAAAAGGTTAAGTTGCTGAATATTGCTCAATATTACAACGAAAATAAGCAAAAATCAGACTTAAATTGGATATGAAGAATACCCTTCTACAGGAGTTACACAATTAGAGTTTATAAAAAATGTTATTGAGGAGACCTCAGGAAAGCCCAAACTTAGTTAAGGTATTGAAACACAGCTTCTTTACCAGAACATGGCCCAAAAAAGTATAATTTATTAAAAACACTGGGTTTTCTGTTCTGGGTCTCCTACAAGGGCTGCAGGTATCTCCAGCTCCCCTTGGAAGGATTCACTCACAGGGGTGATGGGCTGAAGCCTGCCTTAGGCCCTTGTGTGTGGACCTCTCTACAAAGTATCTCACAGCAGTTTCATCAGAGTGAGCAAGAGAGAGAATATGGGCAAGATGGAAGTCATAGTCTTTAGTAAGCTAATCTTGGAAGTGACATCCCTTCACTTTTGTCATATTCTCTTCACTAACAGAAAACCCCAGGTCCAGCTCACCCTCCAGGGGAGTGGACTACACAAAGGGATGAATATAAAAGGCGGGGATCCTTAGGAGCCATGTCTGGAGCTGCCAGCCACAAAACCCTACATTGAGTTGGTCAGATTTGAGACCAGAGTCGTTGGGACCTGCATAGCCTTCCTCCTCTGGCTTACTCTAATCAAACTTACTGGTGCACTGCAGACAGAACTTGTTAATAATTGGCTCACTGGTTCCTACCTTTCCTGGGGCAACAAATGAACAGATGTTGTGTCCTTTGTGTTGGGTACCACTCAGTGCTAAGGATACAAAAATGAGGAAAGATACTACTATGTGACTAATATGATAATGGAATAAAAACATACGCTGTTTTTGTTGTTGTATATAACAAGGCTGTTCTCTCCAACACTGCTCTACTAAACTGGTTGTTAAAAATCATCATGAGTGTTTCTCTATAAACAGATGCTTTCTTTAGTTTCTCCAGAACATAAATTTATTGTCTCTATGCCATTTACCCTGAAGGGAAGAGGAGAAAAAATCTAAGTTGAAATATATCTGAATTTTTCACAAGTCCTTTGCTTTGCTTAAGGAAGTTGTTTCCCTACCTGAAACACTCCAGTAATTTCTCTAGAAGTAGGTTTTGGACTGTTGAAGGCAGAAGCAGTAAATATTTCACATCTTCATCATCTTCCCTTTTTCCCTTCCCAAGGGCTCAGAGCATTTGCTGGCTTATTCTGGAGGTTGAATATATGATTGTTTTATCTCTAACAGAGAGTGGAAATATGAGCCAAATGCCTCGTTCGGAGAAAGACTGCTCCAGATTTTAATCTGCTTAATTTTTGTAGGACATTTTCCTACATGGGAAGCAGGGAGTGTATGCTGGGAAGGGCCATCAAGGGAAGAAAGTAAAGCCCAGGTGTTGTTTGGGTAATGGCAGTACTGGTTGTCAAGGGATGGGAAGGAAGTCCATAGTAAAGAAAGCAGGTCTAATATATACAATGGAATATTACTTGGCCGTCAGAAAGAATAAAATCTTGCCATTTGCAATGACGTGAATGGAACTAAAGGATATTATGCTGAGCGAAATAAGTCAGTCAGAGAAAAACAAATACCATATGATTTCACTCATGTGAAATTTAAGAAACAAAACAGATGAACATAGGGGAAGGGAAGGAAAAATAAAATAAGTTGAAAATAGAGAAGGAAGTAAACCATAAAAGAAGCTGAACTCTAGGAAACAAACTGAGGGTTGCTGGAGGGGATGTGGGAGGGGAATGGGGTAATCGGGTGACAGGCATTAAGGAGGGCACTTGATATAATGAGCACTGGTGTTATATGCAACTGATGAATCACTAAACTCTACCCCTAAAACTAATAATATAGTATAGTTATCTAAATTGAATTTAAATAAAGAATTTGAAAGAGAAAGAGAAAGGGGCTAGGGAGGTAGGAAGGGAGGGAGGGAGGGAGGAAGGAAGGGGTCTAATCCAGCCTTGTGTATGACTTTTTGCTCACCCTCTAGCAGAGGTGACTCAGTTGCAGCAGCTTGGCACAGCTGAGGGCAGTGTCAGACAAATTCAACAAGGTTGAAAGATGTGGTTGGGCTGCAAGTGTTATGTATCATCCTCCCCACCCTCTCAGGCCACTCCCATAATAGCCTTCCAGCTCTGGCATAAAGTTAAGAAACCCTTCTGCTTCTACCCAGCCCAGAGTAAAAAGTCTTTTTTTTTTTTTTTCTAAGATCGTATTTATTTATTTGACAGAGAGACAGTGAGAGAGGGAACACAAGCAGGGGGAGAGGGAGAAGAACACTTCCTGCTGAGCAGGGAGTCCGATGCGGGCATCAGTCCCAGGACCCTGGGATCATGACCTGAGCCAAAGGCAGACCCTTAACAACTGAACGCCCAGGAGCCCAAGAAGTCTTTATTTTTAATGAAGGTCAGCTCTAGGGGACCCAAACCATGGGGCTCCCTGATCCTGAGGAATTTAAAGGAGGAGCTAAAGCAGGAGAGTAGCTTAGGTTTTTCCTTGAGACCGTGTAGAGCCGTGCTTGGGCCACTCAAGTTCAGAGTCATTGCTGCTCATTGAAGTAATTCATTCTGAGTTGAAGTTTATTTACTGTGGTATTGTGGGAAACTGCATATCCTCTTGGAGCTGTGCTGACTGCATATGGGGGGGGGAGGGTTGGGGGCAGTTAGAGACCATCTTTTTCAGCATCTGTTCCATGCCAGACACTCACATACATTATGTCATTTACCCCTCACAGAACAACTGTAAAAGAAAGGTGCTACTCTCCCTGTGTCACAAATGAGTAAACTGAGGTGAAGAGATAACACTGGAATTTATATGCAGACAAGTCTGTAAATCCTGTTTTTTTCCATCCTGTGCCTCGGAGAGAAACCTCTCCTTCCTCAAGCCATTGGCAGAGAGTCAGCGGGAATGTGGAAGAAGAAGAGAAGCAGTAGCAGCAGCCCCCACCGGTAGCCATCCAGAGGGGCCTTCTGTGCCACTCACCTGTCTCTGATACACAGGCCATGTTCCCAAAGAGCACATAGAATGTGCACCTGGCCTTGACTGCTGACACAAGACCTGAGAAAAAGTGACAAGTGGTCTAGATTTTAAAGGTGTAAATGTTGTCGACCCGAAATCTGAAGAAGGCAACAGGGGGTGGGTTACAGGCTTCAGGGAGCCTGGCACCAAGAGAGCCGTTTATAGCTCAGTATATAGAACAGAGGCTGAGGCAGGACCCAGATAAAGAAGGGCCTTATAAAGTCATGCTAAGAGCCTTGGATTTTAAACTGAATTTAATGGAAAGCCATTAAAGTGAAGGAGGAGAGGGAGTGTGTGTGTGTGTTGAGATTTGCATTTTTAATATATCATTTAGACCCTCCTGTGAGGGAAGGGCAAGTCTGCAGGCAGGGATGACTCAGGGCTTTTGACATCTCTTTATTGCCTTGTACCATTGTAAAAATTTTCTAGACTTAAGCTCCTTATGAGCAGAGGCCTTTATGTTATTCCTGTTAATATCCCTTACAGGATTTCAATGCTATGGCCATAGTCGGGGCTAAATATTTATTGAATAAATATTGTAAAACCTAAATCAATCCAGTGTACATAAGACAGATAAGTGAAATAAAATCTTCATGTGTCTGTTTATGCGGAAAGTAAAGAGAAGAATTATTAGTATTTTGTTGCTGGAGAAACAGATGAAGAGAATTGGAACATGACCTATGTGCTAGGTTAGCTAAACCTCTATTTGGTGTTTACGTTATTATGACTATAAATGCAACTCACTGGCCACATGACATCGTTAGGATTATTTTTTCTTTCTTGCACAACTTTTTGTTTTCCCTTGAGTTAATGATGATCTTGTTTGCATATTTGCTTCGTTTCTTGTGTACTTCTTACTGATTTGTCTCCAGCCTCTCTGCCATTTGTACAGGTCTCTCCTCAGTATGTTCAAACTCAGTGGGTGTTGTAACAATTTTACCTTCCTGGAAATCCTCTCCCAGAGCCGCCTCTCTCCCCAGCCTGATCCCAGCTGTTCTTGAGCTTGTTGCTCAAGATTTAGGATTTTCTTCATCACTATCCTGAAGATATCTTCACCTTTCTTCTGTTGGAAGCTCTGTTTCCTGGGTCTTTTTCTTGTTTGTGCCTTCATTTTGCCAGGCACATCCTGAGGAAGAGTGCATGGGAGGTCAGTTTTCTGAGACCCTGCATGTCTAAAATGCCTTTGTTCTACCTTCACCCTCCAATGGATAGAAATCCAGATTTGATACAATTTTCTCTAGTTTCCAGAAATGCCGTTGAAAAGGCCAATACTCTTCTGAGTCTAGATCTTTGGTATGTATCCCACTTACTCCTCTGTGGAAACTTTAAGAATCCTCTTCTTCCCTAAATTCATGATGCTGTGTCTTAGTAAAGGATAGTTTTCACTCATGTGCTGAATACTTAGTGGTTCCTTACTATCTAGAACATAGGTTCCAATTGTGACCAAGCCCCTGTTTAATGGGCTAAATCTGGCCTGCCACAGTTGTTATAAGTCAAGTTTTATTGGCCCACAGCCACACTCATGCATTTACATATTGTCTTTGGCATTACACAGACAGCTAAGTTGAATGATGTGACAGACCGTGGTCTACAGAGCTTAAGATATCTGTGGCTTTTTTACAAAACATGTTTGCTAACCCCCAGTCTAAAAAATGAACTTCAATTTTGGCAAAAAAAATATATATATATATTTTTATTTTTATTTTTTTATTTATTTTTTATAAATTTAGTTTTTAAATTTTTCTCCCTCCTGTTTTGTGTTCCCTCTTTCTGGAACTCTCACTGCTTAGATGTTCAACCTCCTGGACTGGAACTCAGATTTTTTTCTGTCCTCTTTTCCATTTCTTTGTTTTTGTTTGCTCTTCTGCCTGAGAAATTCTGTTTACCTCCCAACCTGTCCAGGAGTTTTTCATTTCTGCTGTCATAGTTTCTTATTTTGGCATAATTTTTTTTATTTTTTAAATTAACCTTTTTATTGTATATAAAACAAAAAATAATAATATATAGTTAATAAACGTTATAAAGCAACAATCCTTACAACTGCTACCCAGGTCTAAAATGGAATATTTTCAGTAACTCAAAAGCCCCTCTCTGTGTCCCAGTCTAATTACAACCCACTCTGACACACATATCATGGATTTTGACCCATTGCAGTACTGTCTTTTTTGCAGCTCAGATTATCCCATCAGTGAGCCTCTTCAAGCTGTCCACTGTGTCCTTTTATTGTGACCTTTGTACCCTTTGATTGTTTCCTTGCTATGTACTGTAACAGGATGTTTAAGACTCCTCTTGTACATTCCCTGCCCTAAATCTGGAATCATCCATTTCCCTAAAAAACTCTGTATTCTTTTAGTGGAAAATGGAATTTTAAGCTCCCACTCTGGTTGCTAACAATGCTCATTACTCCTGGATTAGTTGTTTCTAAGTCGTCATGTGGAGGAAAGAGCATATGTATTATCCTCCCCTTTTTTTTCATGCTCCTGTTATATTTATATTATCAGAACATACAGCCATTACATACTATCCTCTCTTCTCTTTTAATCTTCATTTGGTCTTACTTCTACATAACTATATGTTTAAAGCTCACTACCAGCTGATGTGTCAATGTTTCTGTAGTCATTTAGGTTGTCTGAAACTCATTCTTCAGAAGATGTCTCAGGATGGGATCATGAGAACAATATTCCCTGAGTTCTTGCAAGCTAATAATTGTTTGTCTGTGCTCTGTAACCTTGAAAGTCAGTTTTGTTAATTGTATAATCTTTGGCTTGCATTTTCTTTCTTTGAATGTCTTAAAGATTTGAGTCTCTTTGAGTAAAACACCATTGCTGTTGAAACTCTGGTATCATATTTTTTCCTTAGTAAGTCACTCGCTCTTTTCGCCTAGCTGCCCAAAAGTTTATTTATAGTGTAAATATTTTCCCAGAATATATTTGTTGTTGGTTCTTCTGGGTCAGTATTCTCAGGTATGCAGTGTGTCCCTTCAGTATGTAATTTCAAGCTTCTTTTTATTTTAGCAATTAGAGTTTTTAGTATTTGTTCTGTTCCCTTGCTTGGATTTCTGTTAGGGTCTCCTTTTCTCTGTGTGTTGCTTCTTCCATGCCTGTCTTCATTATCTGCCACTTTCCTTCAAATTCTTTTTATCTCTTCATACCTTTTTAGCGTTTAAGGTCTTCTTCCTATGTTCTTCTTATGGCATTAGCCGTTGTGTGTTTATCCACTCTTGTATTTCTATTAATCTTCATTTCTGAATAAATTTTTAAAATTTCTAATTATTAAGTTCTATCGCCTTGTTTTTATATAACTTTTGTGTTTTATATAATTTTTTTATGTTTTTAATTCATTTTGAAATTTTGACAGGTTTTGTTGGCATGCTTTCATTTTCTGTGTGCTGTCATATTTTTATGTCTAAGAGTTTTTTTATTCTCTTAAAGCTCCTCTTTTTTTTTTTTTTTTAATAGAAGTCACTTCTCATTTCTTAGACATTCTATCTTATTTATCTCTCTAAGGGTAGTAATGGTAGTATTTTTTAGTTTTATTCTACCAGCCTAATTTATTTCATCTCCTCCTTCCTCCATTTGTTTTGGCCTTTGTCATTTTAGAGACTTCCCTCAAGTATATATGGTGATCCTTGGTTATTGGCCCATGTTTAGGAGTTGGACAGTAAAAAACTGATTAGAAAGTCTGTGTTCCATGAGCTGAGTCTTGTTGAATTCTAGACTTTACCATAATGTGATCTGGTTGGGCCATTTTATCATGAAACCTTCAGTGTCAGTATCTTTTAGTTGATATTTTTCTTTGGTGCTGATCAAATTTTTCAGAGAAGTTTCTTCCGGTCACCTACCCTGGAGGATATAAGCCTGACTGATAGTGTTCTGGGAGCCATATGAGGAGAAGAAAATTGTTACTCTTGGTGTATAAACATTTGCTTATTAACAAAGCTGCCTCTAGTTGTTGATGGTTTCCCCTAGTCTAGACTTTCATTTTTAACTTCTACAGAGAATAACCTCTAGCAACATGCCTGGGAGGGGAAAGGCAGTTTCGGAGCTATTTGGAATAGGTGAAGAGAACCGTAAGGTTCTATTTCTTATCAGTATTTTTTCTTTTTTTCCAAAAAATCCCCTTGTTTTTAGGCTCACCTTCAACCTCACTTCCAGACGTGCCTATTGTTTCAGATTGCTGAGCTTTTTATGGGTTCTGCAGCATAAATTAATTTGAATTAAACTTTCCTGTGTATGCTAAATCAGTTATTTGTCTTTTTATTTTCCACTTTTTTTTAAACACTTCAGTGATTTTTTTTCTTTCTTTCTTTCTTTCTTTCTTTCTTTCTTTCTTTCTTTCTTTCTTCCTTCCTTCCTTCCTTCCTTCCTTCCTTCCTTCCTTCCTTCCTTCCTTCCTTCCTTCCTTCCTTCCTTCCTTCCCAAAAGAGTTTTGTTTATTTGACAGAGAGAGGCAACGAGAGAGGGAACACAAGCAGGGGGAATGGGAGAGGGAGAAGCAGGCTTCCCGCCGAGCAGGGAGCCCTATGCGGGACTCAATCCTAGGACCCTGGGATCATGACCTGAACCTTAACGACTGAGCCACCCAGGCGCCCCTACTTTCCACTTTCTAAAATGCTGTTGCTATTGCCTCTTCTCTCATTCTCTTTGTCTTAAAGGGGTGTGTGTGTGTGTGCGAAGCCCTTTACTAGTTCACTGGTATTTCAGGAGAGAGAGAGCAGAGCTAATGCACACTTTCGGTTGACCAGAGTTCCTTGACCTGTTTAAACAGAGAGTCTCAGGGAAGTCACTCTCCCAGGTCTATTCCTGATTCTGTTAGAGCAAATGACACCGTGTTTTTCTAATAACAGAGTTTTGTTTGCCTGTTTTAAGGGATGCTCCTGGTGCTGATGAGAAAAGTCACAAATTGTGTTTTATTTCCTCCTTTATGCCAAGCCTCAACTGTGTTTATCTCAGTCCTTTTATATAGCTTTGCAGGCTGTGAATGAAGCGTATTTCATTTATCATTCATGAACAGGAGAGAGAATTTGAAATTTCATATAGAAATGCTCTGTGTTAAGATGTATATGATAAACCCTAGAACAACCACTAAGGAAATAACTCAGAAAAATATAGTGAAAAACCGTGAAGGAAATTAAAAGACTGCATCAGAAAATATTCACTTAGTATCAAAGGGTAAGTAGTAAAGGAGGGACAGAGGAACAAAAAAGACATGAGACATAGAGAACACAAAAATTAAATTGGTAAACATAATCCAACTGTATCAATAATAGATGTGAGTGAATTAAATAGTCCAGATGGCAGAGATGATCAGACTAGATTTAAAAAAAAAAAAGAAAAAAACCCCACAATATCCAGCTATATGCTGGATAAACAGAATAGAAAATAGAAAAAGAATAGAGAAAAGTTGGGTTTTTTTCTTTTAAAGACCAACAAAACTAACAAACCTTTAGCTAGATTGATGAGGGAAAAAGAGAATACTCAAACTACTAGAATCAGAAATGAAAGGGGCAGTGCTACCAACCTTATGGAAAAAAAATGGTTATAAAGGAATCCTATATATAATTCTATGCCAGTAAGTTGGACAGCTTAGATGAAATGGAAAAATTACATAAAAGGAATCCTTGATAATGTAAAAAGTTGGCATTGTGATGCATTTACAGGCTGTTACCTTCTCCACTCAAGGACGCAGTGGAAGTATCAACCTGGAGAAGATGCTATACGATGCAGGAGGTGAACTCTGCCCTTAGCAAAATCCAGCTGGTGGGATATTCTCAGAAAATTGTGAGTGTTAATATGATTTTAAGTGATGCATGAATGCTTTCGATTCATACTGTTACCCTTTGGGAAGATCTATGGTTCTCTTTCTTTAGCCATTCAGTCACGGAGAATCTTGTACCTAGTACGAGATAAAAAGATAGAGCATCTGTCGTCATCCTCCATCCTCCAGGTTCATGTCGGTGTTCTTTCCTAACACTCGCATTCCCCAGCACTAGCCAGCATTCTCTTGACCAGCTTGTAATGATCAGGAGATCGTTAACAATCATCTCATCCTATTCACCTTAGAACAGTGGGTGCAACTTTATAGGTTTGGGACAAGTGAAATAGGAAACAGCATAGAACAGATCAAGAAGCAGTTTGGCAAGTATAACTTTTGAACTCTGACCTGATAGTAAGAGTTCCCATTTTTGTTAACTTGTGCCCAGAGCCACTCGGTATAGAATGACCAAGAGATTGATCCCTAGCGTAAAAAAAAAACAAAAAGAAAACTCAAGTAATTTTCTCTTTGGTCTTTCTGGTAATCTGTCATCTCTGTCTTTTGATGAGAGAGGCCTGGGTGCCTGGTACATGTGGATAGGCTGAAACTCAGAGAGGGGGCAAGTCAAGACTGTAGGATTGCTTTGTGGGTCTGCCAGATGGCCTCCATTGGTTTTGTTTGTTTGTTTGCTTTACTTTATACTTTCTGTATTACTTTAAATTTTCTGTAAGTGGACAAGGATATTTCTGGGGGTTTTCCCTGCAAAGACTTAGCTGGTGTGACTGCACTGCCCAAAGCTCATCACATGTTCTTACTGTGGTTTTTTCTAGGAGCTTTTTGGTGCAGTCCAGGTGACCCCGCTAAGCTCAGGCTATGCCCTTGGAAGCTCCAACTGGATTATCCAGTCCCATTATGAGAAAGTATCGTATGTTTCCGGATCCTCCTTGCTTACCACACATCCCCAGGTAATTCTAATTCTCTTTTAACAGCTCCGTTTTTTGGTTATTTAACCCAAATTCACAATTATCCAGAGTATCATCAGTTGTTTTTAAATCTTCCTAATTTTGGTTTCTACATGTATCCTTTTTTTTTTTTTTTTCAATTTTTGTTGTTACGGTAAGAATGCTTACATGAGATCCATCCTTTTAATAATATTTGTACTATACATTATTGTTGGCTATAGATACAGTGTTGTATAGCAAATCTCTAGAGCTTATCTTGCTTAACTGAAACTTTATGTCCTGTAGACACTCTTCATGAGTTAGATTTTTTTGTGTCCCAGTCTTTAGGATTGCAAGTTCCTCTGTAAGATCCTGCTGTCTTTAGGTTCATCTCTAGAATTCAGGTAGAATTCTGGTAACTTCCAGTTAACACAGCCTCTTGTAGAACAGAAATGGTCACTCATTTACTCAGCATGTGTTAATTGTTTCTTTACTGAGGGTCTGCTATGTATCAAGCACTCATCTAGGTATTAGAGAATCAGCGGCGACCCACAGGCAAAGTCCAGCTCATGAATCCGTGTTCAGAAGAGCAGAGAGGCCATTGTAGTTGCAGCATGCTGAGAATAGTCATTAGGGGTGTCCATGAGATGAGCAGAGCCAGGCATGTGGAACTTTGTAGACCATGATGAGAAGTTTGAATTTTATTTTACTTTATTTTTAAAGATTTATTTATTTATTTTAGAGAGAGAGCATGAGCGGGAGGGGCAGAAGGAAAGAGAGAAAAAATCTCAAGCAGACTCCATGCTGAGCACAAGCTCGGTCTTACAACCCTGAATGCGGGGCTCGATCTCACAACCTGGAGATCAAGACCTGAGCTGAAACCAAGAGTCGGACGCCCAACCGACTGCACCATCCAGGCGCCCCTGGATTTTATTTTAATGTGTAGATGGAAGCTGTTGGAAGATTTTAAGTTGGTCATTCGTTAACAGTCTTATTGGGCAAGTAGCTAAGTATATAACCGTTATTATAAATGTATTCTTTATTCCTTTTTAGGTATTATTGTTCATTTCATAAATCCTGATTCTTTTCCATGTTTGTAAAGGAGGGGCAGAGAAGATTAGATAGTTAGCTGATGGATGGGTACATACGTAGATAACTCGGGGAAGTCCATATCCTATCTTAAAATGAAGGGGAAAATGAGTGCTGTGGGGCTAGAACAAGAGGCTGCATCCAAGCTACCACTTTGTATTGGCTTTTTTCATACCTGCTCTTATAATCAAGTTTCATCTCAAGGTCTAGAAGGGACAAGTTGCTGTTTTTTCCTATAGCTAGCAGATTCTGGGCCTTTCCTGCTTATTGAAATCAAGAGCCCATCAATGTCATCTTAACCCACTTCATTGAATCAAAATACTTTAGTGGCAGCTTCTATCATTCTTGATATATTCTTCCATAAAAGACAGAAAGATTACTTGGCTGCCAACTCTTCCGATTTGTCCTGCTTAGATCAAAGCCTTTACGTACTCCTGATGTAATTTCCAATAAATTATGCTTCCAAGGTTCATAAATTTAAAGGGAAAATAAAGTCTTGAAAGTAATGAGCAACATACCTAAGTAATTAATTTTAATTTCTAGCTGGCAACCAGTGTTGTATGTAAAAAAGATAATGAATTAGATTTTCTTTTACCCAGGTAATTGGATTCTATATTGAATTAGCAGGGATAACAAAAGTTTAGGTTTTGAAAAACTTAATTGTCAGCTTCACAGGTCGGCAGATTATGGTCAGCAGATTATGGCCCATGGACCAAATTTGGCTTGCCACCTGTTTCTGTAAATAATGTCTTGTTGCAGTGCAGCCACATCCACTTAGTTATGGATTGTGTATGGCTGCTTGCACACCGTAATAGCAAAGTTCTGCTTTAGAGTTAAATTTTACAGAAAAGCCCAACTGCTGACCTACTTGAGTGGGACCTCCCCAGCTGGGAAGAATTGCTGCTGTAGTGATCTAATAAGCTAATAAGCAAGGGAAGTGGGGCTTTGACATGGTAAGAATGGAGTGACAGAGAAAACATTGGCAGGTCTTTAATTCAACAAATACGTATTGAATGGTTTCTGTCTTCAAGGGAGGAAAAATACAAAGATTTCGTGCTTAGGTGATAGTGAGAATGAGAATGGTGGTGATGACACTAATCCAGTGACGAGGAGTTGGCAGAGGGGGTTCTGGTTTTCGGAGGGGGTAGTGGGTATGATGAATAGGGATTTGAGTGAACACGGGGGACAGATGAAAATATAGAACTGGAACTTGGATGTGAAAGCAAACCTGGAGACAAATTGGAGGAGCATCATATTTTTTAAAGTAGGTAAATAAAATTGAGCTGAAGGGGAAAGACTGAGCTATGGGGAACACTTACCAATACAAAGTGGAAGGAAGAAAAATGATCTTGAATAAGAATGGAGAGTTAGAGGAGGATTGACGCCTGCAAAAGTACAGCATCCCAAATGGAAGGAGAGAGCCAGCTTTTACTGAGCAGAACATCTTATTAATTTTTGTGATTGATCTGATATTCAGTAACATACTGAATTCTTATATTCTACTGTTTATTGATGGTAATATTATCTGCAAAGAAGTAACAATTTTGTCACTTTTCTTCCAGTCCTTTTATCTTTTCTTTCCTTTTCCTGTCTTACAACTATGTACTGTGGTCTTGGGTAAACAGAAGTGATGACAGTGGCAGCTTTGCCTCTTCTAGATTTTAAAGGGAATGCTTTTGTAGCTTCTTTCATTAAATAGAATGGCTTACTCTTTTGTTTTTAGCCATCAAGTTAAGAAGTTTCTCCTCTGTTCCCAATTTTCTGATTTTTTTTTTAAAGATTTTATTTATTTGACGGAGATAGAGACAGCCAGCGAGAGAGGGAACACAAGCAGGGGGAGTGGGAGAGGAAGAAGCAGGCTCCCAGCGGAGAAGCCTGATGTGGGGCTCGATCCCACAACGCCGGGATCACGCCCTGAGCCGAAGGCAGACGCCCAACCGCTGTGCCACCCAGGCGCCCCCCAATTTTCTGATTTTTAAAAATCGAATGTAGATGCTGTACTTTAGCAAATGCTTTTTCTGAGTCTGTGAGATGATCATGTGATTTCTTTCCTTTAGACCATTAATGTAGTGAATTATAATATTAGCTTTTTTTACATTTAACTGTCCTTGTAGTCTTGGGATAAGTTTTATTTGATCACAATTTATTCTTTTTAAAATACACTCCTGGAATAAATTGATCAGTATGTCTGCATTACTGATTTTCTTCAAAGACTAAGTTTTTGCTTTTAATTGTTTTTGTTGTATTTTCATTCTCTGTTCTGCCCTTTATTATTTCCTTCCTCCCATCTTTGGGTCTACTCTGTTGCTTTTTTTTTAATACTTATCTCATTTGTTTCCATCTTTCTGTGCTTCTCAATAAGTGTACTTAAACCTAACAGTTTCTCTCTTAGTCATTTAACTCTGTTCAATTGTTGATACATAGTGCTCTGTCATTCATCTCCAAGTATATCATAATTTCCTTCGTAATGTTCATAATTTAAGTAGCCAAAGGTTTTATAGTGCTTGGGTTTGTTTCTAGTCCATCCAATATGATTCGGCTTAGAGTTAGATGACTTTTTTCAAGTCATACTTAAATCAGTCTTTCTTTGTTTTTTCTTTCTTTCGTGCATTAGGATAATAGTATACTAATTCATTGAAGTGTAACTTTGAAACACAGTCTGTTTAAGTGTTCTGTGTATGTTGGAAAAGACTGCATTCACTGTTGAATGAAAAATTTTCTGGGGCGCCTGGGTGGCACAGCGGTTAAGCGTCTGCCTTCGGCTCAGGGCGTGATCCCAGCGTCATGGGATCGAGCCCCACATCAGGCTCCTCTGCTATGAGCCTGCTTCTTCCTCTCCCACTCCCCCTGCTTGTGTTCCCCCTCTCACTGGCTGTCTCTATCTCTGTCAAATAAATAAATAAAATCTTTAAAAAAAAAGAAAAGAAAAATTTTCTATATGTATTTATTCATTTGAGTTTATTGTGTTATTCTGTCTTTCATATCTTTGCTTAGCTTCCAGTTTCTGAAAAGGATGTTTTATTTGTTGATCAGTTTCTCCCTATATTTGCACCAGTTATTGCTTCATACATTTTTAAGCTATATAATCAGAGGTATATATGTTCATGATCATTATGTTTTATTGAGCAATTATTCCTTTTATCAGGATGCTGATTTCTTTTTTCCTCTATCAAAACTGCTTTAAAAGCCAAGAGACTTTTTCCCCCCTCCATATTTGCCTGGTATTCTTTTCCATCCCTTTCTTTTCATTCCTTCTGCATCCTTGTGAATCCCTTGTAGACAACATAGTAAGGGATTTTTTTTTCTTTTTCTTTTTCTTTTTTAAAGATTTATTTACTTATTTTAGAGAGAAGGCTCATGCAAGTGGGGGAAGGGGCAGAGGGAGAGGGAGAAGGAGAGAGAGAACCCTCAAGCAGACTCCCCACTGAGTGCAGACCCTGCCACGGGGCTCAGTCCCATGACCCTGAGATCACGACCTGAGCCAAAACCAAGAGTCGGAAACTCAGACACCTGAACCACACAGGCACCCTTATTCTTTTTTCTTTTTTAATCAAGAGGTTCTCTTGATTGATGAAACTACTTGTTTATTTTTTTTAAGATTTTATTTATTTATTTGAGAGAGAGAGAGCACAAGCACGAGCAGGGGGAGGGGCAGAGGGAGAGGGAGAAACAGACTCCTCGCCAAGCAGGGAGCCCAGTCCAGGGCTCAATCCCAGGACCCCGGGGTCATGACCTCAGCTGAAGGCAGACGCTCAACCAACTGAGCCACCCAGGTGCCCCAATGAAACTATTTATATTTCCTGTAATTACTATTATATCAAGGGCTTATTTTTGCAGTCTTATTTTGTGGTATTTTTAGTTTACTTTATTCTTTTCCCTGTCCTTCCTTCCCTTTTTTTAGATGGCTAAATTTCTTTCTGTAAGTTTGAACAAATGTATTTGATTTTTATTCTTCTAGGTTGTTCCTTATTTTTCCTCTGAATATCCTGAGCTTATTAATATCTTTTTCTGTTCCTCCAGAGCCACATTTTCCTCTTGTCTCTGCCACCTTTTTCCTCTTCCTCCCTGCCCCCCACCACCCTCCCATTGTTCATACTGTCTGGAATTTTAGTTCTGGGTTATTTAGAATATACATAGAGTACTGAATATATTGCTTATTTATAGATAACAGTGAACCTTATTGAGTTTTTTTTTCCAGCCTTCCCATGTATCTCATAATCCTTCTAGATTTACTTTCCTTCTTCCAGGAGTACTTGGAGGAATGTTCGCTAAGAGGGTCTTAAAATGGTAAACCTTATGAGGCCTTGAAGTACTAAGAACATCTTTAATATTTCCTCACATTTAAATGATAGCTTGGATATAAAATTCAAGGAGAAGGGGGCGCCTGGGTGGCACAGCGGTTAAGCGTCTGCCTTCGGCTCAGGGCGTGATCCCAGCGTTATGGGATCGAGCCCCACATCAGGCTCTTCTGCTATGAGCCTGCTTCTTCCTTTCCCACTCCCCCTGCTTGTGTTCCCTCTCTCGCTGGCTGTCTCTATCTCTGTCAAATAAATAGATAGAATTTTAAAAATAAATAAATAAAATAAAATAAAATTCAAGGAAAAGAACTTTGAAACTATAAAGTTTTGAAGGTATTTCTTCATTTTCCGCTTGTACCCTTATTGCGCTTAAGAACTGCAAAGCCCTGGGGCACCTGAGTGGCTTCCTCAGTTAAGCAGCCAACTCTTGATTTTGGCTCAGGTCCTGATCTCAGGGTCCTGGGATTGAGCCCCGCATTGAGCTCTGTGCTCAAAGGGGAGCCTGAGGATTCTCTCGGTCCCTCTGCCCCTCCCCACGCTCGCTCGTTCGCTCTCTCTCTAGTAAATATTATAAATCTTAAAAAACAAAACAAAACTGCAAAGCCCTTTAGATTTGTGTTCCTTTATGGGATCTGCTTTTAGAATCTTTACTTTATCTTCAGTATTCTTAAGTTTTACTGTGATGTATCTTAAATGTGTATTTTTTTCTATCCATATAATACTTTGAGAAACCTTCCAATTTCCTTTAACACAGGAAGATTCTTAATCATTGTTAAAATTATTTATTCCTTCTGGTTAATTTTTTTTTCTTCTGGTGGAACTTCTAGGATACAGGTATTGACACTTCTCTGTTTCCCATCTTGCTCTTTCTTTTCCCCATCTCCTTCTTGAAGCCTCCTGAAAAGACTCCTCAACTTGATCTTCCAGCTTCCAAAGAATGAATTCATTCTTTAGCTCTATCCATACTGCTCTTCAACCTGTGTGTTGAATTCTTTATGTCAATGACTGTATTTTTATACATAATATTTTCAAATGTTTTTCTTTATACTTAATTATTTTCATTTGTGTGTGGACTTTTTTTTAATGCATATTCTGCTGTTTCATCTGGTTTGTTAATTCTCCATGTGGGGTCAGTTTTTAGCTTATTGTATTTAGTAGGTGTTGCTTTCCTTAGTGGTCTTATTTTATTTCCCTGTCAGCTCTGACCACTTGGCCTTCTAGGAAATCCTTTTGTACCTCTGCTCTAGACATTGCTTTTTTTCCCCAGAATTTGTCTTCCTTACTTGTTACCACTTAGCTTTGTACCACTTAGCCTCATAGTATGAGGGAGCAAGGAAGGGCTGGTAGGTCTGCCTGTACCTTTTGTGAACACTTATCCCACTGTTCTGGTATTTTCTGCCTCACAATATGTTGGAGCCCTCCACGGTCTGCCAATGGTAGCATGCATGCAGGAGACAGAAAACGACAAAGAATTCCTTGCCAACCTGTATTCTTCTGCAGTGCCTGACCCTCTTTGGCCCTTGCTTGCCATTTTGTCCCCATTCCAGCACCCATGGTTTCCCCAGGAATTCTTCATGGTGGTTTAGTTTCTCAAAATTGTCAGATGCCCTTATCTCTGTGCTTTCTCTCAGCTTAGATTCTAGAAGAGAGCCAGCAGCTTGTGTGTCACTCTGTCTTGTTGGGAACTGTAGTGGACTTTTTGTTTTAAGATATTATTATTTCCTTATATTTCTGATTAGAACATTAATTTGTATTTATTGTAATAGTTTTGGAAAATACAAAAATCTCCGAGAAAGCAGTAAAAATTGTGATAATCCTAATATCAAGAGTTAACTCTTTGCAGCCTGCTTTTCTGGTTTTTCCCATTAACTCTGTAATGAGCACTCCTCAGTTCATTAGTATTCCACACGTGTTTGATATCTGCCTCGTATTCCATCTTATGGATATGCAAGAAGCTATCTGTTTTCTCACGGTCAGACATTTAAATTATTTTAAGCTTAAAAAAGAAAAAAAAACTTTTTTTTTTCCCCTTAAAAACATCTACTTCAAATAGATGTGCATTCTGCTGAAAAAGAGGGCATAGGACACAGTTTAAAGACAGTAACTAATAGAACAAATTAGACGGTGGGTGGCTGCTGGAGAGATCCCATAAATGCGTCAGCAATAACTAGTGAGCACTTTTGGTTAATATTAGAGCCCAAGCTTTCCTGGCCTTAGGAATCAAATCAGTGGATTTGCTTGTGGGCTGTGAACTTAGATTTGCACACCAACCTTTGTATTATGATGGTTTGAAAAAGCAACGTGATACTCAATATTTCCATAGCTTCCTGGCTATGCTGCTTTACTGCAGGGGTAGGACTTGAGTTTTAGATGTGAACATCACCAGCATAATAGAACAAAATTACATATACCTGGGCATGGGGAACTACAGAATTTTGGGTCAGTTTTAGAAACTAATCTGGCCCAGGACACTGATTCCCATTTAAGGCTGAGATTTGAAATACAGGAAATTGTAGTGTGTGGTAGATATTTTGTTGTTGTTGTTTTATAGTGGGTTTGAGTTTGGTTTGTTTATCGTTTTGATTTTTATTTTTCCCATCCTTCTGGCTGTTCAAAGAGACCAGGAAAAGTGTCCATCCCCCTGCTTCAGCCCTTCTGGCCTTGAGGACTCCCCGACACCTTGGTCTTCAGCCTGGAACAAACTTGGGAGACCAAGCTCTGCCACTCACCAGGCTGTTTCCTTCCCATTTAACCTTTGGCCTTGAGGCCAAGACAGGTGGTTCTCTGGTTTGCAAGGTGGGTGGTGGCTGTGAGGGATGAGAAGAGAGATGGCTTGAAAGCAAAGGCGCCGTATGGGAACTTCTGCCTTAAGGCAGGGGTTCTTAACATTTTGTGGGCCAGGAACCCAAAGCGTGGTGGTGAAAATCTCACAAGAATGATTAAAATAGGGACACCTGGGGTGACTGGGTCAGTTAAGCCCTTGACCCTTGGTTTCAGCTAATGGTCATGGTCTCAGGGTCATGAAATTGGGCCCTGCATCAGGCTCCACACTCAGTGCAGAGTCTGCTTAAGTTTCATTCCCCCTTAGTTTCTCCCCCTGCTCACACACTCTCTAAACTAAATAAAATCTTTTAAAAAAGGAGAATTAAAATATACTATGTATATCTGCACACCTATACAAGATTTTGCGTTTATTTGGAGACTCTAAGTTTATAGAGCCCTCAGAAGCCCATTGTTATGTATCAGATTGAGAATTTCTTTTGAGTTAGAACTTGGAAATAATTTTTTTTAAGAAATAAAATTAATTTAAAAAATTAATTGGTGAGGGGCGCCTGGGTGGCACAGCGGTTAAGCATCTGCCTTCGGCTCAGGGCATGATCCCGGCGTTCTGGGATCGAGCCCCACATCACTCCTGTGCTATGAGCCTGCTTCTTCCTCTCCCACTCCCCCTGTTTGTGTTCCCTCTCTCGCTGGCTGTCTCTATCTCTGTCAAGTAAATAAATAAAATCTTTAAAAAAAAAAAAAATTAATTGGTGAGACTCCTGGGTGGCTCAGTTGGTTAAGCATCTGCCTTCGGCCTAGGTCTGATTTCAGGGTACTGGGATCAAGTCCTGCATGGGGCTCCCTGCTCAGCAGGGAGTCTGCTTCTCCCTCTCCCTTTTCTGTCCCCCCTCGTGCTCTCTTTTTAAAATCTTTTTTTAAAAAATTAATTGGTAATTTCTACTCAGTCAATTCTCCAAAGCCTATGATGTTCACAATGGGAATTCCTTTTTGTTGACAGGGCTGGAAGAGGTTGGTAGCTGGCCTATGAAAGTCTCCTTGTAGCACACACTTTCAGCATTCACTCCGTCTCCTTCCTCACCTTTCTCCCTTGGGAGTTAAGGAGGAACTATTGCTTTGTTTTCCTGAGGTCTTAAAGACTTTGGCAGTAATAACTGTATATTCTTCTCTTAAGCTAAAGAAATTATCTTAAATTTAGACTCCTTGAATCAGGTCTTTAGAGCTAGGGCAGTTTCTTGGGTAGGCTTGCTTATTTTGCCCTGTTTTGTTTTTTATGTTTTTCTCTTTCCTCTGAATTCTCCAAATGGTTTGTTGTTATTTATATAGTGCTTTGATCCGGACGCTCTACAGTTTTGGTTTTGGATTTGTTTTTTTTAAATGTATTTTATTTTATTGTAATAAATATGTCACTCGTTCCAGATCGTCATGTGGATGTACATGTACAGCATTTTCAGCCATTCCTTAGTCTTCTGATGTAAAATTAATTTCCTTCTAGAGATCTCTGGAAGATATCTTTAGGCCACTGCTTCTCCCTCCAGGCCTGGTCTTACAAGGCTCTCACAATCAGGTTTTGTCCTTGGGAAGTTTCTGGGAGTGTTTGTCTTTCTCTGGTATGGAACTGGGGAATTAAGCCACATGGTCAGCCTTACGCACAAGGCAGAGCTGGGTATGGAGTGTCAATACAAAGACATTTTCCTGCATCCACAAAACTCTGTCTTTAACACAGCTGGTTGAAGCTTCCCTTGCACCCCTGGTCACTTGGCTCCCATGGCACACCTGGGCTTCATTCTCCGCTCTTTTCTTCTGTGAGGCACCAGACCCAGTTCTGGGCGCAGTATTGACCCTTCCACTCAAGAAGGGGCAGCATATTTTCACTTTACTTCTCTGGGCCTCAGTTCATCTATGGAGACCAGGTGACTGATATTCTCCAGCATCATTCCTCTGCACAGCTTTCCCTGAGATATGTCCAGAAAGGCCCACTCTTCCTAGGTAAAGGACATGGCCACATCCTCAAAGTAGTATTTAAGAAAAACATCAGGGGGCGCCTGAGCGGCTCAGTGGGTTAAGCATCCATCTCTTGACTTCGCCTCATGATTTCAGGATCGTGAGATCGATCCCTGCATCAAGCTCCACACTGAGCTTGGAGCCTGCTTGAAATTCTTTCTCTCCCTCTCCTTCTGCCCCCCCCACCCCACCAGCTCCTGCTCGCACGTGCTCTTTCTCTCTCTCAAAAAATTTTTAAAATCGAAAAGAAAAGAAAGACCTTTGGACAGGCCACACAGCATCCAGCTCCTTCTTCAGTTGTCAAGGCCACAGACAAGAAGCTTTTTTTCTCCCCGTGGACACAGCCACAGGTAGTCCCAAAAGTCTCAGCGGCACCTCCTTGGATTGGTTCTGAGGAAATAAAGCTCTTGTCCTCACTGGCAACACAGTGCCATCCTGTAAAAGGTTAACCTGAACTGCACAAGTCCACTCATATATGGATTTTTACAGTAAGTGTATTTTCTCATCCTCAATGATTTTCTTAATAATGTTTTCTTTTCTCTAGCTTGCTTTAGTGTAAGAATATAGTGTATAATACATATGCGAAATATGTATCAATCGACTACATTATCAGAAAGCCTTCCCATCAACAGGAATCTATTAGTAGTTACATTTTTGGAGAGTCAGGAATTATATGCGGGTTCCCCCACCCCATGTTGTCTAACGGTCAACTCTGTTTCCTTCTCTCAAAAATAACATGCTGTTTAGATGCATTGATTTATCTGTTCAGCCACTTGTTCCATTACTTAGTCCATGGCATTTGTTAAACCCTTACTTTGGGCAGTGGAGTATGCTAGGCTGGAAGGGGAACAAGGATGGGTAGGTTTTACATTTACAGAAGTTATAATAGGGGAGTAAGATGGGGACCTACAGCATTTTTCTGCAGGTGGTTAATCCTGTCAGATTAGAAACCCGCTAAAGTCCTATGGAATTCCCCCCGCCCCCCCCCCAGTCCTGGGGAGATTAGGGAGACCTCACGGAAGAGCAGGCTTTGAATTGGTCTTAGAAAGCTAAGCTGGAATCGATGTGCTTCATGATCTCAAATTTATGTCTTCCTTTCTCTCATCAAAGAAGTGTAGGTCTTTGGGTCATTCACTCATTCCTTCTTTTCTGGCTTTAAGTAAACTTGAAGAGTTTTAATATGGAAAAAGGCTTTCGGCAGACTGTCTCATTGCCTCACTACCAGGCTACCATGATGAGATTTCTCCTGTTCGCCTTGCTCAGCTCAGGCTTGTGCACCTGGCTTTCTCTCTCTTTTACCTCATAGATTTGGTTTCATGTCTCTAGCCCAACAGCAATCAGCCTCCAGCCAAATTTACTCTTTTCTGTTTTCCCCAGCATCTCGCAGCTGTATTTGACACCGTTCATCATTCTCTTGTTAAAATTCTAGGCTGCTGGGGCAATCTTGCTGTTTTCTTACTCTCCTTGATCTTTTGTCATATTATAGGGTGCAAGCACCAGAAAGCTGTCTTTCCCACACAGCTCATTTTTACAGGCAGGGAAGCTCAGTGCTGCATTATGTACTTATTTACTTGTTTTTCTCCCCATTTACTTTATGGGGTCCCACAACCTTGGTCCTAGGCACACGCTACTTTCCTCAGCTCTAAACAAACTGACATTTTTGTTAAAAACTTTGATAAAGGTACTTAGCAAATCTCCATACCTATCATGCACCTCTGTTTTATCGTTTATTCTTATAATAAATCCATTTTGTTATCCCTTAAACACTTGCAACAGTGGACTTAATTTATTGCCTCCTTATTCTTTTAAATCATTGCATCCAAATTTCCCTTTGTTTGCATTCCTGACTTGAGAATTTGGAGTCATAAGGCCTCGCTTTGTCCGTTGCGCGGTCTATCCAGTCCATTCCCACCTGTCTGTCAACGGTTTTCTGCGATGTTGTGTAGATCTGCCTCTCCCGTCTCCCCAAGTGCCATAAAGTTACAGTTTGTTCCCCTTTATGTCCAGGCTGCTGCAGGGGCTTCTGAGTGTTGTCCCTCTTTTTGGTCTCTCCCCCTCCTCAGCTGTCACCTATAATTATTGTTGCCAAAATGTCACGCTCCTGCTTCAAACTGTCGATTCCTTACTGCCCACTCTGTCTGTCTTCATGATTCTGACCTTTTTGGTTCTTTACTAGTTACACTTGCCCTCATTTTTACTAATCTCTTTTCTCAGCCCCAAAGTAAACTTTCCATTCCAGCCAAAGAAATTCATATAACATCTACAGATTGCTTTTCTCTGCCTTCTGCCCACACGCCTCTCCAGCCCTCCTGCCAAAGTCGACCTCCTGATTCTCACCTTGCTGACTCTAGTGAACTATTTCCCAGTATGGAATGCTCTCACATTTCCTACTAGACCACGTTCTTTTTGTGCATTCATCTATTCAGCAAATGTTTGTCTACTATTTGCTGTGTGCCAGGCATTTTGCTAGGAATTAGGGATCCCAAATCCTTGCACTCAGGGAGCTCCATAATCCTATGGGGGACACAGACAAGTAAATAAGCGGTTACGATGCAGTGTGGTTAGTGCTGGTATAGAAAGTCTTAGAGGTCACAGGGGCATATATAGAAGAGACATCTTGCTGTGGGGAAAGAAGGGGTGTCATGCAACCATTCCAAAGGCCATCTTAAATTCAGTCTTAAGTTCCTTAGCCAAAGAAAGAAAGAAAACTAGAAGCAAAACTTCACCTGCCAGAAATCCGTGTGTAAGTGGCCCCACCTGGCTAGGTGGGGCCCTCTACTCTGCATTCCTCTTGGCCTTTATGGACCCACTGAACACTCCTGAAATTCGCATTATATTTTGTATAGCTTTTTGAATAATCCTTTTTTTTTTTTAAAGATTTATTCACTGAAGAGACAGAGAGAGAACCTGGGCCAGGGGTGGGGGGTGGAGGCAGAGGGAGGAGAGGAGAGAGAAACATAGGCAGGCTCCGTGCTGAGCGTGGAGCTTGACACAGGGTTCGATCCCATGACCCTGAGGTTGGATCTGAGCCAAAGCCAAGAGTCAGACCCTCAACCAGCTGCACCACCCAGGCGCTCTGAAAGTCCTCTTTTTTGATGATACATATGTGTTTTCTCTTCAACTAGATTATAGGCTTCTTTCTAGGACCTAGAGACTGAGTCTCCTTTTTCTCATACTCTGTGCAAAGTGTCCAATGTAAATTCACCAGCAGAGTACCAACACAGTGACCACAGCTTCCTTGGCCTAGGGTGTTTTTTTTTTTTTTAAAGATTTTATTTATTTATTTGACAGAGATAGAGACAGCCAGTGAGAGAGGGAACACAAGCAGGGGGAGTGGGAGAGGAAGAAGCAGCCTCATAGCGGAAGAGCCTGATGTGGGGCTCGATCCCGTAACAACAGGACCAAGCCCTGAGCTGAAGGCAGACGCTCAACCGTTGTGCCACCCAGGCGCCCCTGGCCTAGGGTTTTTCACAATTTTATTCCACAAGCTTGATTGTGACTGTCAACTTTGTAAGGTATTTTTATTTGATTCTTGGACTCAATGGACTTTTCTGTTGTGTATGTTTGAACAAAATGTTCCCACTCGAAGCACTCAGTGAGTTGCCATTGACACCAATAATATATACATTTGCCCTTTGGTGGTGAAATGGAGATGTTGGCGGCATCAGCTTCGTCCTGAGAGTGTCACTAAAAGGCTTTTAAAGCTGAGTCTTTACAGTAGCTTTGGGAATCAACAACAAGTATCTCCCAAGTAATAGGGCTAAAATAACAAGCATCTAGTCTGACCTGATCGTGAAGGATTTCTCATAACTTCCAACTCCACGGTATTCACGCTGTAGCACTGCTTTTGTTTTTTACCATGGGCATTTATTTTTCAAAGGAAGTCAGCATTGATGGCTGAGGTTCAGAGGTAATGTTGTTTTCAGGGCCACATTTGCTCTCCATTGTATGTTTTCATTTCAGTCGTTAGTTCTTAACCTTTTAGGGGTCACAGCACCATAGGACAACCCAATCAAGTCTATGGGAAAGTGCACATCGGCACACACAGAATTGTGTATACTATTTAGGGGGCTCCTGACCCTCTGAATTCCCCCTCAGCCCTGTGAATTATTTTTGGCTTGTTCTAATAAGGTTCTTACAAAATTATTGTCATTTTAAGCTAAATATGCTGTCTAACAAAGTTTGTTCCCTTATGTCACCATTCTGGTTCCTTCTATTTGACATGTGCACACAGTGAACATTTGCAGGCTCATTGCACATCTGCTACTATAAACCACCGTCCTGTACTTCTTCCTTCTCTGGAAACAATGAATGCATATGTATTTTTTAGAGAAGTACAAATAGATCGGTTCTGCCCAAGCAGAGGAAGAGCTCTTGTATGCATTAGTATAATGCATCTGTGCAAGTAGGAATTAGAATCTTTTCAGTGTAGCTGTCACGACCATACTTTTCTGCCTCCATGCTAAAGAAACGTTTCTCAGGTTATAAAGCAGCTTATATATGCAGTCATGTTATTTAAAAATAACGAAGCCCTTATATCCATGTTTATATAAAATGCTAAAGGAGTATACATCAAAAGGCACATACATTGAGATAACGTTGCAGGTGGTGGGTCTTTGCTGTGCTACCGTTTGGAATTTTCTTTATGGGAAAATCTGGGTGGAACAGAGAAAGGAGGGATGAGGCTTCTTACTAAACTCAGTTTCTGGCTTTTTTCTTCTTACGTTCCGGTGAGTATGTGAAGTGACAATGAGGAGAAGATGTATTACAAAATAGCTCCAGCATCTCAATCTTTGGGCCTTCATTTTTGTTTTCAGTTTGAATCCTGATTTCTTTGGAAAAGGTAGTGTTTTTTTTCAGTGCTCTGAAAACAATCAAAACTTAATTCAGATTGTGCCAGGTAAAAATAAAAATACAACATCCTAAGGATCACGCCGTGCACCGTGGGACTTCATAGTTTACAAGAAGATTGTGTATATTAGTTCATGAGACTCTCAGAAATCAGTGAAGGAAGATGGGTCAACAAACATGCCCGTGTTATAAGAAACCCAGCTCAGAGCCTTAGCTGAGGTCCCATGACTAGTAAGGGAATGGGAGGGAGGCTTTATATTTCTGGTTCCTAATTCAGCATTCTTCCTGGCTTCTCCGCCACGGAGAAAATTGCCTTGGCTCTCTGAGTCCCAGCTTGCATTTTCATAATGTAAACTTATTTCATGTATTTATTTCAAGTTTTTACATTTGTTTTCATTTTGCAGAGTTGTCTTGAGAATCAGATTATACAGTGCAGTGGTTCTCAAGGCACGATCCCTAGACCAGCACCAGGAGCATCTCTTGGGAACTTGTTAGAAATGCAAATTTTTAGGCCCACCTTAAACCTGAACCGGAAACTCTGGGTTTGTCACCCAGCAATCCATGTTTCGGCAAACCCTCCAGGTGATTCTAATATACACCCAAGTTGGAGACCCACCAATGATATGTGTGAAATAGCATTTTGAAAAGAGCAAAACGTTCTAGAAATTTGAGATAGGAAGCGCTTTTTTTTCTTTTTTTAACCATTTTATTTATTTGAGAGAAAGTGAGAGAGAGCACAAGAGCAGGGTGGGGGCAGAGGGAGAAGCAGACTCCCTGCTGAGCAGGGAGCCCCATGTGGGGCTCGATCCTGGGACTCTGGGATCATGTCCTGAGCCCCAGGGAGACGCTTAACTGACTGAGCCGTCCAGGCGCCCCACTCTTTTTTTTTTTATTGAGGTAAAATTTATGTATAGTGAAACCCAAAGATCTTAAACATACAGTTCTGTTAATTTTCACATTATGTGATCACCACACCAGTCGAGGCATGGAACTCTTTTATCGTTCCGTAGAGTTCCCCCTGCCTCCACTGGTCTGTCCTCACCCCACTGGGCAACCGCTGTTCACTGACAGACCTAATGAGAGGGAGTAAGAGGATAAGAGGACACGACGATGATTTGATCGCAGAACAATGACTGTATTCTCTTCTCCTTTACTACTTATACTTACCATTTCTTTTTGAATTACTAAGCAGAGTTCTCTCTGGTTTTTCAGCCCATGGACCAAGCTTCTCTCAAAAACAGCGACGTTCTCATTCTGACAGGCCTGACCCAGATCCCCACGGCGAACCCAGATGGCATGGTGGGAGAGTTCTGCAGCAATCTGGGTACGTGGCTGGCACACACCGTGGATGGGATGAGATGTGCTAGGTTTACTTTTTGATACCTTGCTTCTGTAGCAGTTCATGCTCCTTCCTCATATTCACACCCTCCGATGCCCCTGTTCAAGGCTTTCCCCCCTGTCTACTCCACCTTTCTTACCCGTCCTTCAAAGCTTGCTGTTGTCAACAAAAGCAATTCTTAAGCAACGTAAATCTGAAGAATGTCAGAATGGTTGCTGTGTTTGGTTGTCATTTCAAGTGTTAGTACTATATGCAACAAATACTCAACATTCTCCCACTTATGTTAAAAATTCTTATTTTTCTTGCTTTGTGGTGGGATTTGGGGGTGGACAGGGGTGCATACAAGGTAGCAGTTGTCAAAAAAGGGAAGAATCACATCTTTGCTGTACAAATAGTAGCACAGAAAAGACCATTAATGCTTTGCATTCACAGCAGCGAGACACTGAGCAGATCGTTTTTTCCACCAGTATTTGGTTGGCGTTATTATTTCTTTGAGAGAAGACTGAATTTGGGCAAGAGACTTGTGGGTGTTTGCTACCTAGAAGAAATGTATGTTTCTTTGGATACAATTATCAGTAAAATCTAGAAATCCTACCTTTCTTTATAGAAAAGTATAGATTACTTACTGTCTTAGCTTAGGCCGCTGTAACAATATATCATAGACTGGGTGACTTGAACAACATTTCTTTCTCATGGTTCTGGAGACTGGGAAGTCAGAGATCAGGTTGCCAGCGTGGTCAGGTTCTGGTGAGGGCCCTCCTCCTGGCTTGCAGACACCCGCAGGTGTGTCCTCACTTGGCAGAGAGAAGCAACTCTCGTGTCTTCCTGCTCTTAAAAGGGCACTGATCCATCATGGAGGCTGTACCCTCGTGGCCTCATCTAAACCCGGTTACCTCCCAAAGCACCCACCCCCCGTCACATTGGGAGTACCATCACATTGGGAGTTAGGGCTTCAATATATGAATTTAGGGGGACACAGGCCTTCAGTCCATGACAGTGACCAAAGAGGGGTTAATGAGCTCAGAACTTCCCCTAGCAACTGTAAGTGCTGTCACCTCTGCTCTGGGGGAAAGAAATGGTCATCACCTTCTATTTAAATGAAAGGCAGTATCCTTTGACATTTCACTTTCCCATACCAATAATCATAGTTTTGTTGTTGTTCTTTGCTGATATTAAGCCAAACACAGTTTATTCTTCCTTGAAAAAATTATTGGACTTGTCTCAAATAGCTTCTTTGATTTGTATGTTCGTTTGTTTATAATCTAGAATCATAGACTCAAAGAACTTTAGATCTAAAAGGAACCTTATGCTAATCTACTCTTTCTCAGAGTCCACTAACCACTCGCCTCAAGATCAGTGAGGCCACTTATTAAAGATGCAGTTTGGAGGCCCTGCCACAGACCTAGTGAGTTAGATTCTCTGGGGAGAGGAGAGACACAGCAGAAAAGCTGCATTTTCAGCATGTTCCCTGGCAATTTTCACACATACTAAAGCTTGAAGACCACTGATCTAGTTCAATCCTCTCATAACCAATCAGGAAATAGGCCCAGCCAGGTATTAGTGGCTTACACGACATCCTGTAGCTTGTGACAAAGGCGGGGGGAGAGCCAGGCCCCTGGAGCCCTGGCCACTGTCTCTCTCCACAGTACCACATTCTAGTAATGGCAAGTCAACCAGTGCTTGGGATCCAGCATCTGGGAGAGCCTATGTGTCAGACTTGGGAACAGAGGAAGATCCAAGACATCAGAGGCTTCAAGATCTGTACCCAAAAGCTGTGTGTTTCAGTTTGTTTTGGAAACCAAACAAAAAACAAACTTAGGAGGGCTTTGATATTTTTTTTTCTTTTTTAGCCTGTTATAACTTCTAATACGATTATACCCATAAGTTGCAATTCCTCATTTGATAACTTGTTTTAAGTATTTAAAGTGTGGAGGAATTTTTTTACAGATAGCACATTAATGAAAGAAAATGCCACTAAAGTGAGTCAAATGGAAAAACTTGGCCAATTTCCTTATAGTTCATTCAGCAGTGGTCAGAGACTGAACAGAAACAAATCCAGCAAAGTTTTGAGCAGGAGCTAAAAAGAGAAGGAGCTTGGAGGGTCTGTCCTGAAGCTCAGCTGCCATTGGTAACCTTTAAAACCCATACCCTTTACTGCACACCCTGTTCCCAGGGACTGAGACATCCAGTAAAAACCCAGCTGATGGTTAGCCTCTGGATTCTTCCACCCCCGTGCTAGTCTTCAAAAGAAGCAAATCATTATCCTTGGGAAATGAATTGTATGAACAGAAGTAGGAAAATGAAAGAAATCCAAATATTATTTTTAAAGTTTCGTTCTACATTTATAAGACTGTTTTTTAATGCCACTGTTTTCTCTCTGGCTTCAACTTTTCTAGCACTGACAGTCCGGAATGGAGGAAATGTGTTGGTGCCCTGTTACCCTTCTGGCGTGATCTATGACCTCCTGGAATGTCTGTATCAGTACATTGACTCAGCCGGCCTCTCCAACATCCCTTTCTACTTCATCTCCCCTGTGGCCAACAGTTCACTTGAGTTTTCCCAGATTTTTGCTGAGTGGTATGTCTGTCTTCTTCTCCATGATTCAGTACATTCAAGCAATAAGAATGAAAATGTAAAAAAGTTTTTTTAATTAGAAAAGAACAGAAATAGGTTTTTTTTCCTCACATTACTATGAAACTTTTATTTTGTTGTCTTTCCATGTCTGTGATGTGAAAATTTTATTAATGAAAACCAAATCTGTTACGTTGCTAGGGTTTAGAAGAATAATTAAGGAGAGAAGAATGAAAGGCAAAGATTTAACTTAGCCAGCACTTTGAAAATCAGTGACAAAAATATTTTGCATTTATCTTCTCACATGCTACCCTCTGCCTGTTACAAAGTGAAGTGACATTCTAGAAGCTCAAAGCCCAAGCTCATGTTGTCTGGAGTTTGTACCACCAAATCTGATAAGAAAAGCTAGATTTATATTTGTTTTAATAGCATGATTTTTGACAAAATTAAGTTTTATTACAGTAGGAAATTGTTTGATCCAGTCCTAAGGTGGATAAATGATTGTACAGGATGAAATCAGTGAACCCTTTTAGAAATATCTAGATGCACGTCTGAATCTCACTCACCTGTCCATAAAAAGGGAGGGATGGAGGAAATATATTAACTTTTACAGTCAGCCTCACAGTGCCTTAGACGGGGGTATGACACACACACACCGGTATGTTTAATCCATTTTAGTTGTGTGGGAGCCTAATGGACACAGTATTCTACTAAGTTTCTCATTAAAAAGGAATTTGTACGTCATTCTGTCATAATTTGTTCCATATACTGCCTCCCTCCTCTGCCTTTTTAAAGGGCATTTTTTCCTCCCCTTTTAGTTGTCGTCAAGATCCTTTTTTCTTTATCTCAATTCAGACATGCTTCTCCATCCCCTGTGTCTTGTCCGTAAGGCTGTTACTTTTATTGGTACCTATTGAATTTTATCCTTTGCATTGGGTCTTTTCTCCCTCAATGTAGGAAGTTAACCTTGAATAATTAGCGGTTCCCCCTTAAGTATCATTTGCACAATTAGCATGTACTGAAGTTTCTCATCCAGATCCTTAGTAAAACACTCCAGGGCCAGGCCTTCGAGGCCCAGGGGCTGGTGTGCTCCCCAAAGCCACCTCTCCCCCACTGCATGCTGTTCTTGTCAGAACATGTGATGGGAGAGAAGTCAGGACCATGAGAATTAGTATAGGTCGTTTTTGTGTTTCTGGGTCTTTGTATTTGTTCATTTCTTATATACGTATAAACACATTTACTATAGAAAACAATACAAGTTACAGAAAACAGGAAAAAACTGAACCCATAAGCCCATTCTCCAGAAGTAATATCACTGTTGGCAGTTTGATGGATTTTTTTTTCGAGAACATAGTTTTTACATGACTGCATTATTACATCATTTGTACCTCATTTGTATATTATATAATTTACTTAACTGTTGTCTTATTGTTGGACAGATAGGCTTTGCTCAGATTTTTCCTTTTAGTAATAAATCTTCAATTAATATCATTTTTATGTATATATGACTGCATCTTCTGCTTTAGGTCAATTACTAAATGTGGAATTACTGAAACAAAGACTATAAATATGTTTTAATGTTCGTTATACAGAGCTAAATTGCTTTCCAAAAAGATTTTTGGCTTCTGTAAATTGTCCCTTTTTTACATGGGGACACTGAGGTGTTATACTTCTCTTACCAATTTATCTGAACTCTACTCTTTGTTATATGTCTGCAGACATTTTTTCCCATCTTGGCACTTTGGATTTTGTCTTTGATTTTGTTTTTTAAATAATAAAGTTGTTACTTTGGACTAATTTTGGGGTTACAGAAAGGTTGCAAGGATAGTGCAGAAAACTCCAATATACTTTCTACTATACTTTCTCTGACGGTAACATCTTACACGGCCATATACACATGCCAAAACTAAGAAATGAACAGTAGCATATTATTATTAGCTGAATTCCAGTCTTTATTCAGATTGTACTAGTTTTTCAACTAATGTCTGTTTTTTGTCCCAGGATCTAGTCCAGGATACCACAAGGCTTTTAGGTTTTTGTTTTTGGTTTGTTTTGGGGGTTTTTTTGACAGAAATACTTTCGTTTTCTATATTGATGCTAACTAATGCAGCATAATATCTTTTTTTTTTAAGATTTTATTTATTTATTCGACAGAGATAGAGATAGCCAGCGAGAGAGGGAACACAAGCAGGGAGAGTAGGAGAGGAAGAAGCAGGCTCATAGCAGAAGAGCCTGATGTGGGGCTCGATCCCATAACACCGGGATCACGCCCTGAGCCGAAGGCAGATGCTTAACCGCTATGCCACCCAGGCGCCCCGCAGCATAATATCTTTGCAACAATCTAAGAAGCCTTAAATGAAGATCTTATATTTGTCTCTTTTCCTGAGTTTAAAGAGTTTTATCTTCCTTTTTAAAACTATATATATAACATAAAGTAACCCTCCAAAAGTATCTTCCTTCCATATTTACCTCTTCCTCTAAAGAAGATATAAAGTGATGTTTTCTTTAATCAAGATTAAAGAAATTGAAATATAGGAAAAATTAAATAATAAGTTGTATTAATGAAGTTAATATAAAAGCCAAACCCTGAAGTCCTGAACTACTCCCCCAAAAGTAGTATGTGTTAGAACTGTTGAAATACTTTAATATTATTTTAATAGAATTATCACAAATGGGCGCTAACAAACATACATCACTACATATATTTTTTTCTGACTTTTAAATAAAAATGCCAAACCCACAGAACACCCATGACTCTTGAGTTATCAGTTGTTAACTTTTGCCACAATTGCTTTATTCAGACACTTCTGTATTTTAAATGTCAGATCTGGCCAAGAAAGAGCATAGACTACCTAAAACATTCACAGTGTCTCCAGATTGAGATTCATTGCTCTCCAGTTTGAGTTACCAGTGCTGCTTAGTAGGTGTGCAAAACAGCAAGTTCTGTGTCTGAAAAAAAACCTGTCACTTTTTCCTCAAAAGCGAGCACAGCTAATTCAATAGGATACTTTGAATTGGATCCTGGAACAGGAAAAGGACATTAGTGGAAAAACGGTAAAATCTAAACAAAACTGGAATTTAGTTGGTTGTAATGCACTAATATTAATTTCTTCGTTCAATAAACAGGTCGTGGTTATGTAAAATGTTGACATGAAGGGGACGCTGGGTAGAGGGCGCAAGGGAAGTCTGGACTGTCTTTGCAACTTTTCTGTGTAAATCTAAAAAACTATTCCAAAATAACAAGCTTGTTTTTTAAGGCAAAAACGTATTGAGGAATTTTAACAGTTAAAAAATGCACACAAGACGTTTATGTTCTGAATACTCTGTAGACGCTGGCTTTTCATGAATGAGATTTGCTAGCCTGAAGATTTTAAATAACCTTTAGTATTTTTGCTCTGCTACCGCTAGGTGGCAGCAAACGACCCGGTGTGCCCTACCTAACCGACTCCTCTGCTTTTCCTCTTCAAAAGGCTTTGTCACAACAAACAGACTAAGGTGTATCTCCCAGAACCACCTTTTCCTCATGCAGAGGTAAGAAAATGGCATTATTGGGTCAGAGCAAGATGGAGATAGGAGCCCATTAGATATCAAAAATCTTGGGGCGCCTGGGTGGCTCAGTGAGTTAAGTGTCCGACTCTTAATTTCGGCTCAGGTCATGATCTCAGGGTCATGAGACCCCTCTTCAGGTTCCTTCCTGGGCGTGGAGCCTGCTTAAGATTCTCTCTCTCCCTCCCCCCCTCCTCTCTTTACATCTATCTCTCTCTTTCAAAATAAAAATTTAAAAATCCTGTCATAAACTCATATAGCCGTTTGTTTCCCATGTAAGACAACAGGGAAGTACTCTAACTCAAGATTCACTCCTTTCTCTTCTCATTAACACATTATAGTACCAGTATGGGTCTGCAGTTCATAACCTACCTCTGTTCTGTCGCCCAGGTGAGGAATTTCATCTAACATCTACTAACTTTTTTGCATAACGACAGATTTATTTGTCAGTCTTCTTTCCAGTTAATTATGTTGATCATAGACGTGAAGCCTTAATGATGAAAATAATAACATTTAAGTTTTTAGAAAGTAAAGGGTCAGAAGGAATAAACTTCCACTTGTAAAATAAAGAAGTCATAGGATGTAACGTACAGCATGGTGACTATAGTAAGCAGTACTGTGTCGCATGTTTAAAAGCTACTAAGAGAGCAGATTTTAAAAGTTCTCGCCACAAGAAAAAAGTTTGTAACTGTGGTGACGGAAGTTAACTAGGCTAACTGTGGTGATTTTTTCATAATAGATAAAATACTGTACAGCTGAAACTACTACAACATTATATGTCAGTTATATCTCAGTTTTTTAAAAATAGAAAAATTATACCTTTCTCACAGAACAGATGGGTGTTTTTACATAGCTTTGTACCCAGTTTTGTTTTCATTATGTTTTTCGCCAAACAGTGTAGCATGGACATTTTTCTTTGTGCCTCATGTCATTATTATTGCTGCCTGGTATTCCGAGCATACCGTATGGACATTTTGTAATACACTTAACCATTCTCTTACTATCTGACATAAGAGTTACTCCCAATTTTTTGTTATATTTTAAAAAGGTTGTTTAAATTGGTATAACCATTTTAGGGAACTGGCAGTATCTGCCAAAGCTGAACATAATGTACTCTCTGCCTCAGCAGTTTTGTCCCTGAAGTATCTACCAAACAAATACACATGTGTGCCACCAAAAGACACACAGAAATCTTCAGAGCACTCTTAGTAGTAATTCCGAAATAGACCTAGATGCCCTCAACAGCCTTGTGGATTTCTTGGTATATTCACACAGTGGAATATCTTACACCAGTAAGAATGAACAAACTCCAGTTACACACAGTCATGTAAACAAATTTCACAAACACGATGTGACTGAAATAAGCCAGATATAAGACAGTAGACACAGTGTGATTTTCTTTATATACAAGTTCAAAAACACACAAAACTCCTCCATGGTACCAGAAGCCAGCACAGTGGTTACCCTGGAGGTGGGCATGGGGCAATAGTAACTGGAAAGGGACAAAGGGGAATTTCTGAGAAAATCGCAACAAACATCCTGCTAACTATTTTAGACTTGACAACTCGTGTTATTCTCACTTCTACTCCAGAGGACTTTAACAAACCAGAATTTCACATGGAAAGTTCTGAGAAAGTCACTTTCCAGTCCGCACACTCTGTTATAGTAGCCAAGGTATTTACAAGCTCTGCCATTACCACAGTGAAATTTGGGCTAGAAATGCAGTAATGTCAGAAAATTAAGTGTGGCAAAAAATATTTTATGGTGGACTTTACCACTGAAAGTCTGTTTTTTTCCCCTCCTATCAACAACTAGCCTTTCTTTGTTTCTTAAGAGTGTTGCTATATGTTCTTTCTTACCCACATATGTCACAGATGACCTTTGTCCCATTTACAGTTATGAAAATGAAAAGACCGTAGTGGTGTGAACAGGGTTCCTGAAACGCAGTTGCCAACATTAGGGCTTGATGGAGTTGACTCTGGGTACTGGGACCAATGCCCATGAGAAAATACGTTTCTACCCTCATTACTGATAAAAAAAAAAAAAAAAATTACAAAATTCCTACCCTACAGTTTCATTGCCTATATGGTTTGGACCTTAAAGAAGCGCAGAGGTAATTCTGGGTGGTCAAATGTAGTAAGTCAGCTGGAAAGGTAGATCCAATTGGCAAAAAAAAGAGAGAGAGAGGGAGAGATGAATTTATCTTTGTTTCTGTGCATTGATCAGAAGAAAGAACTTCAGGAACTGTAGGTAATGACTAAAAAGTGATTTAAGTTATGTGCAAAGACCCATTGCTATTCTTAGAATCCCATTCATCTCCTTGACAGCAATGGATACAGTAGGCTTAGTCTTTATACTCGCTCACCCTTATTTAACTGGGACAAGGAATGATTTTGGCTAGATTGGTTATAAAAAGAACGTTAGTTTACTTCTATATAACTTGGAAGGAAGGTGGGAGTTCAGCGTTTGCTCCATCTTCACTCTGCATATCCTGTCCAACTTTGGACACCTGACTAGGATCTCCGGGATAGTGCTACAGTGTTACTAGTAAAAGCAGTCTCTCCGAATTAAAGGTAAATCTTTGAAATGAAGAGAGATTGGCTTCCGTTTGGGAGTTGTCCCATTGTGGCCACATCTCACTATTGGGGTGACTTCAGTTGGAGTTGGGGTTGTTGACTGGGCTCCCCTCTTACACATCATGGCTTGCTTCAGGATTAAGTTGTGTCCCAGACCATTTCTTTATCCATCATGCAATATATCAGGGCAGTACTCCCTTTGACCTAGCTGGTATTTAGGGTCTCTGAAGTCTGGGTGTTTGTCATCTGACCTTTTGATGCTAGAGTTGGGGTGGGGACAGGGCAGCAGGAAGAGCTTCTGAGCCGTGTCACAGGATGCCAACTGCGGCTGTAACTGTCTCTGGTGTTGCCTTGGGTTGGGCCTGACTTTGGGAGAGTGGTGCCAGGTGAGATCTTTTTGGTTCAAAACATACACTTTTGAGACAAGTTTGAGGCTGCGCATTGGCCCACTCCTTACCACAGCTCTCTGCATCATGGGCACGTCACATCTCCTAAATTTCTGAAACCCAATTTGGCCTTTGTCTTCATTAAGTTGCTGCAGTAACTTACAGCTGTAACTTCTCAAGAGGTGGTCCTATGTGGGTAAATAATTTTTCTTGTGTGAGGTGTTTCCTGTCGACAGAACATAGTGATTCACATGTTTTGGGAACGTTACTTGTACTTCCAATAATAGCTCATACTGGGGACTTCTGGGGCCAGGGCTCGGGTGTCAGGAAGCTCTAAAGGAAGACTTAGACTGCATCAGGCCTTAACAGCCTGAACAAAAGTAATCACTGAGTAGGTTAATTTGTACCAGAAGGTCCCATCTGTTCCAAAAGTCACCTTGTAGGTAGAAAAATCTCAGTTTTCAGCAAATATTAATCTGATTCGTCTGTATTTTTAATTTCCTTCTGCTCCCTCTCCCCTCCCGTGTGGCGCTTCCCTCTGCCTCCACAGGCTAACGTCTCTTCTGTGCTTCTCTACATCTCGTAGCTCATTCAGACCAACAAGCTGAAGCACTACCCCAGCCTCCACGGAGACTTCAGCAGTGATTTCCGCCAGCCATGTGTGGTGTTCACTGGGCACCCCTCCCTCCGGTTTGGGGACGTGGTCCACTTCATGGAGCTCTGGGGGAAATCTAGTCTCAACACTGTCATATTTACAGGTAAACAAACAAACAAAACCTTGCCCTTTCCACTGGGACCATCATCACTCAACACACGGACCAAATGGAGACCAAGGGACGAATTTTACAGTAAGACAGAAATATGAACACTCATCTGTCATAAATACCAAAGGGTGAAGAAACCACAAGGGAAAGAGTAAGAATAGAGCAAGATGGACTATTAGGAAACTTGTACTGGATAAAGCTTTCATGGTGGTTTTCAGAGATTTTTCCCTGAGGCAGATTTTTACTGAAATGTTTTTGAGAGGATTTTGTATGCTGTTTCAAGAATGGCAGTAATTCTAGTAACCACTCTTGTTTTACCCTTTACAAATTATTTCCTGAATTGGGTCTTTCTCCTTTGGTTATAGTTTCCTCTAGCTTACAGTTTTCCTTCTGGAGACAAACCCCTCACGGTAGAACAGATCCTTTCATGAGGTCAAGCAGGGGTTTTATTTAATGACTATATTATTTTATCAGTTTTAGGTCTCCAGTCAGCCTTGGGATTTGGAAATCTTATGGGCAGTGAAATGAAAAACCTTGATCCGAATCTGGTCCAATGGACTGTAACCTAAGCCAAGTTACCCCATGTCTCTGAGCCTCACTTTCTTCCTTGTCAGACGGGGTTATTGCTGGCTCCTTCATTGAGCGGCTCTGTGCATTTAGTGAAATGTTGTAAGAAGACACTTTATACAGTGCCTGGCACATAAAAGCTATTGAGAGAGTTATCAGTTGATTTCTTTCTCATTGCTTTTTAAGACCTGAATGATGGAAGAGAGTCTGCTCCACCCCCAGTGCTTCAGGATCGGGGACACTGGGGCCCTTCCATGTGCTCAGCCTGTTGGTGAGGAGTGCCAGAGGCCACCACCACATCACTAGTCAAAGTTGGCTTAATGACTCATTGCAACTGGGAAGGACGCATACCATGGGGAAGCGGGAGGCATCTCAGAGCTTGTTGAAAAGAACTTACGGATTTGGGCTTGTGTTCGTTGATTTTGAGGTGGGTTGACAGCTGTGGGACATTGCTCAGGATTGGCTGCTGTCAGGAAACAGGAGTGGTTATGTGATTGCATATCTTAATAATTCTTATCTAGGAAGCAAGAAGAATGGAGCCAGGATAGGGTAATGTTTATTCATTTTGTGGTTTGAACAGTGTTGTGGTTTTGTGTTCAGGCATGATTACAGAAGGGTTCTTGTTTTTGTCTTGATCCATTGTGGTCACCAAGCGGCCATGTCTGGTGTTAGTGTTCTGCGAAATTGTTTGTGTCCAACAGAACACCATGGCCTAGCCATGAGTGACAGGCCGGCTCTGGCTGACCGCAAGACCTAGTAGAAAGTGTCAGGAGAGCTCAGAAAAGCAGCTGTCAGGGGTTGCTTCTCTCTTTCCCAGGCCCCCTTTGGCCAAGAGGAAGTTAGGCCACAAGACATTGACTCACGGTACCCAGAACCTCACCATTACCAAGTTTTGCTAAGCAGCAGGCGATCTGGAGAACATTGTCTGTGGTAGAACTTGGGGGTGGGGGGGTCTCTCCTGTTCTTTTTGAGGAGTTGTTGACTCTGAAAGGACAGTGGGTACAGTGTTTACATAGGCACAGTCAGAGGATTGGCTCTGGTATGAATTTTCCTTCAGCCAGCTAGGAAAAAATCAAGGGCTGTGTGATGGTCCATAACAACCCTGGGTAATGAATTTAAATCTCATCCAGTTTTGACGGGCTTTCAGAAGGACAGTTAGGTCACTTGTGAGGTCTGGTAGTGTCAGAGAGGAGTCTTGGACCACTGCTGGATCATATTACAGCCATGGCACAGTGGAAGCTCACATCGTCCATGTCGAAAGGGAGTCTGTCATCTCTCCCAAATGCTTGCCTCATTTGGGGGTATTCTCAGGGAAACAGGAGCCGCTGGAGGGGGAGTAATTTAAAGATCTGGAAGTTCCATCAGTTTTCCCAAATGCACTGGTTAAGTTAGTGAGACAGGTGAGTGTAAGCCTGATGTCCTCGTGGGGGCACAGGCTGTTGGGAATCTAAGCATAATTTTTCACACCAGAAATGTGCCAGTTCTTCTGGCTCAGGGTGGGCAGCCTCCTCGAGCGGGTAAACTGTCCCTGCCAGCAGGCTGCGGTGAGTGGTTCTGGAGGGAACAGACAGGCCATTATGGCAGGCGGGGTTCCCAGTCCCACCTGGCTTTGCTTATAGGAGCACAGCAGCCTCAGCAGAGCATCTGGTGACGTGGGGCTGTGGTCTTTTTCTCTTCCTCTTGGGCCATCCTGTCGAGTAGGTGGTGTGTGGTTTGTCTCATACCTGCATGTTGACTCTGAGCACTCAATTTGAGTGTCCTGCACCAGATTTCCCCACTGTGAGGTCAGTCTTATTATATGTAAGCATTATCTTGGGGGGCTAGGGTGGGGGGGACACTTTGAGACCACATATCCTGGTCTTCCCCAAATTTTTATCTATTTTTTTTTAGCATCTATTGATGATCCTGATCAGAAAAAATTACTACTGCGATGGTTGCCAAATGGTGATTTTTCTTCTTTACTTTCATTGTTTCTTTTACATTTACTTGGCATTCTGTCGTAAAGAAGAGCTTTCCCTTCTCCCCCATTTACTTATTTACCCGTTGTTTATCTCCTCTGTCTCTGTATGTTGAAAGCCATGAGCTCACACCCATACCTCCAATTCCACATCCACCCTGCACTATTCATTCTGGCCTCTCCTTGTCCTTATGTGTAAATACTTCCTCCCCAGTGATAAGGAGTGGGCCTCCCACCAGCCTCTGGCACTTACACCACCTCACCCTCCCGACCGTGCGGCCATCTGCTTGGCCTTGACCACACCGGCCGCCTCCTCACTTGGCAGCAACTCTGTTGCATGCATTTCAAATTTTGTTTTTTGTGCTCATTAGAACCCGATTTCTCCTACCTGGAAGCACTGGCTCCCTACCAGCCCTTGGCCATGAAGTGCATTTACTGCCCCATTGATACACGGCTGAATTTCATCCAAGTGTCCAAGCTGCTTAAGGAAGTACAGGTAAGGAAGGGAAGTGCCAGTGTCTCTGCGCATCCTGTCCCCGCTGGGGGGTTCGCGCCTCTGCAGGCTGAGGGCCGGCTGCCTGGCTGCTTTTCCTCTCCGGCTCACATCTCAAGCGTCTGCTGCGTGCTGGCACACGCACTGCTTTGTTACCCTTCACAGTAATGAGCTTTACACCCGGAGAGCAGTTTCCGTTCTAAAGAAATCAAAAGTGGAAGGAAAAGAAAGCATAAACAGTCTATTATTTTTGATAAGAACCATCTGTGTCCAGTTAAAAGCAAATTGCCCCCTCTCCTACCAGAAAAGTCGTTCTAGAAACCTACTCATCAAGCCAAAAGACAGTTTAGCTGAAACCTGGACTGGGCCCTGTTGCACATGTAGAGGGGTACCGCACACAGGGTTACTTTGCTTTTCATGAGAGGTTTGGTTTGGTTTGGTTTGGTTTTTGCTGCTTTTGTTTTTTCCTTTTGCACTTTCTGCCATAGAGAACGGGCAAAAGTAGTTGGATAAAGGGGTCAGTAAAAGGAAGGCCGTCTGCAGAGCAGAAGAACAGAGAGGAAGAGCAGGGAATAGAGAGCACCGCACTGGGCGAGCAACCGCTCGGCAGCACATCTGCTCGCGCACTTGGGGAGGCTGCTTGGCATTGGCCAGGGAGCGAGGCCAGAGGAAGAGTTCTCATTCCCCGTTGCTTCGGGAGCTCAGCTGAGCACCAGGGCGCCCTGGCACGTCTCCTTTTGCTTCATCTAGTAATTCAGCACGGGATGGTTAGCTCCCTTCACTTTGCTCAGCCCAGGTCAGAGGTTTGCTCTCCTCCACCCAGAATCTTTGAGCTCAGGATGGGAGGCACCAACACAGAACTCTGAGGAAGGATAGCAAGGAATGGAAAGCCGAAGGGCCTCAGGGCTGCAGAGATCATGCCTAATGGTGATCGCTCGCTGGCTGGCCCTCCAGGAAAGAATATGGGCTTTCTCTAGACATGATTATAGAGCAGTGGGTAAGTTTGGGCCGGTTTGGTGATTCGATACCCCACCGTGTGCGCATCAGCATGTGGGCGGAGACAGTTCAGAGCCTGTTGTTTTCCTCACTAGGTAACACCCCCCCGCCGTCCCTACAGCAGTGCTGTGCTCTGGAGCCCCTGGCAGGACAGGGACAGTGGGGATGGGAGCCCACTTGGTATCCCCCATAGGAGGGGGAAAGCCACTTGGAGGTCAGGCTGGGACCTGAGAGGAGTTAAAACATACCACACAGGTCAGGAGGAGGACAAGTAAGAGCCCAACAGAACAGGTGCTATTTTGAATGCGTCTGGTTGGACTGCTGGAAGGCCTCCTTCCAGGAACTTGAGGCGAGCTCCAGACTCTTAAGTAAAAGCAGTAGCAATACAATGACTCAGTGGGCCACCGGGATCCATTTTCAGTTGCATGGTATTTGTCCCAAGTAAGTGTTGGTTTACTGTTTTTGTCTCTGAAAATAACAGAGACATTTTGTTTAAAAAAAAAAAAAAATACTCTGATTCAGTCTGTCCTACACAATTAAGTATCTGACCTGAGAGGTGCCCACAGTCAAAAACCAGCAGACCTGCCGATACCAGAAAAAAGCCCAGCCCCAGAACACCAGACTAGCAGGCAAGTCAGCAGTTCTTGCCTACTGGCCACCAGCTGTCCTCACCAGTCAGTGATGGTAGATGTGACAAGAAGACTGTGCCCTCCACGGGCTTAGGGACCAGTTGAGAGTAGACTCATGGAAGTCACCATCAATGTGCCTTAAAAATAGTGAAAAAATAAAAAATTCAAATAGAGGCAGTGCATCCCTCCGCTACTCTACATGGCTGGCAGTTGAGGGCTTTGCCCTGAAATTTTTATTCTCCTTTCCCCGCACTGCGCTCACCTGTCCTGCTGCCCGCCACTGGGTTTGAGAGGAGGAGAGGTCAGATGGCCCGAAAGTGGTGAGGCTGAGCGTGGGCGCCGTGCACGGACCTCCTCCCTCACCCTGCCCCTGTCCCTTCGGTTCTCAGCCGCTCCACGTGGTCTGCCCCGAGCAGTACACACAGCCGCCCCCCGCGCAGTCCCATCGGATGGACCTGATGATCGACTGCCAGCCGCCTGCCATGTCATACCGGCGGGCCGAGGTCCTCGCCTTGCCTTTCAAGCGTCGCTACGAAAAGATTGAAATCATGCCAGAGGTAAGCCGTTCTCTCTCTCATGGTCAACCCGTGCTTTCCACTTGAGTCTCAGAAAGACAACTGTCCCAACGAACGCAGACCATTAAGCGAGGAACTGGAAGGGGAGGGGGGACCTTCAGAGCCTTCTCATTCTTCGGGTAGTGAAGTAACAGCTGTGAACATCATAAGTGCATCATAACTGTTCCCTCAGTGGTGAACCCTTAGGATTTCTGCTTTTTCTGTATTATAAATCATGCTTTCAGAAATATTCTTGTGCATAAATCTCTGTCCGCGTACGGAATGTAGAGAGAACTACAGGCGTCGTTGAGTTTCGCCCGAGAGGCCTGTGTGAGGTGCAGCGGTTAAAATCTGCCGCCGGTCTTAGGTGCTGCTACTACTCAGGGGAGCCTGGTTCTCCCCCAGATGGGAGTGTGTCCTGTGCAGCTGCCTCGTAACCCTCCTCCTGTGTCCCTGTGAGTGCAAGGCAGGAGGCCTGATGCGTCAGCCCTCGGGGACGTGTTCTGGTGGGAAACTCTCTGCCCTCGGGTGGCGAGGGACACATGCCCCGCTTGCAGAGGTGTCTGAGCGGAGTTGTGGTGGTCATGGGCTCCGGGGGGACTTCCCTCGTGGCACAGCGGGGTCTTAGATTTCGCTCACAGGGCTGCCCAGGTTCGCACGATGCCGTCCCCAAGCCTCCAGAGGCCCGTTCTGCGAGGCAGCTGACCCGTGGGGGGAGGAAGTGCGGCGCAGGAAGGAAAAGGCCGCGTACAGATGGCACTGTTGGGAGCCCGGAGCAGACATAGGTCTCCCTGGGGGGAGCATTTCACACCCGTGCCATGTGTTTCCATGTTTCATGAAACAGTGCTCACATTCCTTTTAAATATCCTAAGTGGCTTCCTCTGCCCGCGGGATACTGACCTTTGTAGTTACATAAATGGCATCTTGCGTATTTATTCACTTTTGTTTTTACACAAAGGAGACTTGGGTAGCTCGGGGTCTGCATGGGCAAGAGCGATAGTCCGCTAACCCCAGTAGCGAGGGCTTCTCGCAGGGTCCCACGTCACTGCCAGTGGCGGGGTCGGGGAGCTGCAAAGCTGCCTACAAGAAGGGGTATGCGTCAGACTCGGGTGGTAGGGAGAGAGATGGTAAAGGTTGGGTGTTCCACCTTTGGGAGAAGTCAGATTTCCAGGAATTAGCTCACTCCATCCAAAAGCTGCTGCCCCTGCCCTTCCTGACACTAGTCACCTAGTGGTTAAGAGGACAGAGGCAGAGGCCAGCATGGAAAGTCGGCACCTGATAGGTATTCTGAGTAAGAAGCCCTTAGAGGTTTTTGAGAGATCCTGTGGAAGGATCAGGAGCAGACTGGAAGGCACCGGAAGGTGGACATGAGGTTGTGGTGGTTCGGGTGATGAGCCCGTGGCAGGGTGTTGGCAGTGCATCATTTGGGGGTTGACTAACAAAAGGGCAAAGCAGAAGGGTCAGCACCGTGGGGTCCCAGCATGCAGTGGCTCAGGCTTGCATGAGGTGGCTGCTCAGAGTTGTGGGCCGCCTCCAGGAAGAGCACCCGAAACAGGTTGAAGAACGTCGGGCTCAGGCTCATTCTCCTCCTCTTCTCAGCCCAGTGTACCCTCCACCACCACCTCCTTCTCTCCACTTCTCTTACCTCCTTTCTTTCTTACAATCGACGTATATATTTGTGTGTATTTTTGATTAAAGGTATTTTTGAATTTTTTTACCTTCTTTCTTAAAATTATGTGGTCATTTAGACTACAGTGATATAAACAAAAGTTCAAAAGAAAAGAAAATGAGGACTGGCGGTCACTAAAGTCTCAGCTTCATGGCACCAGATGCCACACCTTTCCCACCAGAATGGCAGGGGCGCGGCGCTGCAAGCAAGCTGGTGGCTGTGGAAAGCTGGCCTTGGCTGTCACCAGCCACCCATGAGCTCTCCGTGTGGCCTCCTGGTCCTGACTCAGGATGGCGCAGCACCTCGTCCCCCACATTTAGGTGAGCCCAACTGAAACCCCCGTCTGCTTCCAGCTCGCAGATGCGCTGGTGCCCATGGAGATTAAGCCTGGCATTTCCTTGGCAACCGTCTCGGCTGTGCTGCACACGAAAGATAACAAGCACGTCCTTCAGGTACGGGGGAGGGTGAGCTGGGCTTGCACCCCTGAGTTGCCGCTGGGGCCTGGGAAGATGAGGAACCCCCCAGACCGCCCCCACCAGTGGTCCTCGCACTCCAGCCAGCACAAGGCAGAGACCAGACTCCTTAATGGATTAGACTGGAAACAGAACACTCGTGTCCGTTCTTCCCTATTATTTCCCTGGCCACATGCCTCAGAGAGAGAAACGGGAAGAGCAGCTATTATTCCTAGAGCAAGGGCCGCACATCACCCTACGTGCTCCTCCTGGCTCCGAAAGGACCGGCGTCCCTCCGAGCTCCAGCGGGCACCTCCGCTAGAGCCGCAGTGCGGAGTGCGGGGCTGGGAGGGGGCCCCCCCCCGAGCGGCAGGGCAGCCCGCCGCCCACCCGGAGGCCTCCCCTCCAGGACACACGCACCTGGGAGCCAGCCCGCCCACGGGCCGCGGCACCTTGTCCCCGGCGCGTCGTGCCCCACGTTCACTGTGTTTACTGCTTCGCTGTCGCTGTGTGGGTGCCTGGCCTCCTTCCAGCCCCGGACGGTGCCGCCACGTGAGCTCTGCGAGCCGCCGTGCGGGCTGCTGGCCGTGCTTCTGTCTCAGCCTCCGCTTCATCCTCACGAAATCCTGCGCCCCTGGTAGGCGGTGTCTCTGACGTCCGTTTGAAGCGTCAGTCCGCCCCCACCGCTGGGGGCGTGGGCCACGTGCTGTTGCACAGCGGTGGCCGACACAGTTTATTATTTAAAGAATTTACTGGAAACTACTGAAGTGAATCATTTAAAACTTAAAAATGAGTCTTGATAGAAGGAAGATCTCTTTGCCAAAAAGGGTCCCGATGCCGTGGACGCTGCAGCACTAGCTTACGTTACACATAGCACCAGATGGCGCCCCCAGCGCACGGCGCCCCTGAGCTCCAACGCCCGCCGACCTGGCAGCAGGGATGGCGGGCCCGGCAGCGGGGCCCTGGGCGGGACGGACAGAGGCTCTCGCTGTGGCCCCGCACCGACCTCTGCCGCTCTCAGGGTGACGTGCTGGGTGAGATCGTGGTGTCTCCCGCTCTAGCCCCCACCCAGGCCGGCCCAGCCCACAGGCGGTAAGAAGAGAAAGCGGGCGAGCGATGACATCCCAGACTGCAAAGTGCTGAAGCCCCTGCTGAGCGGCTCGATCCCCGTGGAACAGTTCGTGCAGACGTTGGAGAAGGTGAGCACTGCCAGACCGCTTGGGAGTCGGCCTGCCTTGTTCGGCGCCTCAAGGAAGGCATGTTGCTGCTTCTCTCTCTGGCTCCACGGTCTGAGCTGCTGTCCCTGAAGCATCTGCTTGATCCAGGGTCATGGCAGGAAACAACCAGGGGAGGGTCGCAGAGAGGTGGGAGAAGACCATGCCCTCCTTCCCCGTAGGTCCCCTGTTTCTTCTCTGCCAGCCCCTTCCCATCAGACTCAGGCCACGAGAAGACTACCGCACCACACCCCATTTCTTGCGGGAACTAGACCGAGGAAGCCCTTCAGAAACCTAAATGTGACCGATGGGTGAGGTGGGAAAGGCCAGATAAAACTTTGGGGGCACCTGGGTGGCTCAGTAGTTAAGCTTCTACCTTCGGCTCAGGTCGTGGTCCCAGGGTCCTGGGGTCAAGCCCCACATGGGGGTCCCTGCTCAGCAGGAGTCCTGATTTTTCCTCTCCCACTCCTCCTGCTTGAGTTCCCTCTCTCACTGTGTGTCTTTCTATCAAATAAATAAAATCTTTAAGAAAAAGAAGAAAAAAAGAAAACTTTGGAAGTCTGCCCCTTAGAGCCTCACTTTTTAAGAAGACCCCTTCCTGTCAGTGCCAGCATGGCCATGTTACAAGAGACAAGAGGCTCAGGACTGCGGGGCAGTGAGGGCAGAGGCGCCCGTGTGGCCAGATCCCTAGGACTTGGAGAAGCAGGGCCAGCAACTCCCAGACGGGCGGGAAGAGAGGAAAGAAGTAGGCGGACCTCTGGAGGACACTGGCCCTTCCCTGGATCAGCAGCCGGCCATCAGTCTTTTAATTTTTCCCTGAAGGAAAGACTGCGGCCAAATTGTGCAGCCCTCCTAGCCCCTGAGGGTGGGGACACTCTATGGGAGTTAGCCTGGGAGCGTCCCGTGTGATGCAGTGAACACGGCAGCAACTGCTTCCTCGGGACCTCGCGCTGCTCCTGCTCCTGTTAGTAGAGCTCAGCTTGACTTGTTTTTTAAACGCTTGAAACGGCTTGCAGAATTTCCCAGAAACACCTTCACCAGTTCTTCTGCCTGGTTCATCCAGAAACTGACCCTTAGGATCCGCCCCAGCCTACACATGAGCTTTCTGGAACTAAGGGGAGAGACCCTCCCTAGCCCATGTTCTTTACCTATCCTATGTCCCTTCCAGGCAAATCAGTCTTATTTCTACTTTTCCTCTTCCTCAACTTTATGTGTGATGTGTAAGAAAGTTCTGTAACTCACATTAAGGTAGGGGAGTATTTGCTGTGCTGCCATGTCTCCTTCTCCCTTGAGAAGGATATGCCAAATCACAAGGCCATTGGTATCTTGCTTTGAGGAATGGCATTTTCCTGGGACAGGATGAAGCTGCTTTTTACATCAGGTACCATTGGCTGGTGATGGACGGCCCAGCGTCCCAGACTCCTGAACCCAAGCCCTTGGATGTGCTCCTCAGATAACTCACAAAAGCTTAAGCAGGTTATAGAAATTTTGTTGTGTTTTGCATGAGATTGTGCATGTTTGGAGGCTTCTTTTAAAGTATATGAAGCTGTGTTTGAATTCTGTTGCTCTAGGAGGTCCTGTGACAAGTCTGAAGAATTGTACTAGGGAGCATCAAAAATGACAGTTTCTAGAATGTTCCGTTTAGCCAAGTCTAGAAGTGTCCTTCCTTAGAACTGTCAGTTGCCGAGTTTCCTCCTGCCTTTCAGTTGGCCCCTTGCTTTCAGAGTAGCCATCATCCTCCTTTCTCTCCTTCTTTTGGAGCAGCATGGCTTCAGCGATATTAAGGTGGAAGACACAGCGAAGGGCCACATTGTCCTGCTCCAGGAAGCTGAGACGCTCATCCAGATTGAGGAAGATTCAACTCATATCATTTGTGACAATGATGAGATGCTCAGGGTACGACTGCGGGACCTCGTTCTCAAATTCCTACAGAAGTTCTAAATGGAACATCTGAGCCATTTCTGCTTCACGGAAATTCTGCAGTCCTTCACTGGGGCTGCCCGGCACTAACTGAGGAAGGGCCTAAAAGTTGGCCATGTCTTTGTGGTGTTCTCTGGCTTAAGGAATAAAAAAGTGGCCCTTGGGGGTCGTGATTATCCGCAGTTACAGCCAGAATCTCCTGGCTCGGTTTCTAGTACTCTTTTGAGCAAGAACTTCTGTTTTAAGCTTATACTCATTTTCTTCCCAATTCTGCCTGTCTCGGGTGGCCAGGATGGTATGGCAGCAAGCTGAGGAGTAGCCCAAGAGTAGCAGAAGCAGCTTTCCCAGAGGCTAGTGGCGGAAGGGGAGGTAAAACGATGACTGACTTAAGCAGTCTGTGTTGGTTTTTCATGGTTTCATAGGCCTTGGGCAGGGGAACTAGCCTTTGCTTGTGTTTTGTCTACAGTGCTACACCTAACAAGGAAGATGATCCCAAAAAATGGATATAATGAACCATCGTCTGTATTTTATACTGTGAGCCCATTTTGTTAATAAAACTTATTTTTTATAGAAGTACCTGTGCTCTGTTGAACCTAGAATGTATACATTGATTTAGTATCTGAAAAAATATGAAACTGTATAGAACAGCATAAACTTAGAAAATACCATATTGGAGCACCTGGGTGGCTCAGTCGGTTAAGCATCTGACTCTTGATCTCAGCTCAGGTCTTAATCGCAGGGTCGTGAGTTCAAGCCCCACATTGGCCTCCACACTGGGTGTGGAGTCTACTTAAAAAAAAAAAATACCATAGCAAATTTTAGCTTGGTGTGTGCAAGCATGTAACCCAACATTAGAAAACTCAGATATTTTTCTTAAGTTGTATGAAAAGGTGCTTAACTTTATCTGAGCTGTGTTTGTTTAAAAAACACCAACACAGGGGTGCTTGGGTGGCTCAGTCTGTTAGGCATCCAACTCTTGATTTTGGCTCAGTCATGATCTCAGGACCCTGAGATCGAGCCCTTTGCTGGGTTCCATGCTCAGCACAGAGTCTGCTTGTCCCTCTCCTTCCCCTCTGCCTCTCTCCCTGCTTGTGAGCTCTCAAATACATAAATAAAATCTTTTAAAAAACAAAAGAACACCAACACAGATTGGTAACAGCAGCCTTACCTTCTGGGGAAATGCCTAGAACACACAACTCAGGCCCCACTAGTTAATCCTCGCCCAGCGCCGCCTTGCCCGCAGAGGGTCAGGATTCTCTGCATTAACTCAGATGCCCAGAGACGCTAATAATAGGAAGCCTATGTAACAGCAAGCTAGCAGCAATACTGCTGCTGCTTTTTTTTTTTTTTTAAGATTTATTTATTTATTTGATAGAGATAGAGACAGCCAGCGAGAGAGGGAGCACAAGCAGGGGGAGTGGGAGAGGAAGAAGCAGGCTCATAGCGGAGGAGCCTGATGTGGGGCTCGATCCCATAACGCTGGGATCACGCCCTGAGCCGAAGGCAGACGCTCAACCGCTGTGCCACCCAGGCGCCCCAATACTGCTGCTTCTTAACTGCTTAAAACAGTGTTTACCTGACTGCATCTGAGATAGCATCAGTTGTAACCCATGTGCTGATTTTTCAAATATTATCGGAAGAAGGGGGATAAGAGCACAAGTCTTAGAATCGGTCAACTATGGAGGTGGGCCCAGTTCAGCCTGTTGTTCGTACAATCTTTTTAGACTGGTTGAAATTCGGTCAGCAGCTGTGTACCATGAAGGGGTTTAGTGAGCCAAGAACCATGTACAACCCTGTTACTGGCTCGGGTTTTACAGAGAGTTGATTGACGGTCCATTCGTCTCTGGAATGGTCCTGCCAATGGGGGTTTCTTCATGAGAGGAGGAAAACAAGCAGCTTCCTTTGCCAGACATGGGCACAGGAATGCTCCGCTCTGACAGGCCTCTGTTTTCCAGGGAACAGGTCATTCCAATCAATCGGGGGGCCTAAGATGCATCTACAGAATAAAATGGGGGGCTACAGCCTTGGGTGGGGATTGACGTTACAAGAGATTGATGTGCCATTGCCATGAAAGCTTGCTTTTGTTTTTAGGGGGAGACTGTAAATAGGCACCACATGTAGGCATACCTCCTAATAAAACTCTGGAGAGAAATCAAGTTAAATTTCGAACCTCTTTTAAAATGTGAAAACAATATAAAAATAGAGCGCAAGAAAATCAAAATGGTTATTTTACTTGGATTTGTCCAAGTTTGATTTCTGTTAAAGGGCTTGCTCAGAGAGCCCAAGGCATTGATCCCTTGAGATGTGATTACTGAAGAAACAAACGGTATGTAAATGCAAATCAGTCCGTAAACTGCCAGGCCAGTAATAACTTAGAAATTCTAAAAACTGTAATCAAGTCACCACCACCTACTGAGTGGCAGAAGCCAGAGAAGCAGGAAGAAGCAAAGAATCATTTGTTAAAGCGGAGAGAAAATCTAGTGCCAGCTCTTCCAAGTATCAGGAGAGAGCAGTTAGGAATAACTGCCTCGAGTTCAGATATTTGGATACCAAATTAGGTTGGTTCGTAGAAGACCCAGAAGGAACAGCAGAACCTGCCTTCCCACACCGTGATTATACCACTGATGGTGGCTCCATTGGAAACGCAGCCCACTGACCACTGACACTGACCTGGTGAAGAGTTGGACATCTAGGACAATTTCTACTCAAGCCCAACAAAATCCTAATGATGAAATCGTCATTGAAAAACCATTACTAGTGAAGAGTATTTTTATTATTTCTTTTAATCTAAGAAGTGGTGTATTTATTGTTTGTGTAACAAATGCTCCAAAACTCAGTGGCTTAAAGCAACATTCATTATCTCACCATTTCTGTGGGTCAGGAATCCGGTGCGGCGTGGCTGGGCGCTCCTGCCTCAGGGTTGTCTCTCCACAGGGCTACAATTAAGATGCTGGATGGGGAAACTGAGGTACAGAGATTAAGTAACTTTCCCCAAAACATAGCCAGTAAGTGGTATCAGCCTTACCGTAATGTCATGTGAGTATCAGGGATCAGGAGCGGGCCGGGGTGGGGGGCGGGGGGTTGGACACTTCTTTTCAAGTAAAGGTAACAGTTACTCCTCTCCTCGATCCCGTGGGAGCTTGAAGCTTTTGGACTTCACAGTTGTCCTACGCAGGCAGGAGTCAGCTTTTCCAAACTACAGTGAAGTGTCAACAGAAGAGAGAAAAAAACCTCCAAAGCTGTCTGATGATACATTCCTATGAGCCAAGCAAACTGGTGGACAGGAAAGGGAGACACTTCTTTTCTCTGGCCCCGAGTCCAGTTCTTCCCCCTGCAGCCATGAGGGAAGTTCAGTGTTGTCTCATAGTTTTATGCCACACTGGGTAGGTAGGAAACATCTGATGTTCTCAAATTCACTGCACAGGAACTATGGGTAAACAACGTTACTCTTCTTTAAACCCAGAATGAGGTTAGAAATAACCAAGTACAATTTTCGAGGAAGTGACAACTAAAACCTAGAGATAGGCAGTGTAGAACTCGGCCGAAAATGTCTAATCTCGCCAGAGGCTAGAGCCAACATCGGTCATGGGTATATTTACTAAAGATTAAATACCACTGTCTCTACTGCTGCTTGGTAGTGCGTTATGTTTTAGTCGCATCACAAAAACATTATTTTCCCACCTATAAATTCAATAAAATCCCTAGCAAAATTCCCATGACATTTTCACAGAAATAGAAAAAAACAACCCTGTAATTTGTGTGGAACCACAAAGGGCCCTGAATATTCAGCCAAAGTAATCTTGAAAGAGAACAAAGCTGGAGGCATCACAGTTGCTGATGTTAAGCTTTACGACAAAGCTATGGTAATCACGACAGTGGAGTACTGGCATAAAAATAGCCACATAAACCAATGGTACAGAGAGCCCAGAAATAAATCCACACTCAGTCAACTGATACTTGACAAGGGAGCCAAGAATATTCATTGGGAAAAGGATAGTCTTTTCAATAGATGGGATACTGTGCAACCACATGCAGAAGAATGAAATTGAACTGCTATCTTACACCACTCTGTAATTAACTCGAGAAGGATTAAAGCTTTAAATTGGAGACCCGAAACTACTAGAAGAAAACATAGGAAGAAAGCTGCTTGACACTGTCCTTGGCAGTAATTTTTTGGATATGACACCAAGCATAAGCAACAAAAGCAAAAGTCAACAAGTGGAACGACATCGCACTAGAAAGAGTTCTGCTCAGCAAAGGAAACTATCAACAAAATGAAAAGGCAGCCTACTGAATGGGAGAAAATATTTGCAAACACATCTATATGATAAGGAATCAATATCCAAAATATCTAAAGAACTCATACAACTCCACAGCAAAAAAAAAAAAAAAAGAAAGAAAAGGAAAAAAGACAATTAAAAATGGGCAAAGGACATGAATAGACATTTTTCCAAAGAAGACATACAAATGGCCACCAAGTACACGACGTCACTGTCAGGAAAATGTAAATGTTCAAAACTATGATGAGACACCACCTCACACCGGTCAGAACAGTCATCCTCAAAAAGACAAGAAATAACAAGTGTTGGCGAGAATGTGGAGGAAGGAGAACCCTCGTGCACTGTTGGTACGAATGTAAATTGGTGCAGTCACTATGGAAAACAGTACAAAGTACCTCAAAAGATTGAAAATACAACTATCACGTGATCCCTGATCATTCCACTTCTAGGCATGTAGCCCAAGGAAATAAGTCGTTCTCAGCTCTCTGTAGCCCCCGTGCTCACTGTGGTAGTAGGCACAAGAACCAAGATATGGAAGCAGCCAGAGTGTCCATCGATGGATGAATGGATAAAGACGATGCGGGACACACACACACACGTACAATCTGGAATATTATTCAACCATAAGAAAAGCACAAGGAAATTCTGCCTTTTACAACAACATGGATGGACCTTGAGGGCATTGGCTATATGACCTAAGTCCAAGAGAGACAAATAGTGTCCAGGCACACCTCATGTTATGCTGAGTGGATACTGCATTTTTTACAAGCTGAAGGTTCCAGACTTGAGGGGAGGAAGTACAGATGGGGTGCAAACAGCAAGAGAACTGGCGTGATAAGCGGAGCCTGAAGGTGGGACGGGGCTGCCGCAGGTTCACCATCAGACTTGCTGCTTATGCACAAGCAAAGAAAGTGGTTTCTTGAGATGGAACCTACTGGTGAGGATGCTGGGAAGACTGTTGAAATGACAACAAAGGATTTAGCTTATTACAGAAATTTAGCTACTAAAATGGCAGGAGGGTGTGAGAGGAATGACTCCAATTTCGAAAGAAGTCCTGTGGGAAAAAGCCTATCACACCGCATCACTGCTGCAGAGAAGTCATGATAGGAAGAGTCAGCTAATGTGACAAACTTCACTGTTGTCTTAAACTGAGAAACTGTCACGGCCACCCCAGCTTTCGACACCCCCCCCTCGATCCATCAGCCGCCATCAGCATCCAGACGAGACCCTCCACCAGCAAAACGATTACGACTTGCTGAAAGCTCAGATCATGGTCAGCATTTTTTATCAATGAAGTATTTTTTAAATTAAGGTATGTATTTTTTAGACATCCTGCTGTTGCACGCTTAGTACACGGCACTATAAACGTAACTTTGATGTGCCCTAGGAAGCCAAACACCTAATGTGACTCTCTGTGTTGCAATATTCGCTTTACTGCAGTGGCCTGGAACTGAACCCGCAGTATCTCCAAGGTATTCCTGTCTGTTCTCACACATATGTGGCACCTAAAAAATGCAAACTCAAAGAAACAGAGAGGAGAATAGTGGTTGCCAGAGGCTGGGAGGTGGGGACAATGGGGAGATGTTCCAAGGGTACAGACTTCAGCTGTAAGACGAGTAAGCTCTGGGGCTCTTAATGCACAGCATGGTGACTAACAATACTGCAAAATATACTTGCAAGTTAAAAGAGTGGATCTTAAAAGTTATCCCCACATGCTGTCCTCTGCATCCTAGCACCAGCCAGCGGGTCCTGGTTCATTACATGTTAACCGGCTCTGCAAGACACATTTCAGCGGGCATCCCACCCCTGGTCTCCCATTAACTTCAGGAGAAAGAATAAAAGGACAGGGTTAATCATTCTTGCAGGGTGGTGAAGGAATGTGTCTGTGTGCAGCCCCTGAAGTTTTTATGGAGGGAAAGCCTCGTAAAGGTTTAAGTGAACAAAGAAACATTCCCCGGATCCAGTGCCCTCTCTTCTCCAAATATCTGAATCCCATTCAGTCTTAATCCCGCCTTAGAACATTCCTTAAAACTGAGCCTGCACCCATGGTGCCCTCAAATGAACCCTCAGAGGTGCCGCTGACACTCACTCCTTGTGTGCTGAGGCATTTGTCTAGATATTGCCTTCCTGACCCGAGTGTCAGCTCCTTGAGGGTAAGAGCCAGTGCCTCATTCCGCCAGGCTTTCCGGCACTGGGCGCAATGCCTACTCTTGGTTTTTAAGATGTAGGTGGAAGTGAACACCACCAGAAGGGTAACCTACATTCGGGGGCCATGTTGGGTGACAACAGAAGAGGGGGCTGGTGTTCAGAAGCCTGGAACACTGGACACCAAAACAGGAAAGGGCACTTCAGGCCCTCCTCCCGCTCCCAGCCTCCTGTGCCCGTCTCCTTGCTGCACATCAGCGGAGAGGCAGGTGGTACACCTAACGCAGTATTGATCGGCAAACTTAAACTGGGGTTGGCCTCTCAGGAGCTCCCTGGTCCTCTGAGGGGCCCTCTCCATAGAGGGGATTTTTGCAGGTCTGGGGTGATAGGCTAGGTCTGCCAAAATGAGTCATTTTTTTCATGGCTATGGGCCTTGTGTATGTGTAATTATATTTTCTGAGCTGCTTTAGGATCAAGTGGGTTGACAGACTTGAGTGTCCCTGTGGGAATGATGGATGGAATGTATTTGAAATTGGGCCTGACTTAGAAATTGGGGCCAGAGTATGGGCCCTCTATACTCCACTCATCTCTAAGGACCCAACCTGTCATCGGTAAGATGCCCCATTAGATGCAGAAATAACACTAATATCATACTAGCAGCCATTTACCGACTCTGGTAAATGTCACTGTTCTAGGGGCTTCACATACATTACCTCCAAATCTTTACAGCAGCCCCACACATTCGACCACTGAATGAATATGGCAGTTTAGGCTTAAAAGTTGAATGACTCCTCTAAGGCCACAGGCCGGCATGTGGCTGAATAAATGTGTCCTGTCCCTCAGGCTCCTAACCTCATAATCTTGTGCTGTGTCTCTTGTGCTGGAGGTCACGGCCCCTTCCTGTGGGAATCTATGCCCCTTAAACTTGTAGAGTAGTTGTTTTCTATTTTCACTGTGATCTGATTTCTGTAAGTGGTGCTTTAATGAAATTAATATCGTTCAAGTTCATGCATCTATGAGAAAGAATCTGGTAGGATGGAGATACAAAAATATTCACAAATGAAAATGTGAGTGTGTGAGATAAGGGAAACCTTTGACAATGTCTGTACATGTACTTTGTCCAGATCGGGACATGGGGACAGTTGGTATTCAGAGGGACACGCGGCCATGTGGTCATGGCGCATTCGAGACAGCATTCCGGGGGTGAGGGTTGTGAAGTGTGGCTGTGCCTGCCTCTCGTGACTACCTTGTCACACGGCCTCTGTTCCTGGCACCATTCTGTCTGGTGTTTCTTTGCCATGTCTTAGAAGAGCAGCACCTATGATCAAGTTCTCTGTTTTCTACGTTTTGCCAGTGAGGTAAGCTGTCCCCTGGCTTTCCACCCGGTGCCTGCTGTCCCTCGGTCTGCCCCGGATGACAGCGTGAGGGGAGATTCTTGCTTAGAGCTGTGTAGCCCTAGGGGAACCAAGTTAACCCACTGGCAAGGCGTGAGATTTCTTCCCACTTTTTACGTCCTCTCGGTAGGTTTATACCTATAGGGCTGCCTCTTGAGACATCTGATTGGGCCATTTCCAGAGCTTTCCTGACAGGAAGTTTTCTGCTGAGATTTGGAAGAAATAAAAGGAAAATCATTTCTGAGGAAAAAAATTATCACCACAAAGATGGTAATTATGTGAGGAGATGGAGCCGTTAACTAACCTTATCGTGGTAATCATTTCTCAATAGGTACATGCGTCATCACGTTGTACACCTTAAACTTACGTGGTATGTATGTCAGTAATATCAGTAAAGCTGATAAAACATTATTTTACACGTATTAAACATGAGCATTTTTTTTTTAATTTTATGTATTTATTTATTTAACAGAGAGAGAGACAGCCAGCGAGAGAGGGAACAGAAGCAGGGGGAGTGGGAGAGGAAGAAGCAGGCTTCCAGGGGAGAAGCCCGATGCGGGGCTCGATCCCAGGACCCCAGGATCACACCCTGAGCCGAAGGCAGACGCTTAACGACTGAGCCACCCAGGCGTCCCTAAACATGAGCATTTTTTAAGTCATAGCGCCGCAGGTCTTCACAAGTGTTTTGTCCATACCTTGTCGTTAGGCTTACAGGCTGCTTCTTGTTTCTCTTATGTTGTTATGTGAGACCACGGTAAGAAGTGGAGGTGCGGGGCGCCTGGGTGGCTCAGTCAGCTGGGTGTCTGCCTTCAGCTCGGGTGATGATCCCAGGGTCCTGGGATCGAGCCCCACGCTGGGCTCTCTGCTCAGCGGGAAGCCTGCTTCTCCCTCTGCCTGCTGCTCCCCCTGTCTGTGCTCCCTCTCTCTCTCTCTACCAAATAAATAAATAAAATCTTTAAAAAAAGAAAGAAACAAAACGCTGGTGAGTCGAAAGTGCATTTAATAACCTAACCTCCACAGCTTAGCCTAGTGTACGTTAAATGCGCTCGGATCACTTCTTGGCCTACCGTTGGGCAAAATCAACTAACACAAAGCCTATTTTGTTGACTATCTCCTGTAGTTTACTGAATACTGTACTGAAAGTGAAAAACTGGATGGTTGTATAGGTACAGAATCATTTGGTTTTTTTAGTTTTAGTTTTAGTTTTGTTTTGTTTTTTAGAGAGAGGATGCCAGTAAGGAGGGAGGGGGAGAGGAAGAGAGAGAATCTTAAGCAGGCTGCAGGCCCAGCGCAGAGCCTGGGGCCGGCTCGAGCTCACGTGAGATGGCACCCCCCTCGGGCTCTGTGGTGTGACCTGAGCTGAAATCATGAGTCTGAGGCTTGACCAACTGAGCCACCGAGGCACCCAAGTATGCTGCTTACCCTCCTGACGTAGGGGCTGACTGGGAGCTGCGGCTCACTGCCACTGCCCAGCGTCTGGAGAGCGTGGCGCTGGGTATGACTAGCCTGGGAAAAGATCGAAATTCAGAATTTGAAGTCGTTTCTATTGAATGTGTCACGCTTTCACACCATCATAACGTTGAAAAATCTTAAGTCATAAACCGTCATAGGTCGGGGAATGTTTAAGTGATTATCACTTGTGGAGACAGAATTGCTTGGTTTCAGAGCTAGAAAGGACTTGAAAGTTCGAGCCTTTAACAAACAAGTGCCTCTAGTGCTCTGGGGAAAGAGACAACGTCTGCCCTGAAGTTGCAGTCGCAGCCTAGAGCAGTAGTAGGTGACTGCAGTACGGTAGGAGAGCCCAGGCACAGGCAGAGTCAGGCACGGATAGCCCCTGTGTCCCCGGCACGTGAACAGACTCGCCCACATTCCCAGTTTGCAATGTCTTTGTAGAAATCGTGTTATGTAGGAATCATTTGTAAATATACATGAATAACAGAAGCCCTTGGTTATGTCAGATTGGGAAGACATTTAACAACTTAAGAACTTTCGGGTTGTTTTCTAAATATTTTAAAGCATGTAAGCCTGTTTTCCTTTTTTTCCCCCCCCTTTTAGAGGGGAGGGGCAGGGAGAGGCTGAAGGAGAGGGACAGAGAGAATCTTAATTAAGCAGGCTCCATGTCTAGCATGCGGCTGGATGTGGAATTTGATCTCACGACCTTGAGATCATGACCTGAGCCGAAATCAGGAGTCGGACGCTTAGTTGATGGAGCCACCCAGGTGCCCCTGCCTGTTTTCCTTCTGATTAGAAAAGAGTATTGGGAAATTTGCAAATACATAATTTAAAAGTGGAGTCTCAACACAGGCCAACTGCAGTCATTTGTAGGAAGAATGTGGGGCATTAGGAATAAAGTCTGCCTCCTGGAGACAACATTTGGGCTACATTTTCAACATGTAAGTAAGTTTCCCTAATTACATCCAAGGGCTTTTGTGAAAAACATAGGAAATAATACTTAGACAAACGTATTTAATGTTTTCAAATAGCAAACACTATAAAATCCAAGGATACGCTTTTTAACAGTAACTTTCTGAGAGAGATATTATGCAACAAAGGCAGTATTGGACTAAGGGGGAGTTTGAATTCCCTAAGAACATCGATAGCCATTTTCATCATTAAACTTTCAACAACCAAATTTTGGGTGTGTGTCCTCTCGTGATAAGCTTGCCATGGGTTGGATTTGCCTTTGAGTGGTCTGATTAAAAATCTCATACCTTGGGGGCGCCTGGGGGGCTCACATGGTTAAGCATCTGCCTTCGGCTCAGGTCATAATGTCAGGGTCCTGGGATCGAGCCCCGCATCAGGCTTCCTGCTTGGTGGAGCGCCTGCATCTCCTTCTCCTTCTGCCTGCCACTCTGCCTGCTTGTGCTCTGTCAACTAAATGAATGAAGTCTTTTTAAAAAAATCTCATACCTTGAACACATTGTAACAGTCATAAACTTCATGTATGCCTAAATTGGCTTTGGTGGCAACTTGTCTTCCAACAAGATACGCCTGTTAAACCTGATGTACAGAATTTCTCAGAAGTTGTAGTAAGGTTAGTGGTACCTGTGATTCTAGACCCAGCACTGTCCAGTAGGGATACAGTGCAAGCCACATGTATAATTTTATAATTATAAAATTATAAAAAAGCAAAAAGAAATAAGTAAAAATAATTTTACTAATATATTTTAAGCAACTCATTATATTCAAAATCATGTTATTTTAGCATGTAATCAATACAAAAGAATGTTATGTTTTTGGGACTTCATCTTTGAAATCCAGAGTGAATTTTACACTTATACAGCACATCTCAGTTCATACTGGCCGTGTTTCAAGTGCTCAATCCTGATACCAGGCTAGTGGCTATCATACTAAGTGCACAGGTCAATACCATGGTAGGTGCTGTGTAATTTGATCTAAAATAGGATTTGTGGTTGTTTGTGTTTTGTGTGGGGAGAGTTGCTTGTGCTAGAATATATATTTATGCGTAGTAACCCATAAAGCTAGTTGTGAACTTGGTTCCTTTCCTTATTGTAGATTTAAAGGTAACATGACCTAAACCAGTGGTTCTCAACTGGGGGTAACACTGCTCCGGATGGGACATTTCACAGCGTCTGGAGACAAGTGGAGTGGGCTGGAGGTCCAGGGCACCTGGGGCATCTAGTGGATAGAGGCCACCGATACTGCTAAACGTCCAGTACGCCGGCTCCCTCCCCCCACTCTCCACAGTAACGAGTCATCCAGCCCAAATGTCAACAGTGCTGACAGTGAAAAACCTTAATCCCTCGCTTTGTCCCGGGTTAAAACTAGACAAATTGCTACTCTTTTGTTCTAAGTATAAACCATGTCTTTGCGCTAAACTTTGGTTGTTCAGATTGTGGAACTTCTTTCCACGTTTTCGTATGGGACAAAATGGTTTTTTTTCTAAATCTCTAATTATTTATACTCTCTGTTAAAATAACTAGTGTGTTTTTTGTTGCCCGCTGGTCCTTGACTGGCAAAATTATTTTACGTCAAAGAGTTGTCCCTTTGGTTATTTAAATAGGAAACTTGAGATTTTTCAAGGAGAGAATGCTCATTTTTAAGCCTTTAATGCAAGCATATTGTTAAAACAAAATTGGAGTAAGGCTGTCTATGATCTTTCAGACTCACCTGTGCTCTTACTTCATTGATTTTACAAAGATGAGAAGGGATAACATTTCTTCTTTTTCTTCTCCTCCTCCTTTTTAAGTAGGCTTCATGGCCAGCGTGGAGCCCAGTGTAGGCCTTGAACTCATGACCTTGAGGTCAAGAACTGGGCTGATGGGGCGCCTGGGTGGCACAGCGGTTAAGCGTCTGCCTTCAGCTCAGGGCGTGATCCCGGCGTTATGGGATCGAGCCCCACATCAGGCTCCTCTGCTATGAGCCTGCTTCTTCCTCTCCCACTCCCCCTGCTTGTGTTCCCTCTCTCGCTGGCTGTCTCTATCTCTGTCAAAATAAAAAAAAAAAAAAAAAAAAAAAAAAACTGGGCTGAGCTCAAGATTCAGATGCTCAACCGACAGAGCCACCCAGGAGCCCCTCTTCTTATTATTGAGTGTAAGAAGCCAGTGAGATGTACAGTACTAAGTCTGCCCCATTACCCATTCCTGCAGTGGCCCCGCTGGCTAACTACCCCGAGAGACAACCTCCTCACCAAAAGAGAGGTGCATTTTTTTCTTGATTATGTAAGAAAGACAATTCTATCCTGAGTGCCAACCTCTGATTCTTCTGAAGATTTTTTAGGAGTGGGGGAGGGGCAGAGGGAGAGAAAGTCTAAGCAGACTCCACACTGAGGCGTGGAGCCCAATGTGGGGCTCGATCTCATGACTCTGAGATCACGACCTGAGTCGAAACCAAGAGTCAGATGCTCAACTGACTGCGCCACCCAAGTGCCCCATTTTAATTATTTTTTTTAAAATCAATGAATAAAGTAGAATAACACTTGAAAATTTGGCTAATATTACAATGGGAGTTTTGTTTCTTGGACAAATGTTTAGACCCAGCATAAAAAATCTGCTAAATGATGGTGACTTTCTAGTCCTCCAAAAATGATCTGTTGAAGAAGGCACTTTCCACTCAGTCCTGGTACAGATGTCAAATTAATGCACAAGATCTTACATAGAAGCTCTTTATTTTAGCTTGTTCTTAAAAAAAAAATCCTCTGGTTTCTCAGTGTTTATAAATACCCACAAAACCTATCTTTTATAAAACACTGACATAGAAGAACTAACACTCAAATGTCCTGCCTTTGCCATAAGATCACCTCAAAATCAGTCAACAAACCCAGTACTGTGAGATCATGAAGAAATCCAACCACAGTCCCTTGCCTTCTAGGAGTTTACCATCTGGGAGAGAAGTGGGATCTGGGGAACATGCCAGTGCCATCAGATGTTCCCTGAGAAAAAAGAGTCCCATGAATAAATAAGTTCAGGAAACATAAAAAAAAAAAAGATCCTAGACCAAAGTGTAAAAGCTAACACCATAAAGCTTTTAGTGGAAAACGTAAGAGAATATCTTTAGAACTCGTGGCATGGCTTTCTTGAGTCACAGAATGCAATAACTAAGAGAAAATGTTGTAAATGAGACGATACCAAAATTATAAGCTTCTGCTCATCAGAAGATATCAAGAAAATGAATAGGCAAGCCACAAATTGGGGGAAATATGTGTAACACATATGTCTGACAAAGGGCTAGTATGAACAATAAAAAGACAATACACCCATACGATGGACTATTATTCAGCAATGAAAAGAAGTGGGCGCTCAAGCCACTAGAAAGATGGAGGAAACCGACATTCACATTGCTGAATGAAAGAGGTCCATATGTGAAGGCTACATACTACACAATTTCAGTCATGACATTCTGGAAAAGGCAAAACTATGGAGACGGTAAAAAAAATCAGTGGCTGCCAGGGGTCGGAAGGAAAGAGCAGGTGGAGTATAGAGGATTCTGAGGACAGTGAAACTTCCACAGAATATTATAATAGTGGCTACAGGTCATCATACTTTTGTCAAAACCCACGGAATACACTGCACAAAGACTGAACCCTAACATAAGCTAGGACTTTAGTTAATATGTCAACACTGGCTTATCAATTGTAACAAATGTGCCCCACTAACGCAAGATAAATACTAAAGGTGAGAGAGCAGAAATTACTTTTCCACTCAATTTTTCTGTAAACGTAAAACTGCTCAAAAAAATAGTCTGTTAAAAATGTATTTTTTAAATACAAAAGAAAAGACAAACCAATTTTTTTAATAGGCAAAAAGATTTGTCCAGATACTTCACAAAGGAAATACATAGAAACGGTGTAAGCATGTCATTAGTCTTCAGGGAAACGCACATGGAAACTACGAGATACCATTACTCACCCACCAGAGTGGCTAGAGACTGACAACAGCATAGATGGGTGAGGATGTGAGTAATTGGAACTCTCAACATTTGCAGTTGTTGTATAAAATGGGTCCAATCACTTTGGAAAATGTCCAGCAGTTTTTATAAAACTAAATGTGTATATACCTACCTTAGCTGTCACACAATTCACTCCTGGGTATTTACCTGAGGGAAAAATCATAAATCCACAAAAAAGACTTGCACGTGAATATTCGCGGCAGCTTTACTCCTGACAGCCCCAAACGGAAACAGTCCAAGTGCCTAGCGACAGGATGGACGGGTGTTGCTGGAGGAGGGAGTTCTACTCAGCAGTAAAAGAACAAATTACGAATAAACACAAATTGGGTGGATCTTAAAAATATGCTGAGGTTCTAGAAGCCTGGCACAAAAGAATAAGAATTGTATGACACCATTTATAAGAAATTCTAGAAAAGGGAAAACAAATCCAATGCAAAAAAAAACAAAATCAAATCATTGGTTTTCTCTAGGGGGTGGAGGCAGAGATTGACCAGGAAGGAACATAAGGGAACTTTCTGGGTTTGACAGTAATGTTCTATATCTTTTTTTTTTTTTTTTAAGATTTTATTTATTTGAGAGACAGCCAGAGAGACACAATGAGTGGAGGGGAGGGGCAGAGGGAGAAGCAGGCTCTCCGTTGAGCAGGGAGCACGACTCGGGACTCGATCCCAGGATACTGGGATCATGACCTGAGCCGAAGGCAGACGCTTCACCGACTGAGCCACCCAGGCGCCCCAGTAATGTTCTATGTCTTGATGGGGGTAGAATTACACAGGTAGATGCATTTGTCAAAACTCAAGAGAATGTACACTTAAGATCTGTGCACTTCAGGGTGTAAATGTAACATTTAAATTTTACATTGAACACATAGGAACTAGTACTGACCTCCAGTTAATGATGTGTGTGCTTATGCATTTGAAAGGAAGTATGTTAATGTCACAAATTCACTTAGAAATGCACCAAAAATAGGATGGATAAAAGGATGAAGAGAAGGACGGATAGATGGATGGCGGATGGATACGCAGAGACCTAAAAAGCAAGTATAGCAAAGTGGTTATTAAGTAAACGGGTTTATACTAAAATAATATACCTAATTTTTCATAATGAAATATTGGGACCAATAGTTTCAATAAATAGTACCTAAATAGTTTAAACCCTAACATGACGGCCCTGCAGTATGACCAGGACTTATACTTTCACAAATACGAAGACAAATGGAGAAAGATAAAACCATTTGCTGAGTTAAAACAAGTCAAGAGTTTACTAACCAGAATTTAACTAAAAACTTGAGAAATAAACAAACCAGAACAAATCAAGAAACGGGAAATTTAATAACAAACCAGACCCGGCCCTACCGTCAGGCTTCCCTCCATACTTTAATGATGTCTTCTGGGATCCATTCTGTGTCTTTAATTCTCCTTGGCATGCTCTCTTGTCTTCCTTTGTCAATGAAGATTTAAAAAATAAAAATAAGACTTTTCAGCCATTGTGTGCCAGGCTTCCTTAACTCTCTGATAATACCACATTAGCTCTATCCCGAAAGCATTACGGTCCTGGTTACTATTCAGCTTGGTGCCCGCTGGGATTCCCGTGTGACCCTCTTTGGATATTTTGTCAAGTCATTCATTGATCAAAAAACTACTCCGCGCGGACTCTGCTCTGTGCTCCAGCGGCTCAGCATGCGTGCGGGCCGCCGGGCTGGGCGACCGCTGCCGCAGGAGACGGGGCGGCGGCAAGCCGTGGCTTCTGAGCACGGAAGGCTTCCTGCGGCCAGCGCGTCCACGGAGTCTCCCTCAGCGCGCTGGCGTTAACACACGTGGAGTGCAGAAAGCGCCACTGAGATTCACAGTACGTCACCCCAGTAAGCGCCGTTTCTACTGGGGGCCAGACAGCAGACGCTCTCATGGATGTTAACTTGCATCTCTCTTTGAGATCTAAACACACTAGCTCCCCAGCACCGTGCCACACAATTTTTAAAATTATCATGAAAAAAGGAAGGAGGGAGAATGTGGTGCCGGCCATCCTACATCCCATTCACATCAGGTAAAGGACACCTCTCTGTGGTCATCAAATGACTGATTCCAGAAATGGGCCCAGGCAAGTCTGCCCACGTCCGCGCACAGCATCACGCAGGTTCAAGTACACAGGCTGCTCCAAGCCGGAATCGTGCAACCCACAGTCTTATGCGGGGAGGGGGCCCAGCTGGCTGCACACTGGCGGCTCTGCGCAGTCAGGCACCTTTCCTCAGGTCACTCTTCTGTCTGCAGAGGAAAATCACAAAGGACCTCCACACTGCTTGATTAAAGTCTCCATTTATTTCATTTTTTTACAAAAATCCAACATAAGACTATTGTGCTCATGACTGGAAAAGGGGGTAGGTGGATGGACATGGCATGGACATCAAAGAGCTTCCCCCTGCAAAGTATTTCACACCAGGAGCTCCCTGAGCACACACACTGGCAGCGACTGAAGAGACAACCCCACCCGCCCAGACGGGACTCCGCCGACTGCACGCAGGCCTCGGCTTGAGGAGCAGTCCACGCCACACGGAAAACCACTGCCGGGGGCGCGAAAGCTCAGAAGACCTGATGAGCACCTTGGGGAGGCTCTCACGTGGGTGAATGCCCCTCAAGGTGAAGAGCAAACTGGCTAGAGGATGTCCTGGGCCCTGGAAGCACAGACAGCCGACAAGGTGTAGCCTGTGGATGGCTGGGGAAACCCACGTCAGTCTGCAGGGCTGTCTTCATGTTCCAAGTGAGTCATGGTCACGTGGTGTGGATGACATTTGTGTTTCCCAGCGGGGCAGAGCAGCACCAAGGGTGTTCGAAGCATGGAGCTGGGCCTCCCCCTGACCACCTTGCAAAAAGCAGCAGCCACTCTCCAGGAGTACCTAACCAAGCAACATAAAAGGTCTGACGAACCGGCCTCTTGCTCCTGAGGAGTGTCCCTTGGGAACATGACCAGCGTCCAGCAGAGCCTGCTGTTTGGAGTCCTTCAGGTTAGTGTCCTCTTAGGTCCAAACAGTGCTCACCTTGAGGCTCTGACATAACCCTTCCTGCGGTAGACTTTGATGTCATCCAGAATCTCAGACCACTCGGCTACTCCCGGATCTACCAACAGCATTCAGGGACCCACCAGCCTGACTCTGCTACAGGGGGTCCTAACACAGACTGCTCTATTCTCACCCGGTCCCACTGAAAGCCAGTTTATGAGTTCCTCACATTAAAATAAACAAGATAAAAATAGCAGCCACATATATAGCTCAAAACACCACACTCTTTGGCTCCCCGGAGGGAAGAAGGCTACCACTAAAAAGAATAAAGTTAGGAGTCAAGGAAAGGGTAGTTAGAAAGTTAGGATGCAGGGAGTCTGGACCCCTTGGCTGGGCTGCTGAGCAGCAGAACTGGATTTCCGGGGTAGCTGCCTCTGTAGGAGAGCGACTAGAAGCCTGTGGGAACCTTTGGAGGACACAAGTCCTGGGAGCAGCCCTGGTCTTCTCTGCCAATAAAGAGAGGTCCTTTAGGTCCAGCTAGCCCTCTACCTGGGTGGGATCTACAGGGCAGAATCGGACTTCAAAATGATACTTGAAGAGACCCACTGAGACAGACAGGTCAGAGGAGAGTGTGCCCCCAAGAAAGAGAAGCACAGGGTGTCAAGGTCTGGGGAAGACGGAACTGGCTTAAGGCATGTACATGACCAGGACAGACCTGAGCTTTTGTCCAGCTGTGGGAAACCACCTGTGTTCAATTTCACTGCAAGAAAGTGGGGTCCAGGAAAATGGTAGAAGTCATGGGCTAAATCCCTGCCAGATGCCACCAACACCCTCCTCGGTTCCCCTACTGCCACCACCACCAAAAAAAAAAAAAGAAAGAAAAAGAAAATTAGCTTATTTCCATTTCAGCCAGGGAAGAGAATTGTAAACCCAGAGTGGAAAGTGGTAACACAGGTATGAATGCCTGTGAAACCTCAGGCTGGACTGGAGCCTAACATAAAAAATTGTATCTTCTTATCGTTCTGGCACATACCGAATCTCAAGGGGTCCTGGAACAACCTGGTGTGAGGGATCTAAAAACTACAGGTAACATAGGACACAGGTCCAGACAAATGTGGAGGGAAGGTGAATTTCACCAAGGTATTTATCCCAAGGCAGGCGCCTTGCTGTAAGACTTCCCGGCCAGCCGGGTGGGGGTCCACAAAGGATGCTCGCTCGTTCTACACCAGAGAGTAGGCCAACCTGCAGACCACTTCAGATCACAGCTGGAGGGGCGGCCTGCCAGTTCTCTGTTCTCTTACACAAGAGAGAACTTTCAGGAAAGCCTGAAGCCAAAGCACAACGTGTGTTTTAAAAGGAGGGCCGAACAAAAAGAGCCATCTGGGAGCATTGTCTTCAGGTCTCGCTCCTTCCTCATTCTTCTCTTTCAAACGGGAGAGAATGGGAGCACAGGGACAAGTTCTGGGACAGCTTGACCTAGCGATGAATCCTCAAAAACACCGAATCCAGCACATGGAAGCCCCGCTGTTCCCAAAGGTGCAGGTCCCCCCCACGGACTCAAACGACAGGAGGATGCAAGTTCCAGATCACCGGCTGGCAACAGATGGAGGAAGGAACAAACCAAGAGGGCTTATCTCGTCCAGGGCCCCATAGGAGGGTCAACTCTGGCCCTTTTTTGTTTCTGTACACAGATGCCCTGGGGAATACAGAGATGATCTTTAAGGATGAGCCAGATACTGTAAGGCCAGGATCCATCTCCACCAACGAACAGAACATCAGGAAACTTAGTGGGTCCCTCACTTTGTGAAACAGGCAGAAATCTCAAACTCCCCCCGAATCTATCTATCTATATATGTATATGTATATGTGAGAGTGTGTGTGTGCATATATATATATATACATATATATACACACATATATAAATAAGCCTTGAATGGCAAATTTGAAACTTTCTCCTTTTAAATAATAATAATAGTTGTTACTGAATTTAAAAACCACAAACCAGCTGTCCTGGGCTTATGAACTGCGTGAGTGACTCCCCGGAGTCCCCATGGTCCTCAGTGTGAGCTATCAGTCAGTGCCCTGTGTAGGGAACCCCCGTGTCCTCTGACCAGGGTTCCAGGCCCAGTGTGGCCGACTTTAAGAGAAAGAAGGCTACTTCCTTTCCACCCTTCCCACTGCCTCTCCCAGTAGAGGGTTTGGGCCACCCACCCAGCGGATGTCCTGGGGTCCTTCAACGTTTAGGAACCTTAGGAGCCATCTCCCCCACTCTGCTCATCCTCTCCCCAAAACTTGCAATGCCCCTAGATGAACTTGAAGCACTTGGTCTTATCGTGGGGCAGGCGGGTCTTGAAGAGTACAGAGTCCACCCTGAATTGAGTGTACAGTAGGGGCATATAGCCATACACCTTGACAAAAAAGTTGATACATTTGTGCCGCTCATGAAAGTGGGAATCATCGTGTGACAGGGCCTGAGGGCATCCTGGGCATCGGAAGGTCCACCGAGAGGTCACCTGGGAATAGGGAAGAAAGAGCACAGTGAGAATCACAGGCACCAGGATGTACAGCAGTCCTGCTGCCTAACCAATCTGACACTTCCATTCTCCCAGGGAAGGCAATGACCCCAGGCAGCCACGTTCACCCAGAGAGAGTCAGGGGCCAGAGCCTCGGCTCTTCTTGCCACGTATGTAGCCGTATCGTTGGAAAGGGCGCTCTTTCCAAATGACCTAAACTGTAGACATTAAAAGCCTTACAAGGCTTACTATTACTTGTCTCAGTAACTCAACCTCTAGTATTTATCTGGGTCACACAGCAAGATGCAGGTATGAAGGTGTTCATTTCGTCAATGTTTTTAACAGCAAAATACTGGAAAAGTACCCATCGAAAGGGGACCAGTTAAATAATTATGAAATACTACACATCTACTAGAAAAGATATTTAGGAAAATTATATCTGAAGACATGGGAAAGTGGTTAAATTACAGTTGTAGTTGTGATGATGATGAAATTTCAAGCAATTAGAAGAGTACAAAGACTAATATCACAGCTTCACTATCAGCAATGTGGCAGACCAAATAATACAAGAACTCCCTCCACAGAGAATACCTGAAAATGCAGGAAAAACTATATAAACTAATTCTTTAGAGATAGAAATGAAAGAAAACATGTAATGAAAGAAAGGAAAGGAAATGTAAGGAAAGAAATTAAATCCTCAGAGGCCAAAATAATGAAAAAGCCTGAATCCAATGAGATAGCCAGGAACTTTGGTGGTGGTGGTGTGTGTGTTTTAAGACTTGATTTATTTATTTGACAGAGCAGGGAGCCCGATGCGGGGCTCCATCCCAGGACCCTGGGATCATGACCTGAGCCAAAGGCAGACGTTTAATGGCTGAGCCACCCAGGCGCCCCATGGAACTCTGGTTTTTAACGGGCTGAGGAGGCAAAGCCACAACCTCTTTATTGAAGACTTTTTAAAACACCAGGACCCAATGGAAGGCTGCACGGTTGGAGGCTGCTCCACAGAAAGCTGTCTTCTTCCCACTCTCAGCTCTAAGTGGAAGAGGAAACATCACCTGTGAGAATGTATAACTACACACTGGCCCTCACCCACCTGAGCTAGAGTTTGTTACCTGTGTGGCTGGAAAAGCCCCAAGATGCTAATTTAGCTTAAACAGATCTCAAGGAGGTATAAATCCTCTCAGGTGTAAATTCAAGCCTCCTAGAAATGCCATAAGTAGGGGGAATGAACCATGAGAGACTGTGGACTCTGGGAAACATGAGGGCTTCAGAGGGGGTGGGGGTGGGGGACTGGGATAGGCTGGTGATGGGTATTAAGGAGGGCACGTATTGCACGGTGCACTGGGTGTTATACGCAAACAATGAATCGGAACTTTACATCAAAAATTAGGGATGTACTGTATGGTGACTAACAAAACAATATTTAAAAAAAAAAAAAAAAAAGAAAGAAATGCCATAAGTAAATTCCCAAAGAATAGGATTTCACAACCAGAAGTCACACAAAAGGGAATAAACCACATGAGGGAGAGTCTGCAGAGACAACAACAGAATCAGACCCCCAAGTCCCGCAGTATCACCAGATTCTCAGACGGTGACTAGAACAATAAGTGTATATATGCCCTGAAATTTTGAAAGACTACTTTAAGTTTGATAAAAAAAGAAGGGACTCTCAAAAAAGTCCTAGTGGATATGAAAAAGAACCAAACAGAACAGGAATGAAAAGCATACTGAATAAAATCAGACAATAGATGGGTGTGAAGAGAAAATTCGTGAGGAAAAGTATACTAAAATTATTACCCGGAATAGAAAATACTGACCGAAAGCTTTAAAAAAACAGGAAAGCAAGACTGAGAGACATGGAGAGCCGATACTGTATGATTCCATTCAGAAAAAGGTCAAAAAGAGGAAAACTGATCCTACAAGTGAAAAAAGACCTTGACTCGCTGTCAGTCCACCTGCCGAGCTCTCCCGCCTGCAGGAACCCAGCGTCCTCCTTGCCCTGCTCTTCCTCCAGTGGCGGCAGTGCGTGACAGTGACTCATGCTCAACCTCCGTAATCACCAGGCAAATGTAAATGAAAACAGTGGGATACAGTCTATACCCATCAGACAGGCAAATATGGAAGTGGGGCAGTACCAAATGTTAGTAAGAACGTGGAGAAACTGCAGCTATCATATAGTGCTGGTGAGTATATACATTGGTGCATCGACTTTGAAGAGAGTTTGGTCTTAGCAAGTATAATTGAACGTACATGTACCCCTCGCAGGAGAGGAATGGATGGAGAGAGGGTGATGCAAGACATCTACTCTATTTGTAATGTTTTAATTTCTTTTATTTTTATTCAAAAAATTTTTATTCTGTCAAACAGCCAAAGGATATCAATGAGTAGGTCTAATTTTCATATAGCACAAGTCTCCAAACCAATGAAAGCCCAGACTATTTAGAACTCTCAATCTACAATTTCCCCCCCACTCTCCAAAATATAGGTTAAAATAAACAAGCTGCCTGCCATCTTCCTGGGACAAAAGGTAGGTCTCAGTTCTCTGCCCAAAGGTTCTTCACCCTTTTTCACGAGTGGTAAAAAACAAGCCTCTAGAAGATAAATTAACAGCATCCCACCCAAGGGAGCCCCAGTGACACATTACATGTTTACCACTCTGAGTTTTAGTTCCCCCTTCCTTTCTGGCAATTATCTTAATTTACAAGCCCACTATACATTGAAAAAAAGTTTGTTATGTGAACACTAAAAACATGGTATTTTTAAGTTACCTAGTCCACAATATTGCAGAACCAGAAATTTTACTGTTAACTTTAAAAGCAGACTACAAAAAAGTACATAATTTTAAAAAGATAAAAAAGCTACCACCACAGACAGGGAACCAGAGAACCAAAAGAAATATGCCAAAAGGCCTAATTTTTTTTCTGTATTTATTTGAGAGACAGCAAGAGTGAGAGAGCACAAGCAGGGGGAAGTGGCAGAGGGAGAGAGAGAAGCAGACTCCCCACTGAGCAGGGTGCCCGATATGGGACTCAATCCCAGACCCTGGGATCATGACCTGAGCCAAAGGCAGACGCTTAACCAACTGAACCACCCAGGTGCCCCTAGGCCTGAGTAATTTTTCTTCCTGATTATATCTGTCTTTTCCCAAATAATTTAAAAATTATTATTACTATTATAAATTGAGGGAAAAATTAAAATTGAATGGCCCATCCCATAATTTTTAGCTAAAGAGTATACATCATATATGGCCAATAACAGCCATCAGAACCCAGGTCTCCAGATTGAAACAGGGGTGAGCACTGGTCTGTGCCCCAAGGGCAGCTCACCACGCAGCCGCAAATCTGAGGGAGTCAGGACTTCCACAGTAGTGGTCTCTGTGAAGGAAACCACCAGGCTCCCCATTTCTCCCTCTCACTCCCAGCAGACTCCCCATTTTTCCAATTCTCACAGGACTCTTTCCACCACCCTCCCTATCAAGAATTTGTCAGGAGAAGGATATTATCAAACAGCATCTATGTATGGTATTCTCCTCGGTCCTCCTTACACCTAACAATCTTCTTCCTCATCCCAGATGCCAGCATCCAACCACAGGGGAAAAGCCCCTTACCCTGCAAATGATTTCATTTGACATAAAAAGATATTTTATACTGTTTTCACTGAAGCAGTGATTTCTAATCTTGTGACCCATCAGTAAAAAAATTTTGAGACTGCAACCCCAGTGTATTTATAAAGTACATTTATTTATATATATGTATGTGCGTGTGTATATATACTTACATATCACAAAAAACTGTATTACATAATACAACATACAAAGAAAAAAGAAGGAAGAAGGATGAAGCAACAGCTATACTATAAAAAGAAGTTTAAACATTTACTTAACAAATACCATGGATTATATTTTATGTGGGAACATTCCAGGTAATTCAGTCGAAGAGAAGTATTAGTGTCATGCACAGGAATAGTAAGGAAAATCCTTTAATAGATGTTAAGAATCTCCTTTACCAGAGAATTAAGATGTGTCCTTATGCTGCCTCCCTCTACTTCTCTATCACCTAAGCCACCCATCTTCTAAATGCTTACTGAGTTTTTAAATCCTTGATTCTCAATGAAGGCTGTTTACATTCTAGGTCTTTCTTCTCAAAAGATAACATTATTCAAACCAATAATATGAAATTAACTCCCTGTTCTCTATTTAGTCAATACTGTGAAGACATTTTTGAAAGAACACTGCTAATCACATAGAACAGTCATATCTTAATCATAACAAGGGAGAGAATATAATTTGATAGTCAAAATTTGAAGTAGTTAAAGCAAACAAAAGAATGACTATTTTAGAACATAAAATAGTATGAACACCTGATATTATTAAAATTAGATAAATTAAACATTTACCTCAAACTGGTTCTATAGTATGTAACTGGACTCAGAATTTGAAGACACTCTTAATTTGTTGAGCTTTTTTTTTTTTTTTTAAGTAGGCTCCACCTGGTGTGGAGTCCAGTGTAGGGCTTGAACTCACCACCCTGAGATCCCTGAGATCAAGACCCGAGCTGAGATCAAGAGTCGGATGCGTAACCGACTGAGTCACCCAGTTGCCCCATTGAGCTTTTGATTTTAAAAAGTCACCCTAATCTTGAGGTGAACTCTTCTTTTATTCCCATAAGATTGAGAAAATTCAGAGAGAATACTCATTTTTCAAGTTTTTACTTGGTAAGGATCATGTATACCAGGGCAAATTATTTCTGTCTTACTCTCTACACTGAAGAGACAGTTTGGCTAATGAAACACCAGCCTAATAATATGGTAGACAAACACACTTTAATAAGGATGAAAAATTCATCATGTCTGTGAGTGCTTCAGGTGACTGATGATATTATTAGGCACCTAATCACTCAGATACTTTAAATTTTCATGGATAATGTCTTCTGATCTACTAGGGAAGTATAAATAGAAGCATACATCTTGGATGAACTTTAATTCCTGGCCACATAAGAAAGGTTCAAGAAAGAAAACTGCACTGATCATTAATTTCTAAGACCCCTGTCTCCCTACCTTAAAGTTTATAAGGAAGTGTGCTTTTCATTTAACATCACATAAAATGAAAACAAATATTTTCATTTAATATTTATTTTAATATCTATCACTGTACCTGGGAAACACACTATACTTTTATATAAATAATTATAACAATTATTATTCAGTTTTAAAAAATAGGTGCATTATTTTGTTAATTATTTTTCTTTTGTGAAGCTTTAGCAAAAGTACCAGGAATAGAAAAAACTATGGGGTAATCAAGAGTTAAGTTATAATGCTGAGCTATACTTGGGAAAAAGTTTGATTAGGTATAATGAATGCATAAGGCCCCCAACTGCTTTTCTCTCTTTTTATGCTTTGTTGCATGGACCCAATGTCCTCTGTTTACCACTCTACAACCACTAAAGATATGATTTGAGTATCATTAGCATAGGCTGGTGGTTACTTCATCTACAACTTACCTTCAAAATACAAGAGGAATGAAATATCCACCTAATTATTATTAATGATATACATGAAGGTAAATGTGTTATTTTATAAAATTAAAGAATATGCCTTTTAACAATAATGATAATAAGATCTTAATCAGCTTATTAACCCTAAGGGCATCAGGTATGAATCCATCACATAAATACTGACAGACCATAGTCATAGATACGATTAGCTTGAACCGACAGATTCTCAAGGATTAACTGCTGCAAGGTCCTTACCAGGCCTATCCCTAATCCCCACCAGAAGAGCTTTTCACTTGTCTGCAACCTGCAATGACGACATAGAAGGTAATATAACAGGGCCTTCTGTGCACTGAGTATGAAATTATTATATTCTGGTCAATATATTCGCTAACTCAAAGACAAAGAACTCAAATTTCTAGAATTCTGAGGGCATTTGTGGTTTTGTTTTTGAGTAAATGTCTTTCACAGTATTACTTACATGCCTGGCACTATTTTTAGAGCTTTACATATATTAACTCAGAAGCCTTAAATTTCGTGTGCCATGGGTCTATGGAAAACGTAGTTATTTTAAAGCACTGATGGATATAAATAATACTTAAAGATGTAGCAACAAAAGTAATGTGACATGAAAATATCTGTGAGTTTTACTGGTGACAAATCGCAGTTACTGCAAATATTCTTAGGAACTGTCACATGTTTCCTAACTGATGGAAATGCTAAATCCCAGTTAAGAGATTAGTGAAAATTAAAGATGTAACATTTTTCCCATGCAAGTTCCAAACCCTCTGAGTTCTGTCCATTTATGCCTTAGTAGTTAAGATTCCCTATATTAACAACCCATTTTTTTTTAAAGATTTTATTTATTTATTTGACAGAGAGAGAGACAGCCAGTGAGAGAGGGAACACAAGCAGAGGGAGTGGGAGAGGAAGAAGCAGGCTCCCAGCAGAGCAGGGAGCCCAATGGGGGGCTCGATCCCAGGATCCTGGGATCAGGCCCTGAGCCAAAGGCAGACGCTTAACGATTGAACCACCCAGACACCCCTATTAACAACTCATTTAACCCAAACACAATTACAGATGAGGACTCTGAGGATTGGTGAGTTTTGTACTGCACTACTACAAAGTAAGTGAATTAAGTAGCATGCACCCCCAGTCCCGTAAGTACTGGCACCCTCACCTTGATGGGGGGTTTCCGAGTGATGTGGGAGACAAGGAAGTTCATGGCAATGTCCTCACAGTTGATGTATTCATCCACCATATCTCGGATGGCCTGGGGCATCACGTAAGAATACAGGTAGGCATAATACTGTCACAGGTAGAAAAAGAATCACGTACTCTGTTAGAGGCCACAGTTCTTCGGCTTTCAGCCAAAATATACATGGATCTAGGGGCTGTTAGGAAGCGTAGGGGTGGGGAGGAGGTTGGGTGTGACGATCATTAGTGGAATCACTACTCCCTTTATTTAGGGAGTTGGGGCCAGGGATGCTAAACATCCTACAAGTCAGATCTTCTGCAATAAAGAATTATCCCATCCAAATGGCCATTATCACCCCCCCTTTTGAGGTCCCTGGTACCTCAGTGATTTTACAACAACATGAATATTTACCAAATTAGGTCAGACGGTGATTCAGATGAACAGCATCCTATCTGTGACAATGGCAATAAGGGATAAGTGAGGGGAAAACCTGGTTATAGAGCCATAAAACATCCAATCCCTCAGTTCTTCCACTTACGGATTCTAGAATCTGATCACTTCTTAACCATTGCCACTGGCTTCTCCCTGCTCCAAGCCACCATCATCTCTTGCCGGGATTATTCATATAGTCTCCTAAACAGTTTCCGGGCTCCCATGTTTTCTTCCCTCTAGTCCATTCTATGCACAGCAGAGTGGCCATGTTCAAACACAAGTGCAAATGAACATGTCACTCCAAACCCCTCGATGGCTTTTCATCTCACTCAGAGTAAAGGCCTATGTTCTTAAAATGTCCTGAAAGGCCCATAAAATGCTGTGCTAAAGCTGGCTCATACCCGCTAATAAATGTCAATTGCTAAATTTTCAGGAATTTTATGAGACTATTTAGGAATTTTGTGAGCTTGTTATGAAAAACAGTCAATATTAAAAATATAATAAGCTACATTAAAAACCAATAAATAACTAAAGCTTCATTAATTAGCTTCATTTTACTATTGTTTACTACATTTTACTGTTATCTTGAGGCTATTTATGTCTATCATATCTGTATGGTGAAAATACTGTAGAACTGACCACCCCTTCCCAACTCCAAGTTCAGTGACTCATGTCCATAACCTGCAATCAGCCATGCTAAAAATATTTATACCACAGAAATGGACAAATGCTATAAACAAGGCACATTTAACTATGATGTGTTGCAATGTTGCTGTTGATTAATGAATAGGTGAGGTGCCCAATAAAACTGATTTATATATATTTTATTACCTTAAAATTTAGAATCTATGTAATGAAATAATGATCATAAAATTCTGTACCACACAGTGGTTTGCTGGTTATCTTGTGGCAAAGTACTTAAAAGATAGGGAACTTAAAAGATGAATTATACATTTCTCTTTTATAAAAAGACAGATGATTGAAATTTGTTGACCCTTTGAATGGCCAGTGGCTGTCATTAGTATGCTAATGAGAAAATATTTACTGAACACAATCCATATCCTCAATGAGGGAAAGGTGACTGACATAACAAGAAGAAAGAACTGTCTTTCCAGAAAAATGGAGAAAGCATTATGAAAACAGATGTTTATAAGTATTTCCACCATTATGTGATTATGATTGATGCCATAAATCAAAAAACTTTCATATCTGTACATTTTAAAACATAAAAACTTTGTAACCTGTTTAAAGATATTTTAAATGAAGTTTCAAGGGATTTAGAGCTTACTCTAAGAAAAAGTAAGTTTCTCATTAGTTTGCTAAAAAAAAAAATTAAATGGCATTACAGAAGATGAAAATTCTAGTCCAATTTGAACACAATTTAGTGGATGCGTATCATGATGACTTAATAAGCACAGCAACATGGTACTTCTTACAGGGACAGTGACTAAAACCAAGTTTCAAAAACAAGTTTAATTTAGAAATAGAGCTCTGACTTGCCATAACACAGTGTCAAATCAGTATTTTAAAAAATAATATACTGAATCTAATAAAACACTGTACGTTAACTAACTGGAATTAAAACAAAAAGTTAAGGGGTGCCTGGGTGGCGCAGTCGGTTAAGCATCCAACTCCTGGTTTCAGCTCAGGTCATGATCTCGGGGTCGTAAGATCGAGCCCCACGTCAGGCTCCATACTACGTGGGAGCCTGCTTGGGATTCTCTCTCTACCTCACCCTCTGCTCTCTAATAAATAAATCTCTAAAAAAAAACAAAAAACAAAAAGAAAACCTTAAAAAAATAAAGCACAATGATATTGCTTTCACTAAAATTTAAGAATTCAGTGAGAATATTATTTTGTTCACCTTTATCTCAACATTATAAAAATTTCTATAAGTACAGTAGTACATATATAAATTTAATTTCTAAATAAATATACACATCTGTGTGATAAACACATCTGTGTGATACAGGTTTAAAATTTTTTATTGTGGATACTTATAATTTAAAAACTTGATCTTTCTAGATTAGGGATGACCCACTTAATTGCTTTCAAGGACCAAACAAGTAAGGTAAATAAATGACTTTTTTTTTTTTTAAGATTTTATTCATTTATTTGAGAGACAGCACAAGCATGTGAGTAGTCGGGGAGTTGCAGAGGGGATGAGAGGAGGAGAGGGAAAGAATCCCAAGCAGACTCCCTGACGAGGGTGGAGCTTGTAGCAGGGCTCAACCCCATGACCCTGAGACCATGACCTGAACCGAGACCAAGAATCAGATGCTCAACCAACTAAGCCACCCAGGCGGCCCAATAAGTGACACCTTAAAGACACTGATGTAAGAAAAATAAAGAGTCGTGGGGCAAATAAGCGTATACATGCCCATCTACAGGGAACAGTGGCTATCCAGCTCCAGTCAATTGGTGCCTGGCAAGAACAATGCCCAATGTGACCTGATCTTCATGTTTACTGAGGTCCAGATCTTTCTGTAAAATTCTCCAGTATTAAAGCCTGGCAGTGTAATGGAAAAGCACTGGGGGACTAAATAAACATCTCTGTAAACCACAGGTTTGAGGGCTGCTACTTTATAACCTTTGCCCTAGATTTTCAAATAGAAAATAAAAACTCTAAGGTTTATCAAGTAAATTATTACTTGAAAGTGAAACGATCTCGCATTGTACTTTTAAAGAGCATCAGAATTTGAGAATAGGCAGACTTTTCAGAAGACAAGTAAATTCTCAAGATATGAAGAGACAATGCTGAAACTGGTGTCTCTTTCTCAGATGACCAGTGTGAAAATAAAGGACTCCTAGGTTAGGTATGGTTTCTCACCCAGATACTAGCATCCCCCATCCCAGCCAAAGCCCACCCACATTTGGAAAATAAGCAAGAGGGCAAGAATGGGACAAGCATATCAGCTTCACAGCTGAAAATGTAATGATTTCTTTGGCTGGTTCAAAATGTCCCTAGTAAGATGACTTTCGAGGTTCTGTTTGAGGTGGGTCCCAAGATGCCACCATCTGACATATGAAATATATGAGGAACAAAGCCTGGAGAAAGCTGGGATGTCAGTTTGAAGTACCAGAGGGACATATGGGGGTGGGGGGTTCCTGAAAACAATTAGGTATATGAATACAGGCTTCAGGGAACAGCCAAGGCTGGAATACAGACACAGAAATTACCAGCCTGTAGGTGCCCCAACACCTTGAGATATGAGAGAACATCTAGGGAAGACCAAAGTAAGAAGAGCACTAGATACAGAAGCTAGAAGGCTGAGATACTTCAACATTTAGGGGGAAAACAGTACGGTGGATGGGTCTTCCATGAGGGCAATGAAGTTGCCTAGAATGAGAGAGGGCATGGAGGGGAGATCAGGAGGATAGGCCATGTGCCAAAGTCTTTGATGACCAGGAAGAAATGGCTAGGAGGTTGCTAGATGGCAGCAACAAGACAGATGCTGTGAGCCTCAAATAAGATTTTATATGATAGCTCAGAATTGTCTGGAAGTGTCATCAGTAAGCAATAAAAATGGTTCTTTATACCTTCCCTGCTCCAAAGTACATATCTGGGGAAATGAGTAGACTCAATCACTGTCCCTGGAAGAAATACAGGAACAAGGTAAAGGAGAAGCACTGTCCTCAGAGAAAAGTAGGGTTTTAATCCCGTCAAGAAATAGAGGCGGCATTCTGTGAAGTGGGGGGTGCAGGCAACTTGACTACCTCAGAAGAGGGACTCTTCGGAACCCAGAAGAAGTACTTGGGGGGGGGGGAAGGTATAGAGCAACACTACCTAAGATATGTGAGTCACATCTGTCACTTTAAATTGTCTAGTAGCCACATTTTTTAAAAAGATTTTATTAATTTATTTGTGAGAGACAGAGCACAAGTGGGGCAGAGGTAGAGGGACAAGCAGACCTCCCACTGAGCACAGAGCCTGACACAGGGCTCGATCATAGGACCCTGAGATCATGGCCTGAGCCGAAGTCAGATGCTTAACTGACTGAGCCACCCAAGTATCCCTAGTAGCCACATTTTTAAAAAGAGAAACAGTAAAATTAACGAGAATATATTTTAACTAACCCACTGTATCCAAAATAATTGCATTTTAACATATCAAAATCTGGTGTGCACTTTACACTTACAGCTCATCTCGATACTGGCCAGTCGCATTTCAAGTGCTCAAAAGCCATGTGTGGCCAGTGGCTACTTTACAGAATAGGAAAAGTACAGATGAAAGATGAGTTCAGGAGGAAAAAAAGCTTTGCAATAATACAGAAGTAATGACTGGAGGGGTTTGCATTTTAGATATTCAATAAAAATTGGGATGTGTGCCATGGTGAAAGCTCTAAGGAATAAACAAAACTTGCATAACCACAACAGAGGCTCATGGTGGAACTTGAAATAGTGGTGGGTTAACCTGAGTCAGAAGAGAACCAGCCTTCTGCTGGTTAGGCCATGTCTGGGATGGCAATGGCAAAACAATAGTATTTTAGCCCAAAGCTCTCAATTTTACAGAAGGACAGCCAATGCCCAGAAAGAACAAACTAATTTTCCTAACAGCCTACATGCAATTGTGCGGGGAGCCTTCTCACCCTAACTTTTTATTCCAGAGCTGTTCTAAGCATCTTGAATAGTCTTTAAAAACAGAAATAACTTACGTCTAACATACAAGGGACATATAAGAAATATCAAGAGGGTTAACTTTAGGGCAGCATTTCACTACCACACAAAGGCTCAACTCTTAACGAAGTTGACACCAATCTTACCAAGCTTTTTCTTACCTTGTGAAAGAAGGCAGCACCTGTCAGCACCATGGACAGCTCACAGGAGTAGTTGGAGTTGTAGAGCCAGGACTGATGAGGGATGTCCCACGCATGGTAACGGCCAGGGAAACCCACAATGCGGTCCCGTGCTTCTCTCCACACCCTCAGAAAACACAAGTATATGCACACACCTGAGTACAAAGGTCTAAGATTATCAGTAACAGTTAAAATTATTGCTCTATCTTGAGGCTCTCTGGCCCTTGGGCTACTCTTTTTTCCTCTTAAAAATTTTTAAATAACAAAATCACAGGCTAAACAGGATAAGAACAAGCAAACAGTGTCACATGTAGCTTCTTTAATAAGCACCTGCTTATTGTTCTTCTAACTTCTGGCAGCCAACACTTCTCCAGCCTTTACAGAAAGAACAAGCTGGAATAACATGGGAAGGAGATAACTAAAGTTAAGAGTCTCCAAAATGGGGTATGTACACCATCAAAAAAAGTGATCGATAGGACCATACAAATAAAAGATTCATAAATGCAAGATATATAAATTGAGGGGTGCCTGGGTGGCTCAGTCTGTTAAGCATCTGCCTTCAGCTCAGGTCATAATCTCAGGGTCCTGGGATCAAGCCCTGCGTAGGGATCCCTGCTTAAAGGGGAGCCTTCTTGGCCCTCCCCCCCGCCCCCCCTCCAACTCATGCATGTGCGCACTCTCTTTCTCTGTCTCAAATAAAATCTTAAAAAAAAAAATTGAAAATTCAGTATATTTCTGGGATAAACTTTTATAGCATCCCCAAATTTAGAGATAAGGTAGAACAAATGAAATCAGTTCCCCAATTTCACAGGGTAAAAAAGTCAGAAAGCCAAAAGCACGTATGCACTACAGAACCCTAGAGCCCTGCAGAAGTGCTTCAGGGGTCTTGTAAACAATGAACCACTATATCCCCACTCCACCCCACCCCCAAACAAGTATTTAAACTGCTTGAGAAACTCATCTCTTACATGGAACTCTCATCACTTACCTGGAATTTCAATTCCTAAAAGAGTTCCTCTCCTATTAAGGTTGAAAGCAATTAATCTACTCCGATAGATGAGAAACCACAACTTCCATCATAATGTAACAGTCTTCTAGATGGGCCTTCTGCCATCTCCTACCCAAGTCCTACCTCAGTCCTAATTTATTTCCTAAAAATGACTCCAAATTACTAACCTAAAAAGCTGTAAGATCTTTTCATTAAATATTTGAATGTTAGAGTAGCTAATAAATACCACTGGGATATCCAAATGTTATTATCAATATTCCTGAAAATACTGATCTCTTCCAATGCCTATTGCTCCTACTAGTCCAGCAGAATAGGAAACTGAATACTTCAATCAACTGATTTGGTTGATTTAAATAAATATAGAGTAATAAATTCTTGATAAGCAGAATCTCACTGGCTACAAAAATGATATCAAATGATAACATATCTAATTTGTTAAGGGATGTCAACCATGATAGTCAACTGTTATTTATTAAATAATAAGGAAAAAAACGATATGGAAGGAATGGTATAAGATAAACTCAGATAAAGGCTTAATTAAATTCCTGGGACAACTCATCAGTAGTTTTAGACAGTTTGGTCTCAGTGGATATTTGAAAGTTAGGCATTTTAAAAGACTGAGTATAGGGACACCAGTGTGGCTCAATGGTTAAGCGTCCAACTCTAGATTTTGGCTCAGGTGATGATCTCAGGGTCATGAGATCTAGCTGAATCCAGCTCCACACGGGAGTCTGCTTCTATTCCTCTCCCTCTGACCCTCCCCCACCCATGTGCCTGGGCTCTAAAATAAATAAATCTTTTAAAAAATAAATAAAATATCAAATATAACTAATATAACTAATGCTACCAATTTACATAAAAATGTTGCACATAATCAGTTAATTAACATGATACTCAAACTTGCACTGCACTAAATATTTTTAACATATGTGCCAAATTATAGGTCAGGCTTTGGTATACTTTACCTTTAATGAATTGTTCTTTAAATGTATTAATATTCTAATTACCAACACACTATGTATATATTTTTAAAGATTTATTTACTCACTTTAGAGAGAGAGCGCAGGGAGGGGCAGAGGGACAGGGAGAGAGAAACTCCAGCAGACTCCTGGCTCAGAGCTAACTAACCTAGGGCTCAATCCCATGACCCTGAGATCATGATCTGAGGGGAAATTAAGAGTACAATGCTCAATCAACTGTGCCACCCAGGGGCCCCCCAACACACTATATTAGGAAAAAAGTTTCAAAGGTAATTTTATAGCTCAAACTCCAAAATAAAAAATTCGCTAGATAAATGAAACTTCAAAAAACTAAGGAAAATTTTAGAAATACTGAAATCAAGATAGAATTCCACTGAAGAATTTGAATCATGAGTAATATTCTTCTATTTATATTTCAAACTTAAATACTATCATCTTGGAAATAAGTGCATCAATTCAACCTTTTTGTGGTATGAATTTTGACACATCATTTACCACACATCACTTCCGTATTAATACAGTCAGTTCAATATAACAAAAAACTGTTAATAGTTCAAATACTACATATTTTAAATAAAGACATATTTTTAAGCAAGTATGCAAGATCAAAACAATTTTTAATGATTACCTGAATGAAGCAAAAGACATTACTATTAATTTTTTTTAAGATTTTATTTATTTAGTTGAGAGAGAAAGAGAACAGGAGCAGAGTGAGGGGCAGAGGGAGAAGCAGACTTCCCACTGAGCAGGGAGCCCAATGCAGGCCTTGATCTCGGGACTCCGAAATCATGACCTGAGCTGAAGGCAGACGCTTAACCAACTGAGCCACCAAGGCACCCCTTACTATTAATTTTTTTTTTAAGATTTATTTATTTGAGAGAGAGAGAGCATGGGGTGGGGGGGGAGGAAGAGAGGGAGAGGGACACACAGACTCCCAGCTGAGCACAGAGCCTGATGCAGGGCTCAATCCCACCACCCTGAGATCATGACCTGAGACAAAATCAAGAGCTGTATGTGACTGACCACCTACATGCCCCATTACTTTTAATTTTTAATTGAAAGCTGATTTTATGATCTTCGAAACTTAGGCAAAACAGTTTTGAATAAAGATCAGTAAATATTCAGATATTACAGTACATTTACATTAAATTGTAATAATATACATTAAATGTAAAGTATTACATTTAATGTACATTTAGTATATTAAAGTCCATATTAAACTAATACAGACTTTATCATTCGAAGAGACATTCTTAATCTTACTGGTTATACTTCCATGTTTTTCGTTCTGGTTCATTAAGAACCAAACAATTTGAAATGCAGTAAGAAAATTAAACGTAAAATCAATAATCCAAAAATGTGTAAAAAAAAATGTAAGGTGAGATTTTGCTTCCTACCTAAGAAACAAGAGTTTCTTTTCCAAATCCCATGTTTCTTATATTATGATAGTATATAAGCCTTTTCCTCCTCTCCAAAACAAAATATTGAGGAACTTATACCAAACCATGGTAAAGGAAAAGGTTTTGGTTAGTTCCCTTTGGAAAAGAAAACCCATAAACCAGAGCCATGAAATACAGAGAAAAAGATCAATGTCCTGTTGTAGAATTCAAAGGTTCTGCTCCAAGACAAGAGATACGTGGATCCAGGAAGAGAAACCTACCTTACAGTCCATATCCCATACCTTACTCTTAAGGTTGTGCTGTCTTTTCTTTCTTTTTCCCAATAAAGATTATTGAGATATAAATCACGTACCATAAAATTCACTCTTGTAAAAGTGTTTGACTCATTCACTGGGTTTTAGTATATTCACAAAGCTGTGCAACCATCACCACTATCTAATTTCAGAATATTTTCATCACTCCAAAAGGAAAACCCATACCCATTAGCAGTTGCTCCCCATCTCCCTCTGTCCCCAGCCATGGCAACCACTCATCTACTATCTGACTCTATCGATTTGCCTACTGTGGACATTTCATATGAACAAAATCAAACAGTATGTGGCCTTTGGTTCCTGGCTTCTATCACTTAGCCTGTTTTCAAGATTCACCCATATGGTACCTCATATCAGTACTTTACTCCTTTTTATTGCTAAATAGTATTCCATTGTATGGATATATCACTTTTTTTTTAATCCATTCATTAGCTGATGGATGTTTAGATTGTATACACTTCATTTTTTTAACAACTGATTTTTTTATGTGTGGCAAAATACATGTAACATAAATTTACCATTTTAATCATGTTTATATGCACAGTTCAATGGCATTAAATACATTCACACTGTAAAACCATCACCTCCATCCACCTCCAGAAGTTTTTCATCTTCCCAACCTGAAACTCTGTGCCTATTAAACACTTAACTCCCCATTCCTGCCTTCCTCTAGCCCCTGGCAACCACCATTCGACTATCTGTCACTGGGGGTCTGACATATAAGTAGAATCATATGACATTTATACTTCTGTGTTGCCTATACATGTTGACTATTATAAATAATGCTGCTACGAACATTCACGTACTGCTTTTGTATGGGCATACATTTTCAATTCTCTTGGGTTCCCTTTGTTTTACCTGTCCATTAAGAACCTATCTGCCTCTTTCTTTGCTACATAAGTTGAAGTTAGCCAAACCCCAATTATCTTTTGCCTGAGGAGGTAGTTCTTGTTATACCTGCCTTTTCCTTTTGAAACTAGGACTGTTCCACTCCCATTTGGGTGAAATAAGCAAATTGGAGAGATGAGAAAAAGCTTTTAGATCAAAGGATGCCCAAACAAATGAGAAGAGTCAGGGTGATGAAACGTTAGGTAGTACAGCCAGAAATAATTCTCCAGTTCCATACCAGAGGCTAAACCACAAATTTCCAATGACTGTTAAGAAATTCTTACAATGCAATAATAAAAAGACAAATAATCCAAATAACAATGGGCAAAGTATCTGAAAAGACATTTCTTCAAAGAAGATACACAAATGGTTACTAGGCACATGAAAAGATACTCAACTTCATTAGTCATTAGGGAAATGCAAATCAAAACGATACTGAACTACCACTTCACACACAGTAGGATGGCTATAAATAAAAAACAAAAACTAGCAAGTACTGTCAAGAACGTGCAGAAATCAGAACCCTTGTATACTGCTGATGCAATTATTAAATGATGCAGCCTCTGTGGAAAACTATACAGCAGCTCCACTCAGACGTACATATCCAAGAGAAAGGAAATACAATGCATACAAACACTTGTACATGAATTTTCACAGCAGCCTTATTCAATAACCAAGAAGGAGAAATGACCCAAATGTCCATCAACCAATAAATGGACCAATACAATGTGTGTATCTATACAGAATGAAGTGCTGACACATGCTAGGAGATGGATGAACCTTTTATTTTTATTTATTTTTTTTTAAAGATTTTATTTATTTATTTGATAGAGACAGCTAGTGAGAGAGGGAACACAAGCAGGGGGAGAGGGAGAGGAGGAAGCAGGCTCCCAGCAGAGGAGCCTGATGTGGGGCTCGATCCCATAACGCCAGGATCACACCCTGAGCCAAAGGCAGACACCTAACGACTGAGCCACCCAGGCGCCCCTGGATGAACCTTTTAAATACAAGGTTAAGTGAAAGGAGCCAGTTACAAAACAGCATGTATGATATGGTACCATTTATAGTTAATGTCCACAAAAAGCAAATTTACAGAGGCACAGGTAGATTAATGGTTGCCTAGGGCTTAGAGCAGTTGGAGGGAAATGGGACGTGACCATTTACGGGTACAAAGGATTTCTTTTGGTAGTAATGAAGCTTTCTAAGATGATCATGGTGAAAGTTGCATAGCTCTGTAAATATACTAAAAACCATTGAATGATACACTTAAATGAGTGAATTGTATGACATACGATTTGTATTTAATAAATGTTATCCAAAACTGAATTGTGAGAAAATGATCACAAACCTGGATGTCACAATAAATGTCAAATCGCTTTAAAAGTCTCTAAGGCCTACCCTCAATTTCTGTACTTACCTCACTATGGACAGGTAATAAACTGCCCATGGCCTTCATACCAGTCCATGATACACTTTAAATAGCCCTGATCTACTCCATTCTCTTACCTGTAACGTTCCCTCAACTGGGATATATAAGCCCTAGTAAGAACTACTAAGAGTCAAGAAAACAATATAGTTAGTTTAGTGTTTGACTGCAAGTTCTGGAGTCAGACAAACCTCCACTTGAATTCCAGCTCTGCCACTTACTTTCTAGGGTCATGGTTTGGTTCTCCTGGACCTCAATTTATTCCTATGTAAAATGGAGATGATTACAACTTACATCATCAAGTTTTAGGAGTATTAATGAGATAAATCACACAAAGTGCTCCGCCAGTCTCCGGTACACAGTATGGGTTCAACAAATGTCATGCATTGTCATCATCAGAACTACCTCCTTCATCTCCTCCCCCTCTTTTTCCTTTTGGATCTTTGCATCTAACCCCATTTTTCCTAAGTCTTTCAAGCCCCAGGATTCTGGAGCCCTTCCACTGCCCTAACACATAGCAACATATTGCTTCTGCCTAACTAGGAGCTATTCCCCATTCCTACAAACACAAAAACCTCACGTTTCCTTCAGGAAACTACCCCTTGCCTCTACTCAGTCCATGTGGTTTGTGGTTGGAAGATGATGTACTTGCAGCTCCAGGGCCAGGTAGATAACCCTGGTCTAGCCAATCACAGAATCCATCTCCCTGGCCTCAGAGGAAGAGCCTATGCGAAATCAAAGGCAACAAAGAGGAAAGCAAAACGTCGAGATGAAGAGAAATGGAGTTCTCCAACATCACCAGCTATGTCCTAAGTCAGCCCTTACGACCTCTGAGGATTTCTGTCACTGTCAGCCAAGACAGTCATTTTGCTGCCTAATCCAAGTTTGAGTTGGTTTTGTCACTTGCAAACAAAGGTGTTTCTTGATTGAAAATCAGCTGCTCACCGAAAACCAAACATGATTTCATCATGGCGGAGGTGAGCATCATCATCAATAGACAGGATGGCCTCTGTCTCAATTTCATTCCAGGGCAAGAATCGATTGTTCAAACTGTTCTTCTCAGTACGGACCACCTATAAGGAGGAAGTAAAAACACTAATGATCAATGCTGCATTATAGAATGCAAAACCAAAACTGCCTTTAGGTCAAAGGAGACTGTAGCTAAATGTACTAAACTGCCTGGTTGCCTATGGCTTGTAAAGCCAAGCATATGCCTTTCAGGAAGAGAAACTGCCTTATAATTCAGCAAATGCATAAGGATTTCACATCTTAAGCTTTATTCATTTGCTAACTAATTTTCTTGTGAAACAAGCTAAAGCTGAGGGTTATTTTACATAAGCGATAAACACAGTCTCGGGAAATCAAAAATAACTTTCCCAAGAGAACACAAGGTGGCAGAGTAGAACTGAAATTATAATTCCCAGCTCTGAAATCCCCAGGCTTGCTCATAAATTTTAAAACCCAGCTCAGAAATCCTGAGTCTGTGTCATTTCTGATGCCTAATTTTAAGGCCTTTTATCTGGTATTTAAGAAAACAGAAAAAAAAAGAAAGAAAAAGAAGGAGAGCCCACCCAGTAGAGGTTTAATTACCTCACCTTTGCAATTCCCACCTGTAGCCACTAACTACACGTACAAAAACACTTTCTTTCCAGGGGTACCTAATTCAAAAAAATTAACAGCTGTATCCACAGCAAATCCCTATTCAAAGAATCTCTATCCAAAGTGACCCATATATGCAAAACAGTATTTTCTTCATAAAACAAAGATTAGTGCCCAAACAGAACTAACTACATTATAAAAAAAGTTTTTTACTTAGACATTACCTTAGATAACTAGCATAGTTTACTACAACATAGGTAAGTAGCTTTGTTAATCACCCTGCTCAATACTCAAATGAGGATGACCATACTCAGTACTTTAATAGCTCATTTTATTTTTATGGTATCTGTATCTAATTAACCCAACTGATGAGGAACTATCATTTTAGTCTCAAAAAACCAGAAACAAAGAGAACTTCCTGAGGAATCACCTTTTTAGAAAGACGGGAAGGGTCACCTTACTTTCAACAGAAACGTTTACTTATACTGAGAAAGCTCTACCTAGCTTGATGAATGAAATTACATGTGGGGTCTAAAAGTTTATGGTTTCAAAGGTGCTCCTATGACCTCACAAATATGGTCTCTTCAGCTTAAAACACTTTTTCTCCTATTCTTCTACCAAAATTATTCTCTCCCTAGAGACCCAGCTCTCAGGCCTCCTATCACTTCCTTCCTCTTCAAAATTAATCACTTCTATGTTATTAGAGCAGAGTCCGCATACTTCAATTAAATCATTCTAAGACACTTAGAATACAATTAGCTCAGAGTCAAAGGGCCTTGGAGATCATATGGTCCAACTTTCACCTTGTACACAGATGACAAGTGGCAGAGCTAGACACTAACTTGTGCCTTCTAACTCCAAAGCAGTCTTTTTCTGCTAAACTTAAACATTAAATTCAGAACTCTCATCAAACCAAAGCCCTATGGAAAATGCATTATTAATTGTGTGCCATCAAGAATGAAAAACGGTGCCAAATAAGAAAGCACGTGAAATAGTTTATCACTTAGAATGCTTACTTTATTAAAGAGTTTTTTAAGACTTTGCCTCAGCCCCAGAAGAGCTCCTTCCAAGTCAAGACAAGAAAGGATCTATAACAGATTTGCTACTACAGAGAACAGTTGTCAGAGACAAGCTATAGACACAGAAATCCACCCTGCACTGAAGCATGTTTGACCAGTGGAAAAAAAAAATTCCTGGGCTTAAAGCCTCTCCCAAGCTCAGATTCAGCAGTTATAGAACAAAGCACTGATGTCTGGGTTGGGGAAAAGAGCAAGGAGGGGGAGATGATCAAGTACTCACCACAGAAGTTGCTGGGCTCCATCCCCAAGGAGCAGGAAAGTGGCCAGGAAGTGGCAGACGCCAAATGCCAACCTCAGCAACCATAAAATGCCATCTATCTTAAGATGCACCCAATTTCAGAGATGTTAAAATGCTAATAATGTCCACCTTACAATCAATGGACTGTGGCATCTATCTGCTCAGCCATACCCAACGAACTACCCTTGGTCCTTCCTTTTACTTTCCTAACACGCCTGGCATTCACTTAATACAGAGCTGCAATTCTGCCAGTTCAGGTGAACAAAGCTCCCCCCCTCAACTCTAGCAATGAATACACATAGCTTAAAATGAAAAGAAATAATTTAAAGATCCAGTTCTTGAGTATTCAATTGTAGATTACCAGTTTTGCAGGTTAGACACCAGGAGGATTACCTACAGCAAAATTAGTAATCCAGGAATGTAGCACAGCGCTTTAGTACTCAAAAGTGTGAGCCACAGATCAGCAACAGGGGCCTCCCTGTCCTCCCTAGGACTCTCTTAGAAATGTAGGCCTACCCCATACCCACCAAGTAAGAACCTGCAAAATCCCCAGGTGATTCTTATTTTGAGAGGGTTGGTAGAGGAAAAAGCAAGGCTTTGGAGTCAATCAGAAAAGCCCGAGTTCAAATTCCAACTCCACCACTTCCTTGTTGTGCGAAGGTAAGGAAGTGACCTCTCTGCTAAATGAATACAGCACCGTGATGTGTGCAGAAATGGAACTTGTTTATCAGCCAACCTTGACGATCTTAAAAACAACCTAACTCACTCTAAAAACAAGCAACAACAAAAACTAAAATAGTCATGATCTGATGCTTACAGCATACCCAAAATTTTTATCCAATTTACAAAGTAAATCAAATCAAGAGGACCTGCTTGTTCTTTGGAAGACTTACAACTGAAGATCTAATACCAAATGCGTTTTAGCCTAGATTTCATATCCATTTTTATTTAGCAAGTTTATTAAAGTCCATTAAGAGGCAAATCCATTAAGAACAACTACTATGGGGGCACCTGGGTGGCTCAGTCAGTTGAGTGTCTGCCCTCGGCTCAGGTCATGATCCCAGGGTCCTGGGATCGAGCCCCACGGTGGGCTCCCTAATCAGCGGGGAGCCTGCTTCTCCCTCTCCCTCTGCCTCTCCCCCCACTGCTGGTGCGTGCTTGCTCTCTCTCTCAAATAAATAAATAAAATCTTAAAAAAAAAAAACAACAACAACTATGGATTCCAGAAATACAGTACACATACTACCTCTGCTCATCCTGGCACAACCCCTCTGGGCTGAATGGCAGCAAGATTTTCAGGATTAGGAAACTGATGCAATAGCCATCAGAATAAAAGAAAAAAGTTGAGGATTCACAGAAACACAACATCATGAATTGCACCAGCTTATTTCTGGTTAGCTCACAAACAACGTTACCTTTTTGGCACCAAAATCATAAGGACAAAAAAACTTAAATATTTGTAATGCAGACCTGCAGATCAACATTGGCCTCTAAGAGTTTGAGACATGGCAGATCAAACATGAAAAAAATTAGTCGTGTTTAGGAAATATTCTCATTTTTGTTGACATTGTTTTTGTTTTTCAAATGAAAAAACTCCTTCTTCCTCAACATTGGCTATTTTTTCATGCCTTATGATAATATCTTAGTAACCTGTGAACATGAAGACTGACCTTCATGTTACTGAATTACTGGTTACAATGCTGACCAGAATGTATAGACTACTGTGCCTGGCATCCAGATGTTCAACAAACATTTTATAAATGAATGAATGAACAAATGACTAGGAAATAAGCCCTAGTTTAGCCCTGTCCATTCTATTTTTAGAATAAAGACTTGATAAATTTGTATATCAAAACTATAACATTCTATATACTGAAACCTCCTAGTATTTAATCTAGTTTTCTACAGCAACACAATTCATCAACCTACAACTATCAAGTCAAGAGCAATGCTCAGTAACATTCATTTTTCCTGTTTCACATACAATGCTTCCTGGGGATGCTTCACTAGTTCTCCTGTTTACCGTCATTCATAAAAGCCTTAACTTTCTCTCAATGCATCTCTCTTCGTGTCACAATGTAACAGTTCAGCAATCATGGCCTGGAACCCTACCATATGCAAATGTATGCAAGTGTATGCAAGATCAAAAAATAATTAGTAACCTCAGGTAACATTCAAGTTGGTTCTTGAGGAATTCTGGAATTTATGAATGATAAAGAGCTACTATTCTAATAGGATCCTTTCTCCTAGTATGCTAACAAGGCATCTGGCTTCTAAATCCAGACCAAATCAGCAAACCCATATCAACTAGGAAAGTATCAATTTACATCATAAATATTTAATTAGTTATCATGATAAATTTGATGCCCTATTAATAGCAAATATCTCTTAATATGTAAGGGATGGAAATGTAAGTAGTTATTGCTATTAACAAGGAACAACAGAATATGTCAACAGTTAGTAAGTGATAGTTGTTTAAATGTAGCAGGATGAATTTGGACTCAAATAGAAGAAATACCTAAATATGGAATCTTTTATAAAAGCAGCTCATGACTAGCCACAGGCAGATCTTTGAAGTTGCTAGGCAAGAAAAATGGGGCATGAAAAGATTAAGTGAATTAACCCAAGTTAGAAAGCAGACCAAGAACAGAGAGCACAAATAGGTAAAACACACCTGAAAAGTAACAAAATTAATAAATGTATGTGGAGGGGGCTCCTGGGTGGCTCAGTTGGTTAAGTGGTTGGCTCTTGACTTCGACGCAGGTGATAATCTCAGGGTCGTGAGATGGAGTCCCACATCAGGCTCCATGTTGAGCAGGGAGTCTGCTTGAGATTCTCTCCCTCCCTCTCCCCATGCCCCACCCTGGCTCACACATACATGTGCACATGCATTCACTCCCTCTCAAATATATCTTTAAAAAAATAGAAAAAAAGAAAATGTAGGTGGAAAATATAAAGCATCACACAAACACATAATGCCACCTACTAAATTCAGCAATTTAAATACACATATAATGTTATCCTTTCTCTTCCCTTCCTCTTTTTCTTTTTTTTTTTTTCTTTTTAAAGAGAGGAAGAGAGAGAATCCAAAGCAGGCTGCATGCCCAGGACAGAGCCCAATGGTGGGGCTTCATCTCACAACCCTGAGATCATGACCTGACCCAAAATAAAGAGTTGGGACACTTATAACCAATTGAGCCACCAGGGTGCCCCTTTTTCTCTTCAAAATCAAATTTTGTTCAGCCAAAGCCAGCAGTTTCCAGCCGATGAAGCTTATGTCTAGTCATCATACAGGCAACTAGGTCAACAGCATCTAACTTTTGTCCTCCATCCTCCCCTTCCCTCTAACTTATAAAAGTAACCCATCATAGAGCTCAGGAATCAAGAAAATGAGGTCCAAAAGGAAGCACGGAGCCATGTACACCTACCTGCAGAACCCATGTGAAACAGCTGGAGGTGATGGTGATCAACAGAGAAAGGCCAAGGAGCATTAAGACATACTGATTTTTCAAGGAATTCATTCAATAGACACCAAGTGGTGGGGACAAAAAGTTAGGAAATGCACAGCAGGAAGAGAAAAGAATTAAGAAGGTAGACACAGTGAACTGGTTTCCTATTTACAACTTACTTTAAATTTGGGTCTAACGCAGTATTAAAAAATAATATATTTTAGGTTATAAGTCTGTTTTAACTCATGTAAGAGAAAAAGTTATACATGATCCCTATGAAACTGTAGGTAAAATAGCATAGGCTAGAGGTGCGCCATCAAATGAGAGAATGCATATCAAGAGCACAACCCAGTGCTGACCTAGCACATAGAAAGTGCTCAAAAATTGTTAGCACTTATTACGTAAGATTAATACAATCTACTCTTATTTTGTGAATATATATATATATATATATATATATATATATATATATATATAGAAACGGTGCCTTTTCAAGAAATTTAGATTTGGTCAAAAAGAAAAATATGCACTGACCATGGTCAGAAATCCTAAGTTCTAATTTCAGTATTAATTAGCTGAGTGACCTAAAGCAATAAAATTCTCAGCCTCAGATTCCTTGCTTTGAATTAATAAAAAAAGTACATATAGACTAAGAGGGGAAGATTCTACCTAAAGAACTGATTTGTAGCAATTAGGAAACCATTTATGCAACATGACTTTTCAGCAATTCCTTTATGCTATATATTTATAATTCTTGCTATTAATTTCTGATTTCTGATAGCTCTGTTTTATAGAATTCTCCTTCACAGCCATGCAGCCCCTTCTCAAACAGAAAAAAGAGAGCCATAGCTATAATTACCACATTATTAAATAAAATGATGTAAAGAAAAAAAACCCAGATACACCAATACCTAATGAAATTTACCAGACTTTGTACAATCTTGGACCTAGAAAAGCTGGACAAGATTTTTCATATTAGTTGTGCTTCAAAATCACAATTTTAGGAAATCATCTGATATATTCGAGTAATATTTTTTAAAGGGGAGTGGGCACAGATGAAAATAGCGTATCAACTTTCTAAGGAATAGCCTTTAGAATTATCTCTACTGTTGCCTGAGGTCTAGCCAGAATTAAAGCCTTTAACAGCCTGACTGGCAGAGACCCAAATCTGAATATTAATGAAACCGAATTCGCATCTAGTCTTCCCTCTTCTTCCCTTAGTTGACTAATGGTTTGATGACTGACATGACAATAACCACCCTGGCATGACATCAGGTTCCCAAAATAGAATTCTCCTTTTTCAATTCTATTATCAAGGGCTGGGAAGGAGAGGTAAGGACAGGAAAAATACTGTCGTATCTCTATATATAATTTTCATTAGGAAAAATGGGCACATTCTGGCCTTACCACTTCCACAGAGACCTTGGAGTCTACAAGGGAGGTGTGATATGCTTAAGTCACTCTCTCTACCACTACTGCCCTGGTCCAAGTTGCCAACACACCTCACCTAGGCTACTGCAATAATAAATAGCCTTTGAGCTGTTCATTCTGCTCTTTTCTCCATCGTCCGACACATATCATATTACTCCTCACTCAAAACCCTCTAATGGCATCCTAACATACCTAGAATAAAATCTCCAATCCTTACCATGGCCGACATGGTTCTACATGTGCTGACTTCTGCTTTCTCCAACCTGCTTTCAAATGCTTTCCTCGATCACTCCACCCCAGATACATGGGGCATTCTTGCCACATCTCGAACTTGACAAGCTTCTTGCATTGGCCATTCTCTATATATTCCTCCAGAATTTACATGGCCCACTCCCTGACTTCACTCAGGCTTCTGCTCACATGTCACCTCTTCAAAGAAGCCTTCCCAGGCACCCTGGGTAAATTAACTGTACCCTTCATGGAGAAGATAATTAAAAATTAAGAATTGGGGAACTGGCTGCCCACAAGACTGTCTGAGAAATAAGTATGCAGTGTGAAGATGAGTGGTGTTTTGAGTGAGCAAGACCACACTGTTAATTACTGAAACATGTCCTCCTTCACAACAACCCAAGTTTTCAAACTCAAAAAGGAGATTTTGATGTTCTTATTTCCACAGAATGCTCCAAACAAGGCCACCCTATTTATTACTATTTTCCAGAATACAAAGCAGAGTGAGGAAGACATGTTAACTGGTCAGAACGAAGCAATAACTCAAACCAAAATTTGGGGTTACTTGGAGATTACTTTCTGCTTTCAGGATGGATGCTCCTACCAGACCCAAACCTCCTGCAGATGGTAACTATACACTCTGGACAAAAATACCAAGAAAGAGAAAGGAGATTCCAGAAAAGAGAGCGCCAGATAGAGGGAGCTCAAGTTCTATGTATAAACTACCCAGTTGCTGGCCCACCTCTAAATCATGTGCGCATGCTTGGTGCTGTCTGTAAGCAGACCAACAAAAGATAAAAGGATCAAACTAAGATTTGAGTTGCTGCTCAAGAGACAGAACTTGCAGTCTGAGTCCAACCAAATAAATTGCTTGCGAAAACTAAAATATTGATACTTTTCAGAGAAATGAAACAAAATCCAGTCTTCACAATATAACATTCATACTGTACAAAACTATGCGATGTACCAAGAACCAGAAAAACATGACCCTCGAGAAAGAAGAAAATCAATTAAAACAAATCCACCAAGTGACCTATATGTTGGAATCGGCAAAGATGTTAAAGTAGCTATTATAACTATGTTCAATAAAGTATACTCAGAATGGAAAAAAAGAGAGGAAATCTCAGCAGAGAAACAGAAACTATTATTTTAAAAACATGGATATTCTGGAACTGGAAAATACAATATTTGCAATTTAAAATTGATTGGATGAGCTTCACTGTAGAGATGACACAAAAGTCTATGAACTCGATGATAAATCAAGAGAAATGATCAAAATTGCAGAATAGAAAAAAAAGGTTTAAGAAAATGAACAGACACTGAGAACTGTGGGACAAAAGCAAAATGTCTAATATACATATAATGGAGTCCCCAAAGGAGAGGAGAGAAAGAATGGAACAGAAAAAAATATCTGAATAAATAACGAAGTAAAAATTTCCCAATATATGATGGAAAAAAAATTGACAGATTTAAGAAGCTTAGTGAATCCCAGTCAGAACAAAAATCAAAGAAAACCATGCCAAGGCATATCAAACTCAAACTGCTGAAAACCAAACATAAAGTCTTGAAAGCAGCCAGAGAAAAAGAACATATTCCGTACGGGGAAACAAAAATTTGAAAACCACTGACATACCATCAGAAAGAAGGGAGACCTGAAAACAGTGGAACATCTTTAAGATGCAATGAAAGTGGTGGTAACCCAACCCAGTAAGGAGTTTTGGGAGGGACTAGCTTTAAAATACCTTGGCATTATACTTCTCTCCACTTGACTTCCATTAGATGGTCTTTGTTGTTACGCTCCCAGAACTAAGGAACCTGATTCAACTGTTTACAAAACAGGCAAGAGACGGAGCAGTCACCCACCATCACGACGTCTGTTCAGCAGCCCCACACCATTCTGACGAGACAGCTATTTCAACTAATGGCACTTCCGCCATCTCTCTGGATGGAGTCCAGTCACCTTGCCCAGGCCCTATCCCATTTGAACTGATGAGAATTAAAGCATTCGGAAGAAGAGTATCCAAGGGTGGTGGCAGATATCTTTACTGCCATATCCAATGTAGTTTCCCCTTTGTCATCTAAATTATAGACAAGAATGAGGAATTTTAATAAAGAAATACCATAGGCGCCCCTAAGACAATCCCTCCCTACTAAAAACCTAGGGCTCAATAGATTTCATAGCTCACAAATATTTAGCATTTATGCCTAATGCTTAGATGAGAACCCGAGCACAAATTTCCCATCATTTTCTGAAATGGTATGTGGATTCCTGGGTTGATTCAAGTATGCTAATTTCAAATCATTTTCCCTGAAAGACTGGAATCTGAGAGACTGCCTGGGAATCACCCTACTGCTAATTTTATAAAGACCTGTTAATTATAACATAACGGATAGGGTACGTCTGCATCCCAGGTAGGAAAATTACTCCACGACGTCTCATAATAGTGCCATTTCTCCAGAGGGGAGAGAGCTCCCGGTCCCTCCTAGTCTCGATACCTGGTAATGTTGGCTCTATCCCCAAGAGGTCAGCAACTGAACCACTGCCCAAAAAAATCTGCCTCTCTTAAATAGAAAGCACAGTCAAATTATTTAGAGAATACAGTGAATTCTTCAGCTTGAAACTGTTTCCTCTTTTGCAGAAGAACTAGAAATAACTGGTATCGCTAATATGAACAAGCTATTCAGAATGGCCTCCCATTTGGAAAGTTTCTGGCATTTTCCAACTAGGCATTGTATTATTGCAATGAGCTGCCCAGTAATCAAAGAGGACTACTTATTTCCCACCAGAGTTAAAAGAAAGGATTAGTTCTGGTTAAGTTCTCTAACAAATTTCAGTCATTGTTAATGAGGCATCAGCTTCTCTATAGCCTTATCAAGACTCAGGAGCCTTATCAAAGAAAACTCAGGAAAAATGGAAAACAAAGGCTGCTTTATAATTCTATTTGAGCAGCATCCACCTTTCAAAGAACAAAATTTTTTTTTTAATTTCAATGATATTTAAAAAGTTGTTAACGGAGAAAGAAAAAAGTGAAATTTATTTGGAAAAGAATTATAGAAATCTTCCCAGTCACAACATTTTTCTTACCATACAAGATAAATTCTGGGATCAAAAGTTTTTAGAACCCTACAATTCAATTCAAATTATAAATTCAATTAAAATAAATTATAAATTCAATTAAAATTAAAAAAAGAAAAGACTAGCAGTGGTAGACAGAAAATTTAAAACAAAGGTTTGTACAGGAGAAGGTAGTAACAGCTACGACACAAAGGGAAATTATGCAGAGGATAGAAGAGGCCTTTATCAGAGAAGCGAGTTAAAGTTGTCCATAACATAGGCAGCATATCTATACTGTGTTCCATCTTCTTGGACATGAAGGGATAAGTAGGAATCAAATAATTATTGGGTACCTTTCTAGATTCCTTACTTGTATTATTTTATTTTCCTCTCTAATACTTAAGTCAAAGAAGTTAATTAACTCATCAAAGATCACAAAATTGACTACTTAATCCCAGGTCTCTATTACTCCAAAACTCATACTGTCCTGTCTTATTACTCCAAAACTCATACCATGTGGCTGCTCAGAAAATATTTCACATGAATTGGTTTCTTGCAGATATAATTTTAAAAAACCAGTCTAGAGCAAACATTCCCCTTCTAAACAGATTCTTCCTAAAAATACACTAATTTTCTTAGGCAAGCTTCTGGCAGTGCAGGGCCCTTCGGAACTTCTGCCTGTCTTTGCTACCTTTTTCTGGAAAGTATCCATGACACAGGGTAACTAGTGGCAGCTTGTTTGCTTATGACTTGGTCTAAGGCCTCACATTTAAGATAAATGGGTAATCTACTAGATTGCCAAATTTATGCCAGAAGGTGGATAAACAAAGTCCTCAGAACTAAAGCCCTATCCTGCATAACTGACTATTATTTTTCCTGTAAAATACAGCATCCAAATCATGACAGATAAGATAAGGTAAAGAATGAGAAAGAACCTGTGAGAGACCATAGAAAAGGTTCAGGATCTCCAACTTCCAAATATTTCAAACCCCAACTCCAATCTTCAAAAAAACCTCTATAATATCCTAATAAATGGGTCTTCTTGCTAAATCTGGGAGGTGATTAAAACTGCAGCTTCTGGAATCAGACACACTAAAGCTCAGCTCATCCATGATTTGTCATGATTACGACCTTAGGCAAAAGAGTTAACCTCTCTAAGCCTCTGTTTCCATAGATATAAAGTGAAGAAACCGTAATAATGATGTAAGTTCTATAAATCCTAAATTACACTGCCTGGGTCATATGCACTTCCTAAGTATTAGCTTTGTCATCATCATTCTCATCAACATCTTTGTCATGACACGGAAGACATCCACAGGGTAACTGAAGGACTTTTGTAAACCTTCATGGGGCCAATATCAATTTCAGTTTTGGTGAGTCTTAGGAGATTCAGGAAGTGAGTAGCAGAGATGGAACTGGCAAGTCCTGAAAGGACCAAAAAAGCAGCAAGCAGAAATTCCATGGGGAAAGGAAATCTGTATAGTTAAAAAAATATATGTATGTCTACAAAGATACACATTATATATATTTGGAAAAGGGATTACGAGTAAAATGCTATCTCATGCAGCAAAACAAACTGATCATTTTTCTATTACCATGATGGGGACGCCAATGTCAGGCCACAGAAGGTCCTCTGATGGTAGCTTGGGAGAATTCCATACCACCACTACCTTGTTCAGGTAAGGGAGGCCATTCAGTCTCTCTAGAGAGTTCATAAGCACTTCCTCCCGCTCATAGGTCAACATCACCACTGTGAACTGTTCTCGTGGAACATTGCCTCCAAGTGCTGCCTGAAACTCCTTGCCAGAACCCCCAGCTCCACCACCAATAGGCCGAAATCCAGTCCCTGAGCCCAAAAATTTGGCCTCTGAGGGCAACACAGGGTCAAAGGGTGTGTGGGGGAACAGATGGAAAGGCCCCGGAGCAGAGTTCCAGCTGCGGTAAAAATCAGTGACAGTCAAAGTAAAGTTGCGGAGGTATTTGGGTGAGGCATAAGGCGGCTCCGTCTCCACTGGCCCCAGGTCCAGGTCCCCATTGTCGGCCATGTTAGGGTCAGTTCCAGCCGCCTTGCCTGACCGATGGGGGATCTCAGCTGCTGCCTCTTCCCGGATGGGAGCAGCTGGGATCTGTATGCGAGTCCTAATCATAGCCAGCATGGTATTAAAAATACTGTCAGCGGTCGAGAAGTAAGTCTCCCAGAGAAAGCGGCCTTGCCGCCGCATAGCCAGCAGATCACTATCTGAGAGGCTTCGTAACAGGAAATGAACCTCGGTAACACGCGGCTTGGGCACGACCAGGGCGGCCTCATTCCACTGCAGCATGTCCTGGTAAGGAAGCTGTACTTGCTCCCCCAGCACAACTGGGACAGCACCGACTTCCAGGGCTTCAAAGAGCCGTGTTGCACATCCGGACGAGATAACCAAGTGAGGGTCTCCAGGAGTGATAATGAGTGCGAAGGTGGAAAGCTTCAGCAATTCTAAGCGGTCCTCACGCTCACCACACAGTGCCCACTCAGTAGGCAGACTGGGTTTAGGCTGGTTTTTGCAGGTAAATTCTACCAAGACCTGATCTAGCTTGCTGTCCTGTACAGCCTTTAAGGTAGCAATGATACGATCATCGTAGTCGGCTGGAGGGTCACTTTCCATTTCTTCTTCAAAGGAGCGGGCCTCCTGAAGGCTGGATCTCAGTGATTCAATTTTCTCACCCTGGAAGGTGAAAAGATATTTCCGCTTAACTGGCACCTGTGGTGGGATTTCCATGAAGTTGGGCTCTGACATGGCATGGACTAGTGGCGATACTACCAAGTCAAAGCCAGGTCTGTACTGGGAAGCATAGAAAGTAGACTGAGCCACCATGGCACGGCCTGTACTGATATTATATAGTAAATTCTGTGTATCCGACTTCCGAGACAGGTTGATGATGACATGGTTGTGTCCATCTGTCCGCCAATGTGGTAGAGAATAGAGATGCTTCTCAAGTTCGGCAGGCCGAAGCACTACTGGCTCCTGTATTTCTCCCACTAATATCACATAAAGGCAGGCAATGTCCGCATTTTCTGTAACATATACATTGGCTCGTGCTGTAGCCTGAAAAGCCTGCTTGACCAAAGGATCCAGGTAGCTGCCAAAGGCAAACTGGTCACTGTCATACACATAGACTGGAAAACCGGAGGTGAGAGGACAGCGAGAATAATCGAAACAATTGTGCAGCCGGCATCCCCGTATGACTTTTGGGGGAGGAAGACCAGCATCATCCTTCTCCGGAAGCAATCGGATAGGCAGAGAAAGTTTGGGCTGATTTTGAGCCATCAGCTCTTTATAAGAGTGCTCCGTCTGGCTAATGACATTCTTTAGTTGAAGCAGGTCCTGCTTGGCATTCTCTATACTCTTCTTACAGGCTTCAATCTTCAGATTCAGCTTGGCAATTTCACTGTTCAGCTCTTGCCGCTTGGCTTCCAGCTGCAAGAGCTCCTCACTTACAGACTCACGAATCCGGCAAAGGTCCAGCACATGCTTTACCTCGCATAGTTCATTACCAGCCCTTGGGCCAAAAATCCGCTTGCCTGCCTCATCAGCCTCATCCAGAGTAGTGAGATAATAGTGAGCAATTAGGGGGAAGAAAACCAGGATAATGAAGAGCGTAAAACTGAGCCACGTGAGTCGGATCCGGTTGGACCACCGTAACATACAGGTCTGACCTCCATTCCCCACTCCCCCATTCCGCAACATGGTATAGCCCGTCATGAGTTCCTGTGTGGCTTTTGCCCCCTCTAATCACGTTGGGTCACTCGCCATAACCATGAGTTTCTATTAGACAAACTCAATCTCTTTTCACTCACACCTTCCTGTTAAGAGTTAGTGTGCTCCCTGTACAAGGCACGGAATAAAATGGAAACTTCATTTTCCTCAGCTGTAATTGAAATGGTCTCTGACCTTATTCCAGCAGATTTTAAGTTCTGGTTGTTGACCAATGGACATGTCCTTACTCTTTATCAAATGGTAAAAGGTACCACATTGTTGATGAGATGAAAAGGAAAAGGTCCCTGATGACGAAACCCAGGAAAAATAACCTGGAATCAGACAGACTTTTTCAACTGCCATAGCTCTTGTTCCTTGGTTTTGCTGACCAACAAATATGCATATTTACTATTCACAGTCATAAAGTAGCTGGTTAGAACAGAAAGAAATGCCAGCCTCTTATGGATGTCATTGCCAACAATCAGGCCTGCAAAAGAAAGAGAACCATGTCAGTCTTGAAAAGATTATGTCCAACAACCCCACCTTCCCTCAGTTTCTAGAAAATGGTTCTATCTTAAAAGGTAAAGGAACAATTGGAACATTGGGTGTGTGTCTCATAGAACATTTTAAGTTCAGTTTAGGTTGCGTTCAGAATGGATATTTTACTTGTGGTTAATAAGATATGGATAAGGATAAGTGTCCAAAAACAGCTTCAGATTTTATACACACAAACATACATACCCCTTCCTCCTGTTTAACTGGATATAGAGAATTAGAGCTCTATAAAATGAAGATCAACTACATTCGACAGAGTGCAAAGAGGTCTGCAACAATTTTTATTCAAGACTAAGGCAGCATCTTTAGATGCAGAGAAACACCATCCTATCCAGCCTTGATAGCCAGGTTTATTCCTAAGAAGAGTCTCCTTTTGAATTACTTTTAAAAAAAAGAGACTCTGAGAAGCTCAATGTTTTATATTCAGAGTTGAAACGAGTTGAAGAGAACTCTTTTGATCTTTACCCAGTAGTAGGTGCATTAATCCAGAGACAAAATGTATTTCCCAGTTTGCTTCTCATTTATCTTCTGCTAGCAGACATCATGTGCTCCTTCTTAAAATATAAATAGTAACTTGGTCTTTTAGAAGGACTACTATACTTAGAAATGAGGGCCATTATTTCTTCTCCCTTGGAGACAGATTTGCTATCAAACCTTATACCTCAGTTTCCTAATCTCCCAAGACGGAGAGAAGTGTACTGAGACAGAAACAATATATTGTGTTGCTATGACAAGAAAGGACAGAGGATGTGAGGGTATTTTCAGTTAATAAATCTTGAAACAACATTCCCACTCCTGTTCATTTACCAAACTTAACTATCAGCGGCTACAAAAGCTTTTTCACTTGCTTTCATCTCAAACTTAACATATGAATTCCTAATATTCTATGCCAAAGAACATTCCCAATTTCTTTCATTCATTTCCTCCAAAAAGTATTTACCATACTCTTAACATGTCTAAGATACGTTCAGCATAACTGTGGAAGAAGCTAGAATGCAAAATAATCTTTGACCTCATGGAACCTCCTTTAACCAAGACATAAGATGTAAAGGAACAGCAAGGATACTACTACAAGGTAGTATAATGTAGGTAGCCCATCAACAGGTTTCATTTCACAATCTTCTCTCTAGCTTCTATGTTTGGTAGAGATGTAAAATTATTAAAGTTTGGATACAGTCTTCTCTCCTCTAAATAAAAAAATGTTGCCAGTGTTAATAAAAGGCTTGAGTAAGTAGAATAAGAGATAAGGACAACAGAAAACAAAAACTATTGATCACAAAAGAGCTTAAATTTGGTGGATCAAACCATGGATAATTAACAGCTAAGCAAATATCCCAGAGAATGTAAATCAATATTTCTAAAGCATTATCCTTCTAATTCAAATGTTAAAAATCTCTCTGTTTCCAAAACAATACTCTCTGCATCTTACAATCAAATTATAACAAAGAAGTGGAGGAAATAAAGGAATGCATAATCAAGGAATTCAGGTGATTCATTCCCTCCTTACCATATGCTTCCGGATCCTTCCTTTTTCTAACTCATGCAGCATTTTACTTCAGTATATAATTTCTTGAAATAGTGAACTCCAGGTCCAGGGCTTGCTCTCCTGACAAAAAATAGAAAAATGACATGCTCTTAGAAAAATAATCAATACTGGGGCGCCTGGGTGGCTCAGTCAGTTAAGCATCTGCCTTCGGCTCCGGTCATGATCCCAGGGTCCTGAGATCGAGCCCTGTGTCGGGCTCCCTGCTCAGCGGAGAGCCTGCTTCTCCCTCTCCCTCTGCCTGCCACCCTGCCTACTTGTGCTCTCTCTGTCAAATAAATAAATAAAATCTAAAAAAAAAAAAAAAAGAAAGAAAGAAAGAAAAATACTCGATACTAAAGGTGCTATTAAAGAATGTATTTACTGAAGGGGGGAGATGCTGGCGGAGTCGGAGAACCCTAGGCTTGCCTCATAGTCCCATGAACACAACTAGATAACTACCAAATCATCCCAATACCCCAGAAATTGACCTGAAGACTGGCAGAACAAACGCCACAACCAAAGGTAGAAAAGAAACCACACAAAGAAGGTATGAAGTGCAGAGCCACAGTCCGGGAGAAAAATGGATCCTAGCCACTGCAGTGGGCAGGGAGCCACAGTGGTGAGAAAGGGTAAGAGACAGACTAGCACCCACATGTGGAAGACAAATTCCCCTAGCAATGGCTTAGAAAGCAAGAGGGGCCAAATTTCATGAGTTTCTGCAAACAGTGGGGCTTAAAGCTTGGTGTTTTAAAAGTCCACAGGCTTGCCTCAGGGAGAGCCTAGCAGGCATTGGGATTGTTCTTGGAGAGAAGGCAGGGCAAACAGCCAGTGGATATACAGTGTGGAAACATCAATCAGAAGAGCGCCTGGGGCACACAGTGAGGTTATTTGCTCATCTAAAAGGCAGTGTCTGCAGAGTGACCTCTCCAGGAATGAAGGAACTGGCCTGCACCAAAACCCCTGCCCCCACCACTCAGCATGAGCACAGGGTCACCTATGGAACCTGTACACCCCTCCTCACTGCCTAACTCGCTTACACCAAGCCCCACCACCCCTGCTGAGCTCCAGTAGACCCACCCTTCCCAATCAGGCTTGCCTCAATCCCAGCACAGTGGGCCCCCAACCCCTAAAGATTGGCACAACCTCCTGCCCATACCACATCTCCTGACCTGGGAGTTTTGCAGAGCCTCAGTTCAGGCAACAGTGGCAACAGGTCTCATTTCACAAGCAGACCAGAGCACATTTAGTAAAAACTCATCACATTCAGGTCAGGGACCAAACATTGCTCACAACAGGCAAAGACAGCCTCTGCAGGGGCGCCTGGGTGGCTCAGTCGTTAAGCGTCTGCCTTCGGCTCAGGGCGTAATCCCGGAGTCCTGGGATGGAGCCCCGCATCAGGCTCCCTGCTCCACTGGGAGCCTGCTTCTTCCTCTCCCACTCCCCCTGCTTGTGTTCTCTCTCTCACTTAGCTGTCTCTCTCTCTAATAAATAAATAAAATCTTTAAAAAAAAAAAAAAAAGACAGCCTCTGCAGATGACTGGCCTGAAGGATAAAGTAACCAGAACACAACAGCAGAGCCCAGGCAGCACACAATGGAGACACTACCTGAAGTGCCAGGCCCTAGGGAACAGGGGACACTACACTGCAGGGCAGTACTAGACCTCTTCTTCATAAGGCCATTATCCTTAAGAACAGGAGATATAACTGATCTTCCTAACACAGAGAAACATGCACAGAGACAAAAAGAATGAGATGACAGAGGTATGTGTCCTAAAGTAAAGAACAGGACAAGGCCACAGCCAGAAATATAAGTGAAACAGATATAAGTAACATGCTTGATAGAGAATTTAAAGTAATGATCATAAAAATATTCACTGGACTTGAGGAAAGACTGGAAAGCATCAGTGGGGCGATTAACACAGAGATAAAGAATAACAAAGCAGAGATAAAGGGCTCAATAAACGAAATATGAAACACACCTGATGGAATGAACAGCAGGCTGGAAGAAGCAAAGGAACAAATTAATGACATAATAGGCAGAATAATGGGAAGTAATCAAGCTGAACAAAAGAGAGAAAAAAGAACTGTGCAAAATGAGAACAGACTTAGGGAACTTAGTGACCCCATCAAACATAATTACATTTGTATTATAGGAGTCCCAGAAGAAGAAGAAGAGAGAGAGAAAAGGGGGCAGAAAATTTATTTGAAGAAATAAGGGCTGAAAACTTCCCTAATCTGGAGAACGAAAGATATTCAGATCCAGGAAGTACAGAGAACCCCCAACAAAATCAACAGAATCCACCAAGAGATGCTGAATTAAAATGGCAAAGTGTAATGATAAAGTAAAAAAATTTAAAACAGCAAGACAAAAGAAGACAGTTACAAAAGGGAAACACCATAAGGCTTTCATCGGATTTTTCAGCAGAAACTCTGAAAGCCAGAGAGAGTGGCATGATACATTTTAAGTACTAAATGGGAAAAATCTCCAGCCAAGAATACTCTATCCAGCAGGGCTATCATTCAGAATAGAAGGGGAGATAAAGAGTTTCTCAGACAAAAAATAAAGAACATGACCACTAAACCAGCCCTGCTAAAAATACTAAAGAGGATTCTTTGAGTGGGAAGGAAAGACCAAAAGTGACAGTATGAAAGTAGGAAACATAAAAGCAGTAAAAAAAATGAATATTTCTATAAAAATTCAGTTAAGGAACTCACAAAATAAAAGGATGCAAAATATGACACCGTATACCTAAAGTGTAGGGAGGAGAGGAGTAAAGAATTGTTCAAACTTAAATGACCATCAACTTAATATAGACTGACATATGCTGAAGATGTTATATATAAACCTAATGGTAAGGATGCCTGGGTGGCTCAGTTGGTTAAGCATCTGCCTTCAGCTCAGGTCATGATCCCAGGGTCCTGAGATGGAGTCCCGCATCAGCTCCCTGCTAAGCGAGGAGCCTGCTTCTCCCTCTGCCTGCCGTTCCCCCTGCTTGTGCTCTAACAAATAGAGAAATAAAAATCTTTTAAATAAATAAATAAATAAATAAACTTAATGGTAACCACAAATCAAAAACTACTAACAGATATGCAAAGAATAAAGAGAAAGGAATCCAAATATATCACTAAAGAAAACTAGTGAACCATGAAAGAGAAAGAAAAGAAAGGATCAGAGAAAAACTTCACAAACAACCACAAAACAAGGACTAAAATGGCAATAAATGCATATCTATCAATAATTATTTTTTAAAAAGATTTGTTTTAGAGAGAGAGGGAGAGAGTGCGTGAGTGTGCACACAAGCATGCAGGGGGAGGGGCAGAGGGAGAATGAGAAAAATCCTCAAGCCAGCTCCCCACTGTGCATGGAGCCCAATGTGGGGCTGGATCCCAGGACCCTGAGATCACGACCTGAGCTGAAACCAAGAGTTGGACACTTAACCAACTGAGCACCCAAGTGCCCCTATCCATAATTACCTTGACTATAAGTGGACTAAACACTCCAATCAAAAGACATACAGTGACAGAATGAATAAAAAAACAAGACCCACCTATATGCTGCTTATAGGAGACTCATTTGAGACCTAAAGACAACTGCAGACTGAAAGTGAAGGAATGGAGAAACATTTATCATGGAAATGGATATCTATCAAAAGAAAGCTGGAGTAGCAATACCCATGTCAGACAAAACAGATTTTAAAACAAAGACTGTAACAATAGACAAAAAAAAGCCACTATATAATAATAAAGGCAACAATCCAAGAAGAAGAGATAACAATTGTAAATATCTACCCACCCAATATGAGAGGACCGAAATGTATAAAACAGTTAATAAGAGACCAAAAAAACAAAAAAAAAAACCCAAAAACCCCTAATCAATAGTAATACAATAATAGTAGGGAAATTTATTTTTTTTTTAATTTTTCTAAAGTAAGCTCTACACCCAACATGGGGCTTGAACACACAAACCTCAGATCAAGAGTCACATGCTATACCAACTGAGCCAGCCAGGTGCCCCAATAATATTAGGGGACTTTAAAACCCCATTATATCAACTGACAGATCATCCAATCAGAAAATCAACAAGGAAAAAATGGCTTTGAATGACACATTGGAGCAAATGGATTTAACAGATATATTTAGAACATTCTATCCTAAAACAGTACAATACACATTCTTTTCAAGTGTACATGGAACATTCTCCAGAACAGATCACATATTAGGCCAAAAAATAACTCTCAACAAATTCAAAAAGACTGAAATCATACTATGCATCTTTTCTGACCACAACACTAAAAAACTAGAAATTAACCGCAAGAAAAATCTGGAAAGACCACAAATACATGGAGGTTAAATAACATGCTACTAAACAATGAATGGGTCAACCGAGAATGCAAAGAAGAAATCAAAAAGCACATGGAAACAAATGAAAATGAAAACACAAGGGTTCAAAACCCTTGGGATGCAGCAAAAGCAAAAAGGGAGGGAAGTTTACAACAATACAGACCTACCTTAAGAAGAAAAATCTCAATAAACAACCTAACCTTACATCTGAAGGAGCTAGAAAAAGAACAAAACCAAAACCCAGCAGATGGAAGGAAATAATAAAGATCAAAGTATAAATAAATGATTCAGAAACAAACAAACAAAAAACCCAGTAGAACAGAAAAATAAACCAGCAAGTGGTTCTCTGAAAGGATCAACAAAATTCATAAACCTCTAGCCAGACTCATCAAAAAACAAAGAGAGGGATGACTGTGTGGCTCAGCTGGTTAAGCATCTGGCTCTTGATTTTAGCTCAGGTCATGATCTCAGGGTCGTGAGATCGAGCCCTGCATCAGGCTCTGTGTTCAGCATAGAGTCTGCTCTAAATTCTCTCTCCTTCTCTCTCTGCCTCTCCCCCTACTTTCTCTCTCTAAAATAAAATATTTTAAAAAAAGAGAGAAAGGATTCAAATAAAATTACAAATGAAAGAGGAGAAAAACAACCAACACCACAGAAATACAAATAATTGTAAGAGAATGTTACAAAAAACTAATACCAACAAACTGGACAACGTAGAGGAAATGGATATGTTCCTAGAAACATATAACCTACCAAAACTCAATAAGAAACAGAAAATCTGAATAGATCGATTACCAGCAAGAAGATTGAATCAGTAATCAAAAATAAATAAATAAACTCCCAAAGAATGAAAGTCCACGACCAGACAGCTTCACAGGCAAATCTAAACATTTCAAGAGTTAACAAAAAAAGAGAACTATAGGCCAATATCTTTGATGAACGTCAATGCAAAAGTCCTCACAAAATATTAGTAAACAGAATTCAACAATATATTAAAAAATCATTCACCACGATCAAGTAGGACTTAATCCTGGTATGCAAGGGTGGTTTAATATCCACAAATCAATCAACATCATACACCACATCACTAAGAGAAAACACAAAAACCATATGATCAACTCAAAAGATGCAGAAAAAACATCTGACAAAGCACAGCAACTGTTAATGATAAAAGTCCTCAACAAGTAGGTTTAGAGGGAACATACCTCACATAATAAAGGCCATATATGAAAAACCCACAGTGAACATCATATTCAATGGGGAAAAACTAAGGGCTTTTCCCCTAAGGTCAGGAATAAGACAAAGATGTCCACTCTTACCAACAGAGTGATACTCTCTTATCAACAGAGTACTGGAAGTCCTAGCCACAGCAATTAGACAACATAAAAAAATAAAAGGCATCCAAATTGGTAAGGAAGAAGTAAAACTTTCACTATTTGCAGATGACATATTACTCTACAAAGAAAACCCTAAAGACTATACCAAAAAACTAGAAGAACAGATAAATGAATTCAGTAAAGTTGCAGGATATAAAACAAATGCAGAGAAATCTTGCATTTCTATACACCAATCAATGAAGCAGCAGAAAAACAAACTAAGAAAACAGTCCCATTTATCACTGCATCAAAAATAGTAAGATCCTTGGAATAAATCTAATCAAAGAGGTGAAAGACCTGTACTCTGAAAACTATAAACACTGATGAAAGAAACTGAAAATGACACAAAGGAATGGAAAGATATTCTATGCTCATGGATTGGAAGAACAAATACTGCTAAAATATTATACTACCCAGGGGCGCCTGGGTGGCACAGCGGTTGAGCCTCTGCCTTCAGCTCAGGGCGTGATCCCGGCGTTATGGGATCGAGCCCCACATCAGGCTCTTCTGCTATGAGCCTGCTTCTTCCTCTCCCACTCCCCCTGCTTGTGTTCCCTCTCTCGCTGGCTGTCTCTCTCTCTGTCGAATAAATAAAAATAAAATCTTTAAAAAAAATTAAAATATTATACTACCCAAAGCAATCTACACATTTAATGCAATCTCTACTAAAATACCAACAGCTTTTTTCACAGAACTAGACCAAAAAATCCCAAAATTTACATAGAACCATAAAAGACCCTGAATTGCCAAAGTAATTTTGAAAAAGAAAACCAAAGCTGGAGGTATCACAATTCTGGACTTCAATTTATATTATAAAGTTGTGGCAATCCAAACAGTATGGAACTGGCACAAAAACAGACACATAGATCAATGGAACAGAATAGAAAACCCAGAAATGAACCCACAACTGTATGATCAATTAATCTTCAACAAAACAGGAAAGAATATACAATGGGAAGAAGACAATCTCTTGAACACATGGTGTTGGGAAAACTGGACAACAACATGCAAAAGAATGAAACTGGACCACTTTTTTTAAACCATCCACAAAAATAAACTCAAAATGGATTAAAGACCTAATCCAAATGTGAGACCCTGAAACCATAAAAGTCCTAGAAGAGAGCACAGGCAATAAAGTCTCTGACCATCAGCTGTTTCAACATTTTTCTAGATATGTCTCCTGAGGCAAGGGAAACAAAGCAAAAATAAACTATTGGGACTACATCAAAATAAAAATCTACCACACAGCAAGAGAAACAATCAACAAAACTAAAAGGCAACCTATGGAATAGGAGAAGATATCTGCAAATGACATATCTCATATAAGATTAGTATCCAAAATATATAAAAGAACTTACACAAATCAACAACCAATAAACAGACATCCAATTAAAAAATGGGCAGAAGACATGAAGAGACATTTTTCCGAAGAGACATACAGATAACTAACAAACACATGAAAAGATGCTCAACATCACTCACCATCAGGGAAATGCAAATTAAAACTACAATATCACCTTACACCTGTCAGAATGGCTACAATCAAAAACATTAAGAAACAACAAATGTTGACAAGGATGTGGAGAAAAAGGAACCGCTTGCACTGCTGGTGGGAAAACAAACTGGTGCAGCCACTGTAGAAAACAGTATTGGAGGTTCCTCAGAAAGTTAAAAATGGAACTATCCTATGATCCAATAATTATGCTATTGGGTATTTACCAAAAAAATACAAAAATACTGGTTCAAAGTGATACATGCAGCCATACGTTTGTAGCAGCATTATTTACAACAGCCAAATTATGGAAGCAGCCCAAGCGCCCATCAATAGATGAATGTATAAAGAAGATGTGGGATGTGTGTGTGTGTATACATATATACAAATATAATGGAATATTATTTAGCCGTAAAAAAGAATGAAATCTTGACATTTGCAATGACATGGATGGAACCAGAGAGTATAATGCTAGGTGAAATAAGCCAGTCAGAGAAAGTCAAATACCATATACTATATGAGATTTCACTCCGATGTGGAATTTAAGAAACAAAACAAACAAAGGAAAAAGAGAGAGAGAAGCCAAGAAACAGACTCTTAACTATTGAGAACAAACTGATGGTTATCAGTGGGGAGGTAGGGGGTGAAACGGGTGAAATAAGTGATGGGGATTAAGAAGTGCACTCTTTGTGATGAACACGGACTTGCTGAAACACTATTATACACCTAAAACTAATATAACACTTTATGCTAACTAAACTGGAATTAAAATAAAATAAAAATGAATATATTTACTGACAACTATGAAAAGCCTTCCCTTATGTATATAAGGTGACCCCAGAATTTAACGTTCAAACAGAGACACTCTTTTAAGTGCAAAAGGGTGCTATTAATAACTATACTGTAACAAGAGGCATAAATTGATACTTGAAGACAAACTGTCCAGATATAGTTACCTGTTTATGTGCTCTAAGAAAAGGGAATAAACTAAAACACTGAAATGTAAAAAAAATAATAATCATCATCCCTACCTTTTAGAAGTATGTACTGATATTTTTATAGAGAAAACAATTTATCCGGAATTTGCTTAAAAGTAAACAGGATGAGGGGCGCCTGGGTGGCGCAGTCATTAAGCGTCTGCCTTTGAATCAAGGCGTGATCTCAGCGTTCTGGGATCGAGCCCCACATTGGGCTCCTCTGCTGGGAACCTGCTTCTTCCTCTCCCACTCCCCCTGCTTGTGTTTCCTCTCTCGCTGGCTGTCTCTGTCAAATAAATAAATTAAAAAAAAAAAAAAGTAAACAGGATGAGTGAGGGTGGTAAAGAATGTTTGGAAGTACAGATGAAACAAGGTTAACCATGAGCTAACTATGATTGACACTGAATGATGGGGTATATGGTGGCTTATCATACTGTAGTCTGTACTTACATATGTTTGAAATTTCTCATATTTAAAACTTCGAAATATATTATACAGAGTAAAGAAAATGTTTTTTTAAAAGTCATTTGGTGACTGACTATACTAAATCTAACATTGCTAGTGCTACCAATGAACACAGGTGGAAAGTGAAACAAATGTTCTAATGGGAACCAATAATGCAAAAGAATTCCTCCCATCGAGTTCCATTCCTTTTATTGGAATAAAGCAAAACTATCATCAGTGTCCAAGAGCATGAACTTTCTTTCCTAGACAGCTAATTAAATTATTTCAAACACAAAAGAAAAAGAAAACCCTCAGAATCTCTTCTGCCAATCTCTGGAAAATGACAATGAATTTCTTAGGATCTAGAAAAAAATGTCACTGAAAAACTGATAAGGAGCAATCTCCAGAGATTTTTTTTTTATTACAAATACAATATAACCTGCCTTATTCTCTATCATCTGCCCCAGCAGTGAACACATAACTTGTTAGCCTGCCCCTACAATGCATTCTACACACAACAACCAGAATCATCATCTTAAGACACAAATTACAATTTTGGTGGTTCAAGAGGGCAATGTAGGAAGACGTTGAACTCACCTCCTACCAAGGACACACTGAAGCTACACCTACATATAAAGCAACTCCTCCTGAAGAACTGAGGGCTCACTGAACAGCTTCTGCAGAACGAAAATGGAGGGAACATACAGAAAAGGGTAGGAGAGACAGAGACACTACAATGACAGGAATCGCACCCCAAAACACCATCCTGTGGGGGGAAGGGATATTACTGAGGGGCCTGTGCACTGACTCATATACCCCAGAGCACAGCAAAAAAACAGTGATTTCAAGGGCAACTACACCACCAGTGAAAGAAATTCATTTACTAACTCTTGAGCATACACCAAACAGGAAGAAAAACTGCTTGAACTCTATGGGTCAGAGGCACTAGCAAGCCTTTCCACCTTAATAGCATGAACAGGAGTAAGGTACAGGTGCTCTAGCTGGCCTTCTAGGGCCTCCCCAGCACACCCCAGCCTCCCAACCCACACCAGCTCCAGGTGTCCCACCAAGGCAGCTCCTGTGCAACAAGGCACAGGCCCCTTGGCCCATGCCCACTCCAGCTGGCTTTACAAGAAATGTTAAGGAGTCCTTAAGTGGAAAGGAAAAGGCCATAACTAGAAGTAAGAAAATCAACCGTAACTACAATAAATAGTTAAGGAATAAAAAACAGATGTAAAATATGAAGTCAAAAACAAAACAGGGAAGGAAGGTACAAACGTAGTCCTTTTAGAATGCGTTTGAACCTAAGTGACTATCAGCTATGTATACTGGTCAATATATATGAACCTCACAGTAACCACAAACCAAAACCTACAAAAGATACACAAAAAATAAAGACAAAGGAACCCAAACATAACACTGAAGAAAACCATCAAGCCACAAGGGACCAAGAGGAGAAGGAACAGAAAAGAGCTACAAAAACAACCAGAAAACAATTAACAAAATGTCAATAAGTACATATCTATCAATAATTATTTTAATATAAAGAGACTAAATGCTCCAATCAAAAGATAGAGAGTAGCTGAACGAATTAAAAAAAAAAAAAAGACCCATCTATATGCTGCCTGTAAGAAATTCACTGCAGATCTCGAGACACACAAAGGCTGAGAGTAAAGGGACAGAAAAAGATATTCCATGCAAATGGAAATGAAAAGAAAGCTGGAGTAGCAATACTCATATCACACAAAATAGACTTTAAAACAGACTGTAACAAAACACAAAGAAGAGGGGGTGGGGGGGTGGCTCAGTCGGTTAGGAGTCTGCCTTCGGCTCAGGTCATGATCCCAGGGTCCTGGGATGAAGCCCTGAATTGTTGGGCTCCCTGCTCAGCAAGGAGCCTGCTTCTCCCTTTTCTTCTGCCTGCTGCTCCCCCTGCTTCTACATGCTCTCTCTCTCTGACAAATAAATAAATAAAATCTTTTTTAAAAAACACACACACACAAAGAAGGGCATTACATAATGATAAAAGGGTCAATCTGATAAGAGGATATAATATGCATAAATATTTATGCACCTAACATAGGAGCACCTAAATATTAAAAACAAATATTAATGGATATAAAGAGAGAAACTGACATAATACAATAACAGTAGGGAACATCACACTCCCAAGTACATCAATGCATAGATCATCTAGACAGAAAATCCGTAAGTAAACATTGGCCTTGAACGACACATTGGACAGACAGACTTAACAGATACATACAAAACATTTCATCACAAACTGCAGGATACACATTTTTTTTTTCAAGTACAGATGGAACATTCTCCTGGATAGATCACGTGTTCGGCCACAAAACAAGTCTCAGTAAATTCAAGAACACTGAAATCATATCAAGCATTTTTTCCAATTACAACAGTATGAAACTAGAAATTACACTACTGGAAAACACACAAATATGTGCACACTAAATAACATCAATGAAGAAATCAAAGAGAAAATTTAAAAATACCTTAACACAAATGAAAATTGAAACACAACTTTGCAAAATAAATGGGACAAGCAAAAGCAGTTTTAAGAGGAAGTTCATAGAGGGGCGCCTGGGTGGCGCAGTCGTTAAGCGTCTGCCTTCGGCTCAGGGCGTGATCCCAGTGTTCTGAGATCGAGCCCCACATCAGGCTCCTCCGCTAGGGAGCCTGCTTCTTCCTCTCCCACTCCCCCTACTTGTGTTCCCTCTCTCGCTGGCTGTCTCTTTCTCTGTCAAATAAATAAATAAAATCTTTAAAAANCTTTAAAAAAAAAAAAAAAAAAAAAAAAAAGAGGAAGTTCATAGAAATACATGCCTATCTCAAGAAACAAACAAAATCCCAAATAAACAATCTAATTTTACATGTAAAGGAATTAGAAAAGAACAAAACAAGCCCAAAGTTAGTAAAAGTAAAGAAATAATAAAGATCAGAGCAAAAATAATGAAATAGAGGCTAGAAAAACAACAGAAAACATGAATGAACCTAAAAGCTAGTTCTTTGAAAAGATAAACAAAATCAATAAACCTCCAGCCAGACTCATCAAGGAGGGAAAAAGCATCCAAATAAATAAAATCAGAAATGAAAGAGAAGTTACAACTCACACCATAGAAATATAAAGGATCATAAGAAACTTACAATTATATATCAACAAATTGGAAAACATAGGAAAATGGATAAATTCCTGGAAACACAACCTTCCAAGACTGTATAACAAAAAAATAGAAAAATCTGAATTGACCAATTACAAGTAATGAAATTGAATCAGTAATTTTAAAACTCCCAAAAAACATTAGTCCAGAACCAGACGGTTTTACAGGTAAATTCTACAATATATATAAAAGAACAGCTACTACCTAATCTTCTCAAATTATTCCCAAAAACTAAAGGAAAGCTTCTAAACTCATTTTATGATGTCAGTATTAACCTGATACCAAAACCCAGAAAAAGACACAAAAAAAGGAGTAAATTGCAGGCCAATATCCCTAATGAATGCAGACACAAAAATTTTCAACAAGATATTAGCAAACTGGGGACAGAGGTAAGAGATGGTGAAGGACTAGGGGACACTACCTTCATCTGGTTCCTGGAATTCAGCTAGTTATCAAATCATTCTGAACACCTGTAAATTCAACCGGCAACCTGAGAAAAGAATTGCTACAATTCTACAAATAGAAAAGCAATCACTTTTTGCAAGGTGGGAGGTATGGAAAAGTGAATCTGAGGCAATATATCATTGGAAGATCAACTGCAGGGGGAGGGAACCTCTGTAAGCCTGGTACCAGAAAGCAATATAAGCAGCAGAGCGCAAAAACGGAACTTTTAGAAGTCTGCTCTGGCAGGGGATGCCCCTGCCTGAAGAGTGCTCAGGTGGCAAAGTGGGGCAGACTCCCAGGTGGAACAGTGTGGTCTCAAGGTATCTGGGCTCACAAACAGAACGGGGGTGCCTGAGTGTGGCAGAGTTCCCGAGCCTTGGAGCAGGGAAGCAGCTGCAAATAGTGAGCCCAGGAGTGGGCTTTGTGCTCAATGTTGCCATAAACAGCAAATGAGGACCCAGTCCAGTGACTGCTCTCCAAGCAGGGGCCCAGCAAGGGGCAAAACTGTGGCAAGTCCCCACTCCCTCCCCCAGGAGGAGAAGCGCTGGCGCGTACCACAAAAGTCCATAACGTTTCTAGACTTGAAACAGGGGTCTCATGCCTGAGATAAAAACACTCAGTCTCAGGCTGGGTGAACACTGAGTGTGGACAGAAACCAGGGAGACAAGAGTGATTGACTGCTTTTCCGTGAAGACACACTGAAAAGTCGGGGGGCGCAAACTTTCATCTCCAGGGCTGGAGATTGGGAAGCTGCAGTTTTCATCCCCCAAATCAGTGCTGAAAGCCTTCGGAGAACAAAAGCCACATAGAGCAATCCAAAGCCGCTTACACTGAGCCCGGCCGCCTGGCAAGGGGGATACAATTCCACTCAGGTAAAGACACCTAAGAATCAGCCCAACAGGCCCCTTCCTCAAAAACCAGCAGGAACTTCAGCTAATATCAAGTTTACTGATCACAAAGAACTGCAAAACTCCTGCACTAGGAGAAATTAGTATATAGAATTCATGGTTTTTTCTCACGATTCTTGGTCTTTCAGTTTTAAGTTTCTTTCCTTTTCGCGTATTTTGTCAACTCTTTCTCTTTTTTAATTTTCATTTTTACATTTATGTGATATATATATATTTCATTTTTGGCTTCCTTTCATTGTATCAATTTTATTTTTGTATATGTATCTAAGTTTTTCTTAATTTACAATTTTGGGATCTAGTTTCTTCTAACAGACCAAAATACACCCAGGATCTACTTTAATGTTCTGTTCTGTTCACCTCCTGTTTGATTTTATTCTCTTTTTTTTCTTTTTTGGCTTCTGATCTCTTCTGATTGTAGTATATTTTTTTCTGGTGTCATTGTTCCTATTTTTCTATTTTTTTTCTCTCTTTTACCTATTCCTCTCTGGACATAATGACAAGATGGAAGAACTCACTGCAAAAAAAGAATAAGCAGCAGTACTCACTGACAGGAATTTAATCAATATGGGTATAAGTAAAATGTCAGAACTAGAATCCAAAACAACAATTATAGGGGTGCCTGGGTGGCTTAGTTGTTAAGCATCTGCCTTCAGCTTGGGTCATGATCCCAGAGTCCTGGGATCAAGCCCTGCATCAGGCTCCCTGCTCAGCAGGAAGCCTCCTTCTCCCCTCTCCCACTCCCCCTGCTTGTGTTCCCTTTCTCGCTGTGTCTCTCTCTGTCANTTAAAAAAAAAAAAAAAAAAAAAAAAAAAAGCTTTAAAAAAACAATAACAACAACAATTATAAAGGTACTAGCTGGGCTTGGGAAAAAACAAAACAAAACACAGAAGACCCTAGAGAATCCCTTACTGGAGAAATAAAAGAACTAAAATCTAAACAGGTCAAAATCAAAAAGGTTATTACTGAGATACAATAAAAAATGGAGGCTTTAATTGGTAAGATAAATGAGGCAGAAGAAGGAGTCAGTGATACAGAAGACAAAATAATGGAGAATAAAGAAGATGAGAAAAAGAGATAAACAACTACTGGATCATGAGGGGAGAATTTGAGAGATCAGTGATACTATAAAGTGAAACAATATTAGAATAATTGGGATCCCAGAGGAAGAGGAAAGAGGTGGGGTGGTTGAAGGTTTATTGAGCAAATTATACCTGAGAACTTCCCTAATCTGGAGAAGGAAATAGACATTCAAGTCCAGGAGATACAGAGAAACCCCCCTCAAAAATCAATAAAAATAGGTCAACACTTCAACATACAATAGTGAGGTTTGCAAATCTCAAAGACAAAGAGAAAATTCCAAAAGCAGCTCAGGACAAGAGATCCATAACCTACAAGCATTGAAACATAAGGCTGGCAGCAGACCTATCCACAGAGACCTGGCAGGCCAGAAAGGTCTGGCATGATATATTCAGGATGCTAAATGAGAAAAATATGCAGCCAAGATTAGTTTATCCAGCAAGGCTGTCATTTAGAATAGAAGGAGAGATAAAGAACTTCCAGGACAAACAGAAACTAAAAGAATTTGTGATCTCTAAACCAGCCCTGCAAGAAATATTAAGGGGATCCTTTAAGCAAAGAGAGAGCCCTAAAGAAACACAGACCAGAAAGGAACACAGACAACAGACAGAAAGAGTGACTTTACAGATAACACAATGGCACTAAATTCATATCTTTCATTAGTTACTCTGAATGTAAATGGGCTAAATGCTCCAATCAAAAGACACAGGATATCAGATCAGATAAATAAAACAAGACCCACCGATGTGCTGCCTATAAGAGACTCATTTTATTTTTTTTTTAAGATTTTATTTATTTATTTGACAGAAATAGAGACAGCCAGCGAGAGAGGGAACACAAGCAGGGGGAATGGGAGAGGAAGAAGCAGGCTCCTAGCAGAGGAGCCTGATGTGGGGCTCGATCCCATAACGCCGGGATCACGCCCTGAGCTGAAGGCAGACACTTAATCGCTGTGCCACCCAGGCACTCCTAAGAGACTCATTTTAGACCCAAAGATACCTCCGGATTGAAAGTAAGGGGGTGGAGAACCATTTATCATACTAATGGACATGAAAAGAAAGCTGGGGTAGCAATCCTTAAATCAGACAAATTAGATTTATTTATTTATTACTGAAGACTGTAATAAGAGATGAAAAAGGACACTATATAATAATTAAAGGGTCTATCCAACAAGATCTAGCAATTGTAAATATTTGAGCCCCTAACTTGGGAGCAGCCAGTTATATAAACCAATTAATAACAAAATTAAAGAAACACATTGATAATAATACAATAATAGTAGGGGACTTCAACACCCCACTCACTGCAATGGACAGATCATCTAAGCAGAAGATCAACAAGGAAACAAGGGCTTTGAATGACACACTGAACCAAATGGACATCACAGGTATATTCAGAGCATTTATCCTAAAGCAAAAGAATACACATTCTTCTCGAGTGCACATGGAACATTCTCCAGAATAGATCACATACTGGGTCACAAATCAGGTCTTAACGAGTACTAAATGACTGGGATTTTTCCCTGCATATTTTCAGACCACAATGCTCTAAAACTTGAACTCGGGGTGCCTGGGTGGCTCAGTTGGTTAAGTGGCTGCCTTTGGCTCAGGTCATGATCCCAGGGTCCTGGGATCAAGCCCTGCATTAAGTTCCCTGCGTGGTGGGGAGTCTGCTTCTCTCTCTCTCTGCTCCCCTGTTCATGTTCTCTCTTTCAAAAAAACAAACAAAACAAAAAACAAAATCTGAACTCAATCACAAGAGAAAATTTGGAAGGAACACAAATACATGGAGGATAAAGCAGTGTCCTACTAAAGACTGAATGGGTCAACCAGAAAATTAAAGAATTTAAAAAATTCATGGAAACAAATGAAAATGAAAACACAACTGTTCAAAATCTTTGGGATGCATAAAAGGTGGTCCTAAGAGGGAAGTATATAGCAATACAAGTCTTTCTCAAGAAACAAGAAAGGTCTCAAATACACAATCTAACCTTACACCTGAAGGAGCTAAAGAAAGAACAGCAAATAAAGCCTAAACCCAGCAGAAGAAAAATAATAAAGAAGACAGCAGAAATCAATGAAATAGAAATGAAAATAACAGAAGAGATGAACGAAACGAGGAGCTGGTTCTTTGAAAGAATTAGGAAGATTGATAAACTTATCAAAAAGAAAAGAGAAAGGACCCAAGTAAATAAAATCACAAATGAAAGCAGAGAGATCACAACCAACACCAAAGAAATACAATTATATGATCATATTACGAGCAACCATATGCCAACCAATTAGGCAATCTAGAAGAAACAGATGCTTTCCAAGAAATGTATAAACTACCAAAACTGAAACAGGAAGAAGTAGAAAACCTGAACAGACCCATAACCAGCAAGCAAATTGAAGCAGTAATAAAAAATCTCCCACAAACAAGAGTCCAGAGCCAGACGGTTTCCTGGGGGAATTCTACCAAACATTTAAAGAAGAATTAATACCTATTCTTCTGAAGCTGTTTCAAAAAATAGAAATGGAAGGAAAACTTCCAAAGTCATTCTATGAGGCCAGCATTACACTGACCCCAAAACCAAAGACCCCACCAAAAAGGAGAATTACAGACCAATATCCCTGATGAACATGGATGCAAAAATTCTCACCAAGATACTAGCCAATAGGATGCAACAGTACATTAAAAGGCTTACTCACATGACCAAGTGGGATTTATTCCTGGGCTGCAAGGGTTCAACATTTGCAAATCAATCAATGTGATACAGTATGTTAATAAAAGGAATGACAAGAACCATATGATCCTCTCAAAAGATGCAGAAAAAACATTCGGCAAAGTACAGTACCTTTTCTTGATTAAAACTCTCCACAGTGTAGGGATAGAGGGAACATACCTCAATATCATAAAAGCCATATATGAAAAGTGCACAGAGAGTATCATTCTCAATGGGGAAAAACTGAGAGCTTTTCCCCTAAGGTCAGGAACACAGCAGAGATGTCCACTATCACCACTGTTGTTCAACAGAGCACTAGAAGTCCTAGCCTCAGCAATCAGAAAACAAAAAGAAATAAAAGGCATCCAGAACAGTAAAGAAGTCAAATCTCACTCTTTGCAGATGACATGATATTCTATATGTAAAACCCAAAAGACTCCACCCCAAAATTGCTAAAACTCATACAAGAATTCAGCAAAGTGGCAGGATATAAAATCAATGCACAGAAATCAGTTGCATTTCCACAGACTAACAATGAGACTGAAGAAAGAGAAATTAAGGAATCAATCCCACTTACAATTGCACCAAAAACCATAAGATACCTAGGAATAAGCCTAACCAAAGAGGCAAAGGATCCGTACTCTGAAAACTATAGAACACTTATGAAAGAAATGGAAGAAGACACAAAGAAATGGAAAAACATTCCACGCTCATGGACTGGAAGAACAAATATTGTTAAAATGTCTATGCTACCCAGAACAATCTACACATTCAATGCAATCCCTATCAAAATACCATCAACATTTTTACAGAGCAAGAACAAATAATCCTAAAATTTATATAGTACCAGAAAAGACCGCAAATAGCCAACGGAATGTTGAAAAAGAAAATCAAAGCTTGTGGCATCAGAATTCCAGACTTCAAGCTATATTATAAAGCTGTGATCATCAAGACAATACGGTACTGGCACAAAAACAGACATATAGATCAATGGAACAGAATAGAGAACCCAGAAATGGAAAGAATATCCAACGGAAAAATGTCTCTTCAACAAATGGTGTTGGGAAAAATGAACAGTCACATGCAGAAGAATGAAACTGAAACATATCTTTACAGCATACACAAAAATAGACTCAGAATGGATGAAAGACCTCAAAATCCTAGAGGAGAACACAGGCAGCAACCTCTGTAACCTTGGCTGCAGCAATTTCTTGCTAGACATGTCTCCAAAGGCAAGGGAAAAAAACCAAAAATGAACTACTGGAACTTCATCAAGATAAAAAGCTTTTGCACAACAAAGGAAACAGTCAACAAAACCAAAAGACAACCTACAGAATGGGAGAAGATGTTTGCAAACGTCTTATCAGATAAAGAGCTTGTATCCAAAATCTATAAAGAACTTACGAAACCCAACACTCAAAAAACAAATAATCCAGTCAAGAAATGGGCAGAAGATATGAAGAGACATTTCTCCAAAGACATACAAATGGCCAACAGACACAGGAAAATGCTCAAAATCACTCATCATCAGGGAAATACAAAACCACAATGCGATACCACTGCACACCAGTTAGAATGGCTAACATTAACAAGAAAGGAAACAACAAATGTTGGCCAGGAGGCGGAGAAAAGGGAATCCTCTTACACTGCTGGTGGGAATGTAAGCTGGTACAGCCATTCTGGAAAACAGTATGGAGGTTCCTCAAAAAGTTAAAAGTAGAGCTATCCTGTGACCAGGCAATTGTACCACTAGATATTTCACCAAAAGATACAAATGTAGTGATCTGAAGGGGCACCTGCACCCCAATGTTTATAGCAGCAATGGCCACAATAGTCAAACTATGGAAAGAGCCCAGATGTCCATCAACAGATGAATGGATAAAGAAGATGTGCCATATATACGCCATATATATACATGTGTATGTGTATATATATATATATATATATATATACATACACATGTATACACACACACACAATGGAATAGTAATCAGCCGTCAAAAAAAAAAAGAAATCTTACCATTTGCAATGACATAGATAGAACCAGAGGATATTATGCTAAGTGAAATAAGTCAGTCAGAGAAGGACAATTATCATATGGTTTCACTCATATGTGGAATTTAAGAAACAAAAGAGAGGATCATAGGGGAAGGGAGGGAAAAATAAAATAAGATGAAATCAGAGAGGGAGACAAATCACAGGAGACTCGACTACAGGAAACAGACTAAGGGTTGCTGAAGGGGAGAGGGTAGGGGGATGGGTATCTGGGTGAGGGGTATTAAGGAGGGCACATGATGTAATGAGCACTGGGTGTTATATAGAACTGAAGAATCACTGAACTCTATCTCTGAAACTAATAATACATTATATGTTAAATTAACTGAATTTAAATAAAAATTTTTTTAAAAGATATTAACAAACTGCATTCAACAATACATTGAAACGATCATACACCACAATCAAGTGGTATTTATTCCAGGAATGCAAGAATGGTTCAACATCCACAAATCAATCAACATAATACACCACATTAAGAAAATAAAGGATAAAAATCAGATGATCATTTCAATAGATGCAGAAAAAGCCTATGACAAAATTCAACATCCATTTATGGTAAAAACTCTCAACTAAGTGGGCAAAGAAGGAAGGCACCTCAACATAACAAAGGCCACACATGACAAACCCACAGCTAGCATCACAATGATGAAAAGCTGAAAGTTTTTCCTTCTAAGATCAAGAATAAGACAAGGATGTCCACTTGTGCCACTCATTCAACATATTATTGGAAGTCCTAGCCATAACAATCATGCAAGAAAAAGAAATAAAGGGCATTCAAATTGAAAAGGAAGAAGTAAAATACTATTTGCAGATGATGTGATTACTATATTTAGAAAACCCTAAAGACCTGACCAGCAAACCACCAGAGTAAATGAATGCAGTGAAGTAGCAGGATACAAAATTAACATAAAAAATTAGCATTTCTATACAGTAATAAGGAGTGATCAGAAAGAGACATAAAGAAAAATCCACATTTACAATTGTATCAAAAAGAATAAAATGTCACTTTTATTCCTGCCTCTGCTCTCTGCTGATGTGCTGTGTTGGGGGTTCCAGAATGGTAAGTGGTTTGGGATACACAGCCTCTTGGGAACCAGGCAGGACACGAGGGCAGGGGTGTATGGCTGTAGCTGGGATGGGTCTGAGGATCCCCTGACCTGAATGTGTGGAAGGCAGCAGCCTGGCCTAGGCCACGATGTCCATGGGACCCTAAGAGGCCCCAAGGGGCTCCCCAGTCTACGATCCCGTGCCAGGATATACGGAGATTGGTTTGAATCCATTTTAGTTTACTGGTCATCAGCTGTATGCCAGGGAGTTTTTAATGTAAGCAGAGATTTCTTCCATATGAAAGAGAGGCCTCACTGTATAACTGCCATGTGTGCCTGCCCTTTCACAGTGTGAAATCAAGTCAACGTACAAACTAAAGTGCATTTAAGGTTTAGATCTTGATAACTGTTCCAAGTTGTAAAACTTTGCAAAAATCAAATTATTATCAACTTTGCAGGTGAAGATGGATGCTTGAAACACAGACTGCTGCTAAATGAATGCTTTCTGAGAGCACAAAAGGTGACCTAAGGATGTCCCCAGGAAAAAATTTGAAAACTTGATCTTCACAAGAGCTTCTTGGATCATTTAAAAGAATGAAACTGGATCCTTATCTTACACCATACACAAAAATAAATTCAAAATGGATTAAAGATCCATAAATGTAAGATCTGAAACCATAAAACTCCTAGAAGGAAATACAGGTAGTAAGCTATCTGACATCAGTCTAAGCAATATTTTTTGGATCAGTCTCCTCAGCAAGGGCAAGCAAAACTAAAATAAACAAATGAGATTATATCCAACCGAAAAGCTTTTGCACGGCAAAGGAAACCATCAACAAAATGAAAAGGCAATTAGAAAATGGGAGAAGATATTTGCAAATCATACATCTGATAAGGTGTTAATACCAAAATACACAAATAATTTATAAAATTTAATATCAAAGAACCAAACAACCTGACTAAAAAATGGACAGAGGACTTGAATAGCCATTTTTCCAAAGAAGACATACGGATGCCCAAAAGGGACATGAAAAGATGTTCAACATCATTAATCACCAGGGAAATGCAAATCAAAATCACAATGAGATATCACCTCATACCTAACAGATTGTGTATTATCAAAAAAGACAAAAAATCACAAGTGTTGGTGAGGATGTGGAGAAAAGAGTACATCGTGAGAAGGTAAAGTGGTGCAGCCATAATGGAAAAGTGTATGGAAGTTCCTCAAAAAAATTAAAATAGAACATAACATCCAGCAATTCCACTTCTGTGTATTTATGCAAAGAAAACAAAAACAGCAGTTTGAAGAGATATACACACTTCCATGTTCACTGTAGCATTTTCACAATAGCCGAGATTATGGAAGCAATCAAAGTGTCCATCAACAGATAAACGGATAAAGATGTGGTGTATATATATACAATGGAGTATCACTCCATAGAGAAGAATGAAATCTTGCCACCTGAGACAACATGGATGGCTAGAGAGTATAATGCTAAGTGAAATAAGTCAGACACAGAAAGACAAAAACTGTATGATTTCACATGTACGTAATCTAAAAAACAATATAAATAAACAAAACAAAAGAGAAACAGACTCACAGATACAAGAAACAAACTGCTAATTACCAGAGGGGGCCTGGGTCGGGGTAGGGGTGGGCAAAATAGGTAAAGGGTATTAAGACGTACAAATTTCCAGTAACAAAATAAATAAGTCATGGGATTATAGTACAGCATTGGGAATATAATCGATAATATTGTAATAACTTTGTATGGTGACAGATACAATCAGATGTATTGTGGGGATCATTTCACAATGTATAAAAATATCAAATCACTGTGATGTACCCCCGAAACCAATGGGCTATATGTCATTTACACATTAAACAAACAAACATGAATTAGACCATGTCTCTCCCCTCCTTAAAAATTTTCAGTGGCTTCCCATTGTACTGCCAGGTTCTTCATAACTAGATCCTGACCAGCGATCTAATCTCATTTGCTATCACTGTTCCACTTCCTTCCTCAAGTTTAGCTACACTGGCCCCTTTCAGTTCCTTAACTACATACACCAAGCTCTTTACTGCCTCAGAACTTTTACACCTGCCATTCTTTTAGTCTTAAAGGCTCTTCCCCAGGGTTTCTCTGGCTGACTCTCACCCTTGAGTTCTTAACTTTCTTGCTATTCCTATTTAAAGTAGTTTCTTACCCCCTGACACTTTCTGGCATTGATCTATTGATTTCATTCATAATATCTTTCATTTAATTCTTGAGGAGAGGAATCTCACTTGCTTGGATCGCTGCTGTATCACCAGTACCCAGCAGAGTGTGTGGCACACTATAAGTACTCTATAAATATCTGTTAAATAAATGAATTATATCACCGATCATTTTCTCATTCTACTTTCTACTTGATTTCCCATGAAACCGTACTTCCTGGTATTCTACCTATTACCCTGACTTGTTCTTCCTTTCTGCTTTGTTAGCACCCCATGTTTCTCCAACCTCACATGGAAAATTATCCCCTAAAGTTTTCAACATAACCTGGTAATGAATCCATCCACTTAAATGGCTTCAACCCCCCAGAGCTATTACTCCAACCCTAGCCTTTCTGCTCTGCACTAGTAGACCAACATTTCCAACTCCCTAAAGGATACCTCTCCTAGGAAACTATCACTAGACTAGACTACACTCCTATCACAGTCATAATTCCAAATATTTCATCCTTCCAATAACTTTCAGTTCTGCCCATGATACTACATTCTCCCAGTCTTACCAAATAGAAACAATGAGATATATAGAGAAGAGTATAGAACTCAGGGCTAACCAGACCTGGATCAAATCCCAGCTTTGTAAGCTATTAGATGGTCACTTAACCATTCTGAGCCACAATTTCTCATCACTAAAAAGATAACAGTCATGCTCAGGATTGTTGTGAGAATTAGAAATAGTAAATAAAAAATAACCTGCACAATATCTGACATATAATGGGCTATTTACTAGCCACAAGTCTTACAATTATTTTTATTTTTTAAAAAGATTTGAGAGAGAGGGAGAGAGAGAAAGCGAGCACGAGTGGGGGGCAGAGGGAGAGAGAATCTCAAGCAGACTCTGCACTGAGCATGGAGCCTAATGCAGGGCTCGATCTCATGACTCTGAGATCACAACCTGAGCTGAAACCAAGATTCAGACGCTTAAACAACTGCACCACGCAGGTGCCCCTTAGAGTTATTTTTAATTCCCCCAACTGCTTACATCCGTATCTGACCTCCCACCAAACTATATCCATTTTTTCTTATAATAATAATTATGGTAACAATATTTATAACACCAATAATAATTTATAATAATAATGTTTGCATTTATCCCTACTGTCTTCACTCTAGTACAGGACCATAACAAACCATAATGCCTAATCTCACACTCTCCATCAATTTATCCTATTTTACTCTAAATCAATATTTTTTATTTCATCTAATAGTGCTTCAGCTTAAATAATTTCAATTGACCTTTGAATATGCCAAATCATTCTTCTGCTATATGTAGTCTATCATTAATTTCATCCAATAAATTCTTCTTTTTAAGATTTTATTTATTTGAGAGAGAGCAAGCAAGAGAGAGAGCACGGGTGGGGCGAGGGGCAGAGGGACAGGGAGAAGCAGACTCCCCGCTGAGCAGGGAACCTGATGCAGGGCTCAATCCCAGGACCCCAGGATCACAACCTGAGCTGAAGACAGATGCTTAACTGATGGAGCTACCCAGGCAACTCCTCATCCAAAAAATTCTTAATTTTAGGTATTTTACTTTTCTGTTCTAGAATGTTCATTAGGCCCTTTTTTAGAGATTCTATTTCTCTACTGAAGTTCTCCATCTATTCACTTTTTTCCATCTTTTCCATTATTTGACATATTTATAAAAATTAAGTTCATTATCTGCTACTTGCAACAACTGGGGCACCCGTGGATTTGACTGTATTGGTTATTTTTCCTCTCTTAATCATGGGTCATATTTGTTTCTTTGCAATCTTATAATTTCTTACTGTGTGGTAAAATACATAAGACATAAAATTTGCCATCTAAATAATTTTTAAGTGTATCACTCAGCAGCATTAATGACATTCACAATGTTGTGCAACCATCATCACTATGTATTTCCAAAACTTTTTCATGACCCCAAACAGAAATTCTTGTAACTATTAAGCAGTAACTCTCTCTTTCCCTCTCCTCCCAGTCCCTGGTAACCTCTAATTTGCTTTCTGTCTCTATGAACTTGCCTATTCTAGATATTCATATAAGTAGAATCATACAATATCTGTCCTTAAGTGTGTGGCTTATTTTACTTCGCATAATGTTTCAAGGCTTGCCTAGGTAGTAGCATGTCTCAGAACTTCATTCTTTTTTATGGCTGAACAATATTCCATTGTATGTATATACACCCATTTTGTTCATCCATTCATCTGTTGATGGACACGTGGGTCGTTTCCACCTTTTCAGACACTGAGGTCTAAGTTAATATTTGCCTAGCTTAACTTTTCCCATCCCTTTTCTAGCAAACTTTCTTATCCATGTGTTTCAGGTACCTCTTGTACACATTTGAGAACAAGATTTCGTTTCTTAAATAAAACTCCAACATAACAATCTTTGTCTCTAAACTAGTGTTTGGTCCAGTTAAGCTTACTGTGATACATTAAGATTTACTCATAACAATCTTTATCTGTGTTATGTTTGTCTATGCTCCTCACCCCTTTCCTGTCTTCTAGTAGTTGATCAAGGTTTTTACTCCTTTTTTTAAACCCCTCTACCAGTCTGTAAATTATACATTCAATTTATCTTCTTCAGAGGTTACTCGTAAAATGTAACATGCATTCTTGACTTAAGTCAAAAGTTTAACAATCTCCATATTTCCTCCATATTTCTTCCCTCTTCTCAATTAATAAAAGATCTTCACCTATGCTGACCTACCTCCTGACTTTTTCATCATTACTGGCTGCCATTTTATTGTTTTTAGCCTTTATTGTTATTAGAATTCATATGTGTTTAGATTCACCCATATATTTACCAGTTTCCTTACTCAAAATTCCATTCCTTTTTGCATTCATTCCTTCCCTCTGGTTTTCTTTTTCCTTAAGTAGTTCCTCTCAGTGAGAGATTGTTGGTGGTAAACTGTTTTACGTGAAATCAGTTTATTTTCCCCTAAACCATGATGACAATATAGCTGGATATACAATTCTAGGCTCACAATTCTTTTCCACCAAAGATGAAGAATCCTCTGGATTCCATCACTTCTGCTGAGAAGTGAAATGTCAATCTAATGGTTGTACCTTATCAATAATCTGACTTTTCATTCTGGTTATATTTAAGATCTTTTCATCTGTGGAGTTCTGTATGTATCTACATATACAACGGGGCAGTAGAAGGAGGGACACTCAGCATTCATTAAACATTGATTCTTAAGATTCATGTCTTTCATTAATCTAGAAAATTATCAGCCATCATCTCTTTGAATTTTGCCTGTCCCTCATTCTCTCCTTCTTGAACTCCTATTAGATGACTAGATACAAGTTAGACTTCTTCATTCCATTCTCCATGTCTTTAAGCCTCTCTTTTATATTTTCTCTTTGTCCTTTGTGCTACCTTCTGGAAATTTCCTCAGATCTATCCAGTTTAAGGGTCAGGAAATTTTTTTGGTAAAGAGCCACAAACTAAATATATAGGCTTTGGGAGCCATATACAGTCTATATAAATAGAATATTTTCTTTTATCTCCTTTTTAAAAAAAACAATCCTTTAAAAATGAAAAAAACATTCTTACCATGCAGGCTGTACAAAAACAAGCCAAAACCCAGATTCACCCAATAAGCCATAGTTTGTCAAATCCAGATCTAGTTCATTAATTCTCTCTTCTTTATCTAAGCAGCTGTTTATCCTACCCATTGGGTTCTGTTTTGTTGTTTTGGTTTTTTTTTTTTACCCATTGGATTGTAATTTCAATGACTATTTTACATTTCCAGAAGTTCTACTGGCTCCTTTGTTTTTAATATGCCTTTGTTTATGATAGAACCTATTTTTTCTCATGTTTTCTATTTCTTTTCTTCATGTGTTTAGTTTGTTCTATCTGTTAATTCTTGCTTATAGACGAATAATAGATTGTTTACTCGCATGCTTTATAACTCTATTGAGTTCATTTTTGGTAGTGCTTTATTCTGGGAAATACATGTGTTCTGGGTTGAGGATATGTCCCTCTAGAAAAGCTTCTGTTTTCCAGATACTTCTGTCATATTATCAGCCTTAAACCATTTTTTTAATGTCAATTTTCAAGCTGGAGATTCTTCCAGATCCCACAAGTATTGCAAAATTTGAACATAATACCTATATGAAGGGAAAGTCATGGTCTTGAGTTCTCTGCAGATATTCCCTTCCCCAAGGAATCCAGGATCCAGGCTAACAAACATTTCTGTGTGCTCACAGGCAGATTTTGTCTAGTCTATCTACTCCTTTAGTGAATGTTCAGACCTTTGAGTATCTATACTCTTATCTGGTGTCTCAATTCTAACACACACAGGCCTAAGGGTTTTTCTCTTATCTCTACGGAAACTAAAACGCAAGTTACTAAGACTAGCAAACATTCTAAGGGGCTATAACATCAAATTGCATCCCATGCTTTTTCAATCCCCAAACTTCCCTGCTCCCACCATACTTTTACTTTTTCTTTTTTCTTGAGAGCACAATATGCATTTTGTAGCAGTGGGGGGTCTCTATTTATCTAGTCTGCTATTTTGCCAAAACCAGAGACCTCAGTCTTTTCTCTATGACTGAATAGCCATGCTTACAAACACATAAAATGTTTCAAATCATGACTCTTTCAAGCACTACCCCGACGCAAAGAATGAGCTGGTTCAAGTTGTGCTCTTTCTCCAATCTTCTCCATTTTTCCTCCCCAACAGCCACACCAAAAGACACTTGGATTGGCATTCCTCCACTTTTCCACGTATGCACTTATTCTTTGGGGCCATTTTTAAAGACTTACCTCTTTCATAAAGGTTTCTCCAACTACACTATATTACTCAACTCTCTAAACACCCCCTGTATTCAGTATCAGTGGATTCAGGACTTAATCAACTGTTCATTAGTTTAAGTAATTTATTTCTCACCAGCTGGATTAAAACTCCTTATAGAAAGAAACTCTTTTTCTCACCACTTTTGAAATCCCCTCTACAGAACACTACAAAGTTCAGGTTCCTGATCACTGTTCAATAAATAGATGATACTAGTTGCAAGTCTTAATTTACATATTCATTCTCCTTCAAGTTTAAGATTTATAGCCTAGATAGTCTTGGTTCAAGGAAAATAAAATATTGTAAAATAAAAAGAATTTCATAGCCAGGAGGAGGTTTGAAGGCCACCTGGACTTGCTCAGGAGTCCACACACTTTCATAATTCAGGAATGTTACACAATTTCCACCTTAAAGTGATGTTGAAAATCCCTACTTACCTCCAGGGTTACTGTGGGGATTCAAGAATATATTATACATGAAAAATATCTGTGGGACATAGCTAAAGCAGCGGTGAGAAGAAAATTTATGCATGGAGAGCCTACATTAGAAAAGAGGGAAAATCTCAAATCAATAACCTAGGTTCCTACTTCAAGAACCTAGAAAAAAGACAAAATAAACACAAAGTAAGAAGAAATAAAGAGCAAAAATCAGTAAAAACAAAACAAAACCAAAAAAAACCAGAAAAACAAAAATGAAATATCAATAAAAGAGGTTTGTCTTCAAGATTGACAAAAAGTGGGGGGGCATCTGGGTAGCTCAGTCAGTTAAGCATCTGCCTTCAGCTCAGGTCATGATCCTAAGGTCCTGTTACCAAGTCTGGCATCGGGTTCTTGCTCAGTGGGGAGCCTGCTTTTCCCTCTGCCCTCCCACTCTCATGCTCGCGCTCTCTCTCTCTCTTCTCAAATAAATAAAATCTTAAAAAAAAAAAAAAAGACTAACAAAAAAGAAAAGACACAAATTACCAATGTCAAGAATGAAACAGGGAATATCACTATAGTCCCTGCAAACATCAAAAAATGTAATAAGGGAAGACTGAAAAACTCTACACACATAAATTTGACTTAGATGAAACAGAACAATTCCTTAAAAAACACAAACTACCACAACTTATCCAATATGAAATAATTAATTCTGTAATTATTAAATAAATCAACTTTGTAATTTTTTAAAACTCCCCGAAGAGAACTCTCCAGCCTCAGATGACACAATCTCTACCACAGTAAACACTTCCTAGTTCATTTTATAAACCTAGCATTTCCCTGATACCAAAACCAGACAAAAACAGCAGCAAAAAAAAAGAAAGCTACAGAGAAATAGCTCTCATGAATATAGGCACAAAACTACTTAACAAAACATTAGTAAAAAAAAATTAAGTAATAAATAAAAAAACCTAGATTATGTTACATTTAAGTAGGGAAGTATTATTTTCATATAGTTAATCTTACCCAGAAGCATGAAAATCCTCTCCATTTATTCACACCTTCCTTGATTTCTCCTATTAAAATGTTCTGTCATTCTCACACACACACACACACCTTATCTTATACTAAGTTAATTTGTATTTGATGTTTTTTTAACCATCTGCTCTCTTGGTTCTCCACCCCAACGGCTCTTTCTCTGACTCCTTCCACTGCTTTTAAGACAGTGGTTCTCTATCAGTTCCTCCTTTGTCCTCTTCTCTCAGTCTTCACTTACTAGACCTAGACAATTAGCTTCAATTAGGCCTCCTAACTGGATGATGCAAATTTACCTCTCTAAACTTGACCTCCTCCTGATATCTCTTTTCCATAGTCAGCAACAGAGACATCCACACCTTAATGTTCCAATGGCAATAAGAGTACATCTATGATTACAAGGAGGTTACAGTAGTAAGTTTCTTCTCCCAGCAAAGAGAGAAAAAAAAATTCTAAATACTTATACATAGAGATTTACCATTCAGATCATGGCTGATGCCCTACTTTCTACTCTTTCCCTAATCAAAAAATTTTGCTGGTAAATGCAAAGTAGAATTCTTCATCTGTTAGCCACTCACTCCAGGGCTTGAAACAAGCTATATTCCTGAAAAGCAGAAGCGGTAAATAACTCAATTCAAAAGTCCAAGAGGTAGGGCACATGGGTGGCTCAGTTAAGCATCCATCTCTTGATTACAGCTCAGGTCATGATCTCAGGGTCCCAGGATGGAACCATGCATCAGGCTCCATGCTCAGCAGGGAGTCTGCTTGAGGATTCTGTCTTTCCCTCTCCCTCTCTGCTCATGCTCCTTCTTTCTAAAATAAATAAGTCTTTTAAAAACAAAACAAAACAACAAAAGAAACTGAAAATCCAAAAGGTGAGCTGAGAAGTTGGGGTTTGCAGTTCTGATTCAGAATTCTTCATGCATTCGTATTCCTCTCTCATCTTCTCACCCCTATACCTCAACATACCAATGACCTCTATTATTGCCTTTTCTTTGCAATGCCCTTCTCTTCTAACATTCCTTATCACAACTGGCAAACTATCAGCAGGAACATTACCTGTGATCAGGACTTGGCTTTCAAGAGTTTGATGATACAAAACCATCCTATTGACTGGACTTTTCTTCTTTTAAAATAAAAACATTCTGATACTGAAACTCCCTATCATGGATCTGGGATATCTCTGTTTATTCAGGTCTTCTTTTATGCCTTTCAATAAACTTGTATAATTTTCTTCACATCAGGAAAAAACCAGCAAAACTGAACTAAAGTAAAACACTCAATGGAAGAGGAAAAAAAGCAGAAGGGAGGAAAGAAGAGAATGGCTGGTTCCATTCGGGTTGCCATCATATATCACATCTGAAAGGTATGAAGAGAGAATGGGGCAAGAAGCAGAAAAACTCAACACTTACCAGATGTTCCCAAATGAAACTTTAAACTGGCTTTAAAATTGTCAATAATTATAATAGCTAACATTTATTGAATGTTTACTGTGTACCCAGTTAAACTTATTATATTCCTTAACACACGTAATCTTCACAACAATCCTATGAAATACGTACTACTACAATTCTCGCATGAGGAAACCAAAGCACAGAGGTTAGGTAATTTGCCGAAGATCATCCATACTAATAAAACTTGGCTTCAAATTTAAACTCTTAGACCTGCTTTGATCTGGTGGTTGATTTTAGAGTTGTCCACACTCTTAATCCCTTAACCATTATGTGAACTCCTGTGACATTAAGGAACACACTGCACATGCATACCGTGCATAAATTATTTAAAAATTATCCATATTACTATTGCTTCACTGTAACCGTGGATAATGATTATAATTACAACACAGTAATACTACTTCAGAACTAAAGCTAACACTATATTCATATTTAAAGTATTTAACCGCTCTATTCCAGAAACTAATAATAAACTAGTATGTTAACTAAACTGAATTTAAATAAAAAAAAATTTTAAAAAGAAAATAAAGTATGTATCTGCTACAAAAAAAAAAAAAAAAGACAATAATATACTCAGAGCAAAATATCTGCCGGTGTACCTATGACTTACCTGTGTATCTGGTGCATGTAGTACTACTTTTTTTTTTTTCATATAAGACAAATTGGCCCATCAAGGAAGCAGAATTTCATTACAACCCAGGTGCAGGTTTTACAGAATTGTTTGTATGTTGCTGCTGTTATTGCCACAAGCCCTTCAAATTAGGTAAACATAATTCTCTGTACAGGAAATCATTTCAGCAAGGTTGTTGAAAGCAATATTTCAGAGGCTTTGTTTTGCTTTTAAATACTAACGACCCAAAAGAACATCATTTCCTGATTTCCTACCAAACACAGGCATGACAAACAGCCTGTTATGGCAAGGTAGTACCTAGTGCGAAAATCAGGAAGTATGTTAATAAGCACTAAAACAATTCCCCAATACTAGCACTACTGTTAAGAGTCTGACTACTCTCTTATATTGTTCAAAATAACAAAAGGCACTTTCCAGAGAAGCTAGCTGTAGATAAAGCATGACTGGTAAGAACTGCACATGGGTACTTCATAAGTTAAAGGAGATAGAGACCATGTGTTGTTGTTTTTTTCCCACTAGTATTATTTTTTTAAGCTTTTATTTAAATTCCAGTTAGTTAACATAATGCATTAGTTTCACGTGTACAATGCAGCGATTCAACACTTGCATACAACACCCAGTGCTCATCACAAGTGCACTCCTTAATTCCCATCACCTATTTCACCCATCCCCTCGCCCACCTCCCCTCTGGTAACCATCAGTTTGTTCTCTATACTTAAGAGTCTGTTTCTCAGTTTGCCTCTCTTTTTGTTTCCCTTTGCTTGTTTTGTTTCTTAAATTCCATATGTGAGTGAAATCATATACATAGTATTTGTCTTTCTCTCACTTATCTCGCTTAGCATAATACTCTCAGGTATTAAAAAGGCAAGATTTTATTCTTTTTTATGGCTGAGCAATATTCCAGTGTGTGTGTGTGTGTGTGTGTGTGTGTGTGTGTGTACACATACCACCTCTTCTCTATCCATTCATCAGTCGATAGACACTTGACTGACACTTGGGTGTCAGGAAATTTTTTTGGTAAAGAGCCACAAACTAAATATATTAGGCTTTGGGAGCCATATATTGAACTAGTGTTTTTGTGTTCTTTGGGTAAATACCTAGTAGTGCAATTGCTGGATCGTAGGGTAGTTATATTTTTAATTTTTTCAGGAACCTCCATACTGTTTTCCAGAGTGGCTGTACCAGCTTGCATTCCCACCAACACTGCAAGAGGGTTCCCCTTTCAGCATCCTCGCCAGCATCTGTTGTTTCCTGTGTTAATTCTAGCCATTCTGACGGGTGTGGGGTGATATCTCATTGTAGTTTTGATTTGTATTTCCCTGATGATGAGTGATGTTGAGCATCTTTTCGTGTGTGTTAGCCATCTGTATGTCTTCTTTGGAAAAATGTCTATTCATGTCTTCTGCCCATTTCTTAACTGAATTGTATTTTGAATGCTGAGTTTCAAAGTTCTTTACAGATTTTAGATACTAACCCTGTACCAGATATGTCAATTGCAAATATCTTCTCCCGTTCCACAGGTTGCCTTTTAGTTTTGCTGATTGTTTCTTTTGCTGTGTAGAAGCTTTTTATTTTGATGTAGTCCGAATAGCTTATTTTTTCTTTTGTTTCCCTTGCCCCGGGAGACATATCTAGAAAAACGTCAAAGAGGTTACTGCCTGTATTCTCCTCTAGGATTTTTATGGTTTCAAGTCTCACATTTAGGTCCTTAATACATCTTGAGGTTTTTCTGTTTGGTGTAAGCCAGTGGTCCAGTTTCACTCTTTTGAATGTAGCTGTCCAGTTTTCCCAACACCATTTGTTCAAGAAACTGTTTTTTCCCCCCACTGAATATTTTTTCCTGCTCTGTTGAAGATTAATTCACCATATAGTTGTGGGTTCATTTCTGGGTTTTCTATTCTGTTCCACTGATCTGTGTGTCTAATTTTCTGCCAGTACCACAGTGTTTTGATCACTACAGCTTTGTGATATAACTTGAAGTCCAGAATTGTGATGCCTCCAGCTTTGCTTTGCTTTTTCAATGATGCTTTGGCTATTCAGGGTCTTCTGCAGTTCCATACAAATTTTAGGATTATTTGTTCTAACTCCGTGAAAAATGCTGGTGGTATTCTTATAGGGATTGCATTAAATGTGTAGACTGCTTTGGGTAGAATAGACATTTTAACAATATTTGTTCTTCTAATCCATGAGCATGGAATGTCTTCCCATTTCTTTGTGTCATCTTCAATTTCTTTTATCAGTGTTTTATAGTTTTTAGAGTATAGGTCTTTCCCCTGTTTGGTTAGGTTTATTCTTGGGTATCTTACTGGTTTTGGTGCAACTGTAAATAAGATTGATTCCTTAATTTCTCTTTCTGCTGCTTCATTATTGGTGTATAGAAATGCAACAGATTTCTGTACATTGTTCTTGTATCCTGCAACTTTACTGAATGCATGTATCAGTTCTAATAGGTTTTTGGGCCATGTGTTCTTCACAATACAACAACCACAGTAGCTTATTTACTGGATAAACTCAATCTGGATATAAAATAAGGGAAACAGAAAGTTGTCACCAACTAAAAACCAAGATCAGGTAAGAAAAGCCGTACTCTGACCTACTGAGTTGCAAGTCAAGATTAAGATACAATCACAGAGAACCACTGTTAAGCCACCCTTATTATGGGGCTTTTAGAAAGAGAAAAATAAGTCCTTTCTGGGCTCAAGAGCACAATTCTAAGTCCAAAGATGTTCCACAAATACCACTTGCAGACAAATCAAGGTATTAACAAGTAAACGAAGATTCTTGATTAACCCAGGTCACCTGTTTAGTCAGTAATAAACCTGAAACCAAAAGTCTCAACACCTTGGGTAAGTCTTCAATTTGAAAATTATGCCATTTCCTATATCTGTTTCCCTTCCCACCAATTTGATAACATCTCACAAACCAAAATCATGTTGTCTTATCAGTCAGTTTCTAACTAAGGTTACAAACCAGATTCACAACTCACTCAAGAATTTTTTTCAAATGACAGACTCAGGCCCAGCCGACATTAACTGAATTAGAACTCCCAAGCATGGGGCCTAGGCTCCTGTAGCCGACAAAACTCCCAGGTAATTTTAACACAGGTTACTCAACTCTAACTCAAAACCACCGGACTAACAAAGAATTAATGACAATTCCCATTCAGATTGATGACATCTGAATCAATGTAATTACAGACAACTAAGGAAGACAAACAACAATACACCTTATTCATGTAAGAATTCTACAGACTACATCATACACCGTTGGAAGACACGGAAGGTTGGGGAGACTTTTCATTTGTCATAATTATATTTATTTATATTTATAACGTACTCTAGATAACACACTTTACACATATTATCTCATTTCATGCTCACATCAACCATCTGGGGTTAGGTATTGTTACCCTTTACATATAAAAGAAGTGGGAATCATTGAGGTTAGGTAACTTGTTCAAGGCCATACAGCAAGCAAGTTGAGGAGCCCAGGTACAAATTCAGGCCTATCTGACCTATACCCTACTACTCACAAGTTTAGTATATGTTTACTCGACACTCATTTTATCTTCATTCATTTTACAATAAGCATGTTTTAGTTCTGTAAAGAAAAATATTATCTTGCTACAGTCGTTTTAAAGTACACCACACTACAAAAACCAGGGATGTACTGTATGGTGACTAACATAATATAATTTAAAAAATTATTTAAAAATAAATAAATAAAGTACACCACACTAGATTTTTCAATAAATAATGTGACAATTAGCTTTTTGGAAAAAATAAAGTCAGATTCCTGCATGACAAACCAAATCCAAAAATAAATCCTGATGGATTCTAGAGGTAATTGTAGTAAATGAAACCATAAAAAGAACAGAGGGAATACATGTAATATCATCTCGAAGTAAGTACAGCCACTTCTATAGGAAATCAAAGAAAAAAAGAATCTGTAAAAGCTCAACAGATTTGACTAAGAAGAATCAAAGGCTTCTATACATTTATTTTTTAAAAGGTTTAGATTCAATAAAAAGACTGGGGGAAGCATCTGCAACATGACATTAATAGAAGTAAAAGCAATAATACAACGGTGGTCAAAGGAAATAAACAGGAAATTACACGTATACCTCATTTTATTTTGCTTCGTTTAATTGCATTTCACAGATACTGTGTTTTTTACAAGGGGAAGCTGAGTCAAAAAAAGTCTATCTGCCATTTTTCCAACATTTGCTCACTTCATGTGTCTATGTCACATCTGGTAATTCTCAAAATATTTCAAACACTTTTATCATTATTTTATTTGTTAGGGTGATCTGTGATCAGTTTATATTACTACTGCAGTTACTCTGGGGCACCACCAAACTGTGCCCAGGTAGACAGCAAACTTAATAGATAAATGTTGTGTGTGTTCTGACTGCTCCACCTATACTGTTCCCTTGTCTTTCCCTCTCCTTGGGCCTCCCTATTCCGAGACATAACAATACTGAAATTACACCAATTAATAACCCTACGGTGACACATAAGTGTCCAAGTGATGGGAAGGGTCACACTTCTCTCACTTTAAATCAAAAGCCAGGAAGGAGTAGCTTAGTAAGGAAGGCGTGCTGAAAGCCGAGATAGGCCAAAAGCAAGGCCTCTTGTGCAAAACGGCCAAGTTGTAAATGCAAAGAAAAAATTCTTAAAGGAAATTAAAAGTCTTCACACAAATGATAAGAAAGCAAAACAGCCTTATTGTTGATGCAAGCGATGTGGATGGAAGATCAAGCCACCCATATAACATTCTGTTAAACCAAAGCCTAATCCAGAGCAAGGACCTAACGATCTTCAATTCTCTGAAGGCTGAGAGAGACCAAGAAGCTGCAGAAGAAAAGTCTGAAGCTAGCAGAGGCTGGTTCATGAGGTTTAAGGAAGTAAGCCACCCGTATAACATCAAAGTGCAAGGTGAAGCAGCATGTGCTGCTGTAGAAGCTGCGGCAAGTTATCCAGAAGATCCAGCTCAGATAATTAATGAAGGTGGCTAAGCTAAACGACAGATTTTTAACATAGGTGAAATAGTTGCCTACTGAAGGATGTCATCTGGGAATTCCATAACTAGAGAAGAGAAGTCAATGCTTGCCTTCAAAGCTTCAAAGGACAGACTCTCTTGTTAGGAGCTAATGTAGCTAGGTTGAAGCCAATGCTCAATTATCATTGTGAAAATCCTAGGGACTTTAAGAATTGTGCTAGATTTACTCTGCCTGTGCTCTATAATTGGAAAAAAGCCTGGATGACAGCACATCTGTTTCCAACATGGTTTACTGAATAGTCTAAGCACACTGTTGAGACCTACTGCTCGGAAGATTCCTTTCAAAATACGACTGCTCATTGACAATGCACCCGGTCACCCATGACCAAGAGCCCTGATGGAGATAGACGATAAGATTCATGTTGTTTTCCTGCCTGCTAACACAACATCCATTCTGTAGCCCGTAGATCAAGAAGTCACTTCAATTCTCAAGTCATATTATTTTTAAAAAATAATAAATTTCGCGAGGCTATAGCTACCATAGATAGTCATTTCTCTGATGGATCTGGGCAAAATAAATTGAAAACCTTCTGGGAAGGATTCACCATTCTAGGTGTCATTAAGAACATTTGTGATTCACGGGAAGAGGCCAAATATCATCATGAACACATCTGGAAGAATCTAACTGCAATCTTCATGGAGGACTTTGAGGGGGTTCAAGACGTCAGTGTTGGAAATAACTGCAGATGTGGTGGAAACAGAGAACTAGAATTAGATGTGGTGCCTGAAGATCGGACTGAATTGCTGCAGTCTTGTGATAACTGGAACAGATGAGGAATCGCGTCTTATAGATGAACAAAGAAAGTGGTTTCTTTTCTTTTTTTTTTTTTTAAGATTCTATTTATTTGACAGAGAGAGAGAGAACACAAGCAGGGGGGAGTGGGAGAGGGAGAAGCAGGCTTCCCGCCGAGCAGGGAGCCGGATGCGGGGCTCGATCCCAGGACCCCAGGATCACAACCTGAGCCGAAGGCAGATGCTTAATGACTGAGCCACCCAGGCCCCTCAAGAAAGTGGTTTCTTGAGACAGAAACTACTCCTGGTGAAGATGCTGGGAAGACGGTTGAAATGACAACAAAGGATTTAGAATATTACAGAAACTTAGTTGATAAAGCAGTAGCAGGGTTTGAGAGGAATGAATGCAGTTTTGGAAGAAGTTCTACTGCGCATAAAATGTAATCAAACCGCATCACATGCTACAGAGAAATTGTGAAAGGAAAGAGTCAACTGATGAAGCAAACTTCACTGCTGTCGTATTTCAACAAACTGCCATCACCACCCCAGCCTTCAACACCACCACCCTGATCCATCAGCAGCTGTCATCATTGAGGCAAGACCCTCCACCAGCAAAAAGACTGACTCACTGAAAACTCAGGATAGTATAGTTTAGCAATAAAGTATTTTTTAATTAAGGCATGTACATTTTTTAGACATAATGCCATTGTACACTATTTTAATAGACGACTCTGCAGTGTAAACATAACCTTTATATGCACACGGAAAGAAAAGAAATTCATCTGACTTGCTTTACTGTGGTATTTACTTTATTTTTGCAGTGATCTGGAACCAAAACTACAATGTCTCTGAGGTGTGCCAGTATACAAAAAGAAGGGGCCCAAATAAGAAATAGTTTTAAATGATTAATTATCCTGGCAATCATAGAAATGTACATATAAACAAGATACAATGACATTCTCCATGCACAAATCAGCAAAGAATTGTAAAATTATAATATATGGTGCTAACCAGGATCAAGGATAACATCCCCACACTCTGGTGCTGGGAGTGAAAATTAGCACACCTCCGGAACACAATTTGACAGTTAAGTGATAAATGCCCTGAAACTGTGCCTCCACTCAAAACCTACAATTCCACTTCCAGAAATTATTATTAGGTAAGAATCATGAATGATAAAAAGGATTTAACTTCAAGAATATTCACACTACAACATTACAAAGTATACCACTTAACAAAGTACGGTACATCCCTGCACTACACTGGCAGCTACGCACTGTGGCAGGTACTCTTGCTTGAATCAGCGGGGAGGTAAACAGAAAAGTCATCTGCCATTTGTAACAGAAGTCTTAAAAATGTTCAGCAATTTCACCTTCTAGGAATGTATTCCATGTGAACACAGTATTCTTTTTAATAGCAAAAAGAAAAAGAAAAATTCAAATTAAACGTTCAAAATTAGAAGCATGGTTAAGGATCAAGTATGATGAAATCCATGTCATTAAAATGACTATCAAGCTGTCGATAAGCATTTCAATCATTTTAAATAAAACTGGAAAATGTTCACAACATAATACAAAGTGGAAAAATACAGATTCCACAATACTGGAGGGAGGCGGTTGAAAAACAGGTTTTCAAAAATAAGGTCTTCAGATGGATTTTGCTAAAGTACCTTCCTGGAGCAGTCACCTTGATGTGCAAGTGCCTAGAGTGTAAACTAATTTCTCTAAGGTCTCCCTGTCTCGAGAAAACATGATTTTTATTTTACGCTGTGAATAAGACAGAGAACTGAAGTAAAAGTGTGCTAAGTCGGGGCGCCTGGGTGGCACAGCGGTTAAGCGTCTGCCTTCGGCTCAGGGCGTGATCCATGTGTTGAGGGATCGAGCCCCACGTCAGGCTCCTCTGCTATGAGCCTGCTTCTTCCTCTCCCACTCCCCCTGCTTGTGTTCCCTCTCTCACTGGCTGTCTCTGTCTCTGTCAAATAAATAAATAAAATCTTTAAAAAAAAAAAAAAAGTGTGCTAAGTCATACGTAAATCCACTTTATGACTCAGGCATCCAACTGCAACCTTCATGGGTGAATTCAACTTGAGACTCCAGTTTTGCTGTCCCTCTCTCTACCGTCTGGTCATCAGGTCCCCTAACCTCACAATTTCTTGTCTTTCTTGACTCATATGCTCCTTATCCTTTTTTAACTCATAAATTAGAGGACTGAACTAAATGACCTCAGAGATCCTTTCAGATTCTTGGACCCCACTGATTGACAACCACCCAGTACACAGAAAGCACACACGTATCTATTTTACTGGGGGGTAAAATATTACCCACATGTCAACTTAGGGCAGCAAGGCTCTTCTCAAGACCATTTGTTTCACCTCCAAGATTTTAAGCATAATGCTTTCTTTGACCCCCCCCCTTAATTTTCCTCTGAATCTATTAATAACAGGGTCCTCATCGACTACTTTCTAAGCCACAGTACTTTTATATTTCACAGCTCCACTTCAGACATAAAAAACTCATGCGGGAAGAGTAAGTCAAGGCTGGAAAAAACTTCAGGATACAAAAAGATTTTATCAGTCTGGAATATCCAAGCTGATGAAATTTAGTAGAGATAAAGGCAAAGTTCAGCACTAGATCCCAAAACTACATGGAAATGATGTGGTTTAACAGTAGCATACACATACACACGGAGTTGTGATTTCAGTTGACTATAATTTCAGGGAGTCAAGAAAACAGAACTGCTTAGGGAAAGATAGAGCTTATCAACTTGTTTTTCTGCTGTTATTTTTTTTTAAACCTAGCGTCCAAATGGAAAGGAGTAAAGGTTACTCTCTACTCTGTAAGGTGACATTGTATGTTGACTACTATAAGCTGTGCTGAGTCCACTTTTTAAGACAGACATTGACAAAGTAAATGGAGGGCAGAGGACTAAGAAGCTGATGAGGGCATTTGAAACTGTCAAATAAGAAACATTTGAAGGAAATGGGAATATTTAGCCTGTGGAATAGAAGACCTAGGAAAAGGAGAGCAATCTTACCAACTACAGAAGCCCTCAAAGTGAAGTAAATGAGTGAAGTCAGCAGGTAGAGACTAGCAAAATGGAGAGTAGATTTAGCATCTAAGGGAGATTACTACAGTTAGAAATGCAAGCTCTGTATCACGGAATCCTCTAATTTTTTTTTTCTCAAGAAAAGCCAGAAAGAAATTTTTATGTGAAATCTCCCCAATACTAAAAGCCCACTCCTAATTTAAGTTTTTACATAAGCTGGGCAGCCAAATGATATGTGTGCAGTCCTCATTTGACCCATGCACACCAGTTTGCAATTCATGTCTTGTGAAAACATGATGGCTACCTTCCAACATCTGAAGAACTATCGTAGAGAAGAACAAGTCATAGAGACTTGTTTTACACTGCCCTAAAATGCGACAATTACCTAAAATGCAACTGCACCTCAATAAGAAAAAGAAAACTAGTCTACAAATTTGAATGGGCTACCCAGGGAGGTTCATGTCATTGTACATATTCAAATGGAGACAGGTCAGTAAGTAGTATTGGCCAGGTCAAGAATTCTGCACTTACTACCACTGGCCTTGGTCAAATAACTAAACCTCCCCACATCTCAGTTTTTTTCTTACCTTCCTTCCCCCTCAAAAGAAGGTATGGTGTTAACATTCAGCCTCCTATCTCTTGGAGTTACTGTAAAGATCAAAACCCATGTAACGAAAAAGGAAATATATGAAAGTACTGTATGATGGCAAAGAACTATAGTAATTAAGACATTATTGCAACCTGCCATAAGGTATTTATGTATTTCTTTTATTACACAAGCTAAGAGTATATTCCCAATCTAATTCATCTCCCCCCACAGAATATCAAACATTTGTTGAAAAAAAGGTTTAAAATGTTTAAAAAATGGAGGCGCCTGGGTGGCTCAGTCTCGGTTAAGTGGCTGCCTGTTCAGCTCAGGTCATAATCCCAGCATCCTGGGACCGAGCCCCTAGTCAGGCTCTCTGCTCAGCGGAGAGCCTGTTTCTCCCTCTCCCTCTGCCTGCCACTCTGCCTACTTGTGCTCTCTCTCTCTGTCAAATAAATAAAATATTTAAAAAAATATATAAAAAATAAAAAAATAAAATGTTTAAAAATGTTAAATGTTGGAGAACAAGGTTAAAATGATGACAATATAAGAAGACAGGGTAACAGAGAAAACAGTCACCAAAGCAAACATCCAGGATGTTAATCATTAACATCACTGATCAGTATAAAAGGTTTTGGGCACTGGTGGAGGAATACACAAAAGTAACAACATGTGTATGAGGGGCTGATGCAGGAGGACAGGCACTGGTAAACTACAGCCAGCTGCCTGCTTTGTAAATAAAGTTACACTGGAACACAGCCTTGCTCATTCAGTTATGGATTATATGTATGTACTACTGTATGTATTTATTGTATATATAATATATATATATATATATATCATGTATATGCTGCTTTCACTCCACAACAGCAGAGCTGAACAGCTGCAAAACCTAAAACAGTTACTATCTGGTCCTTTACAGAAAAAGTTTACCTACTTTTCTGTAAAAGTACTCTTAGGTTACAAACCACACAGGTGGCTGAATGGTAAGACATAGTTCATCTTCCTATGGCTCCATCCCTACGATTTTACCGGGTCATTTTGATGCATGTGAGCAAAATCCCACACTCAACATTACGGCCTGAGTGTACGGGAGGTAAACGTTCACTAAATGGAGACTCCATATTCCTCTTACACACTTAAGATTACAAAATTTCTAATACTGCCTCTCTTCCACCTAGTAACATCACCAAAGAGATGTGAAAAATTCCCAATGTACAAGGAGTGTGGGTCTGGTTCAGGCAGGAAAAGATCATGCTTATAGGTGAACCTACCTCTGTCCCTTATAAGTTCTCAAACTCCCATGTGTATTTTCATGGAACATACAAATGCATGAAAAATCCTCTGTCTCTTTCGACAGAGATAGAGACAGCCAGCGAGAGAGGGAACACAAGCAGGGGGAGTGGGAGAGGAAGAAGCAGGCTCATAGCGGAGGAGCCTGATGTGGGGCTCGATCCCATAACGCCAGGATCACGCCCTGAGCCGAAGGCAGGCAGATGCTTAACCGCTGTGCCACCCAGGCGCCCCTGAAAAATCCTCTGTCTCTTAGTTATCCCATCATTACAGGTTTTCAAAAAAGTTACCAAAAATTAAGAGGGAATAAAAGTAAAATGGAAATAAATATGCTAACACAAATTTTGATATAAACTTAATATCAAGCAGAAATAAGTGCAGTTTTAGGACTTTATGAAAGATTCATATTCCTTGCCTCACTCTGAAGTTATCACATGCAAAGACACTCAAATCTCTACCAACAGATCTAGAGGGATCTTCATTTTCCTAATACCTGACTCTACTTCTATTTCAGGCAATATTTCCAACCCTCCTCCAGGGCATTATTTGTCAGTCTCACTTCAGATAGGAACCACATACACACACCTTGCCTTGCCACCACCTCACTCCGGCACTACCCCTCAATGACTTTTCACTCAACAGCCTAGTGCCCAGAGGGAAAGGGCATGTCCTTATCTAATCCCCACATTCTTCTGACAGCCTCCAACCATCCTTTGAACCCTCCACTGTGTCCTAGAAGTCCACTACTCAGGCTTAATCCCCACCTCATTTCTCTCTAACCTGTTCATTTAAAGTCTTTTAATTCATAGGTTAAAACTCTGAGGCTTAATCATTAAGAGATTCCAACGACATGCCAAACATTTAACGCCAGTTTTTTCCCTAGAAAATGGAGAGAAAGATGAAGGAATGAAGACACACTCTTGACAGTTTGGTTAGTAGGCATACCCCCTGAGAGCACTGACCATATCTTCAGGTATTAAATAAATATTTCAAGATTCCAACGATCTACAATTCTAATTCTCCTCTAGAAAGCATTTAAGCCAGTTTCCCACATACTTTTGAGTACTTATGTTTTCTCAGGCTCCCCCAGACGTGGAAGATGAGGAAATTCCCACAGGATAAGGTATTTTTAACTCACCAAATAAGAGTTTAGATAACAGCCTTTCTTTCATCAGGAAATATTTAAAAGTCCCCCTGCTAAATAAGTTGTTGAGAATGCTTAGCTTCACTCAAGACTATCAAGGCCCCACAGGTTACTATCCCAGGCACTCCGGATATACTGTGTAATAACTGGATAGAGTGCGAGAATAATCAAGCAAAACAGGGAAAAATGCAGAGTCTCCATGACCACAACACACAAAGATCTTTTTAAAACAAAAGAAAACATGGGGAATCCAGCCTTCAAAACTGAAGCTACCCAAATTAGAGGAAAAATAGGACAAAGTGAGGGGAAGAACTTCTAAAGACACCTCTTAAGTAAATCACATATGGGGGAAAAATGGACATATGCTGTTCTGCATTTCCTCCTCCTCCATAGGAGTTGAACTAAGAGGACTTGACGAAGCCCTTAGAATCTTTTAAAAAGAAAGAAAAGAAGTCCAGATTCACCAAATTCAAGTCTTTTGAGAGCTACAGATATACAAAAGGAACTGAACCACCGGCTCAATGTGGAGAATAGATAAACACACTATCTGCAGTCTGGCAGCCCTGCCTGATCTTCAAAGGACTCGGGATTTGTACTGTCCCCTGCAGCGCGCGAGTCGGGTCACCCGGCTAAGATTTCAGTAGTGCAGACATGCACTCCGCAGCCCCTCTCCTGCCCAGGCAGCACCAGGCCCATCGCTACAGAGCTGGGCCTGGGCGCAACGGTCCCATTTGCAGAGAACAGAGGCACCTGGGCCCTCGGACAAGAAGTGGCTATTCTGACTGCGGGCTTACGATCAAAGAAGGTGAACCCGGTGAAAAGAACCAAATGAGGAGCAGCTGCAGGCGGCTGTATCTGAACGCAGCGCAAAGCAGATGGTGGGAGTGTGTGCACCGGGAACATGGGAGGGGGGCAGAACCGGGCTGCCCCTTCGTCGGCAGAAGATGCTCTTACCCAAGCAGCTGGACAAACACATGGGGGCAAAGGAAGGGTGGAGGGCTTAAGCAGCAGAAGAGGCTGCACAGCTGAAGCCGAGCTTCCAGAATAAAGGTGGAGGTGGGTACGCGGCAACCTAAACTGGGGCTACAAGGGGCGCTGGGGAGGAGAGAGGGTCGCGTTGAGAGCCCCCGTAGCCCGGTTACCCCTCCTCGCTGGTGGCCAAAGCCCTGGAGGTCCTCTCCCCACGCCCCCGAGACGGCTGGGAAGGCCTACTCCGAGGCTGCACGCCCCCGCCGCGCTGGGAGGCAGCCTCCCCGGGGCTCCCGCGGCCCCGGCACTGCCCGACCCGGTCCCTACCGCCCGCCCGGTGCCCAGCGCTCGGGGCCAGCCCCGCGATCTACCACAGGCGCTTCCGGGCCGCCGCCCCCGGCTGCTCGGAGCTCCAGCCGCCGCCGCTACCGTCGCCGGGAGTCCGACCGGCTTCCAGTTCAGGGACGAGCCGCCGCCGCCTGCGCGAAACTCGGGTACCCAAGAGCCGCTCTCGCCGCCTGCCGCCCGCCTTCCAGGCCGCGCCTGATCCTTCGCTCCCCCTGCCGGCAGGCAGCCATTTCCGACAAGCGACTGCGGAACTTGCCGAAGTGCGCCGGGCCGGAAATGGCCGAACCTGGGCGCTCGCGAGCCCGGGAGGCGGGGGCGGTCGCGACTTTCCGGACAGCGCCCGAAGGGTCGCCGAGGCCTCGGACTCCGCCGCAGAGTTCGCTAGAGTCCCGGAGCCGCGGCGGCGGCAGCGGCGGCAGCGCCGGGGATTGTGGGAAACGCGCGGCGAAAGCGAGGGCGAGGGTGAGGGCGGCCAGCCGGGCGAGCGGGAAGAAAGGACGCGACGGGCCCCNGGCCCCCCCCCCCCCCCGAGCCCTCACACCAGCGCCCTACAAATGCCCCTCGCCCTTTAGAGAAACCTACCTAGGGAGTGCAGAGAGAATGCCTCCGACAGTTCTGGAACGGGGTGGGACCCGCTTCCAGCGGGCCCGGGGAAAGCCAAGTCCAAAAAGAAACCCATATCGGTAGAAAAGGCCTTCCTAAAAGAGCTGACCGTCCCCAGCAATGGTCTGGAGTTTTCAAACACTTTGAATATTTAACAACAAAGAAAAAGCCAGGCAGCTTGGATGCTTAACAAAACAAACAACAACAAAAAACCCCGGGGCTTTACAAAAACAATAGAGTCGTGTGGCAAGATCAACCAAAACGAGGAAGAAGCAATACCGTTGAAGTATTGAAGAGCTAATCCTTGTGAACCTTAACGTGCCCCTATTCCACAATCCCAAGAGACCCTCTCACACCTGCAAAGTCAGGACAAGACTTTTTGGGTAACTGAAAACAATGGGGGTGGGCGAAGGAACTCTACCAATCCTAAAAGACACACCTGATCATTACTGTTAACTCAAGAAGGAGTTTAAACATTATTTAAAATCTACAAATGCAATAGTATCTAAGGTCAAATGTGCTTTAACATTTTCTTAATATGTTTTAATCACGAAATGGGCAGGGCTTCTACTCCAGGATTTCCTGAGCGGGGAACCCAAAACACACCAGAACCTGGAGTAGCCGGGGAGGGCCCGGGGCCAGCTCCTTGCCTTGTGCGTGGGTGGTCTGGCGCTCTCCGGACCTGCACACCCAAAGACAGCCCCACAGCTGCCATTTCCCATCCATACACCCTTCCTGGTGGAGCCCAGGCCCACGCTCTAGGAAGGAGGCCGAGAAAACACTTAAGATTGATTAGTTTCCCACAGGGGACAGTTTGAGCTCAGGATTCCATCCGCAAAACAAAACTTTAGAAAACCTAGCAAACTGCTTTCCAGAACACACCCTTCGTTCCTCTTTCTGATCCTCCTTTTTCTTCTTTCCTGACACCTTCTTACTCACCCCTATTTCCCTTTCTCCTCATACCTCACTGTTTTCCTCACCTTTATTACTTTATGGTAATAATTTATCACTATGAACAAATATTCAAAGTCCTACCACCATCATGTATGCACAAAAACCTTTCTAACTTTTACCAGTGTGTTCAGGAAAGGGAGAGGGGAAGGAGATTTTTTTTTTTTTTTTAAGATTGATTTATTTATTTGACAGAGAGAGACAGCCAGCGAGAGAGGGAACACAGGCAGGGGGAGTGGGAGAGGAAGAAGCAGGCTTTCAGCAGAGGAGCCTGATGTGGGGCTCGATTCCAGAACTCCAGGATCACGGCCTGAGCCGAAGACAGACGCTTAACGACTGAGCCACCCCGGCACCCCGGGAAGCAGATTTTTTAAAATCAGAAACATTCCAGGAAATGAAAATGAGAAAGACTTCCACAAATACCCTGAATAATCTAAAGTTGTCTTTTTTCCTTTCTTTCTCTCTCTTTTTATAAACAGTTCATCTTCTTGGCTCTTCTCCAGAGCTCTGTGGCAGCAGGCAGAAGTCTGGCAGTGTGGGAGGAGACGCGCAGAAGCCGCGGTAAGAATTACCAGGTATTGGTTCATCTTCACGCTGACAAGAGAGGACCTGCAGATAGCTGCTACCTGGAGGACTCAGCCTAAATGTCTCCTACACATCTGAGTGACTTAACACATTGCTGTCCCTGTGGTTGATTTCTTTGACGTTTAGGATAGTCCAACTTTAAGAAGAAAAAGGAGGGGCGCCTGGGTGGCTCAGATAGTTAAGCCTCTGCCTTAGGCTCAGGTCACGATCACAGAGTTGTGGGATCGAGCCTGCTTCTCCCTTTTCCTCTGCTGTTCCCCCTGCTTGTGCTCGCTCTCTCTCTGTGTCAAATAAATAAATAAAATATTTATTAAAAAAAAAGAAAAAGGATACCCAACCAAAATTTGGTGTATCCTCGACTTCACTGGAGCCCTGGGTGCTAACCATCCTCTTTTGGATCTTTTTTTTTTTTTTTTAAAGATTTTATTTATTTGTTCGACAGAGAGAGAGACAGCCAGCGAGAGAGGGAACACAGGCAGAGGGAGTGGAAGAGGAAGAAGCAGGCTCCCAGCAGAGGAGCCCGATGTGGGGCTTGATCCCAGAACTCTGGGATCACGCCCTGAGCCGAAGGCAGGCACTTAACGACTGGGCCATCCCGGCACCCCCTCTTTTGGATCTTTTGAGCCTGGCCTCTCTCGCTTCTCCTTCTTCCTCTCAAACAGTTGTAGCTCAGTCTCATCCTCTGACTCCACTCCTTCTCCTGACTCCTAAGAGGTATTGTTCCCTTAAAAGATATGACGGGCTACTTTCTGATTCCTCTCCACACTGTCTTTGTGGCCAATATCAACAGCTCCCTTGCATCACGTGCATGCACCTCTAAGCAGATTCCTCCCTGCAGCATTACGGTCCCTGTCTTCAAGCTGCACTCCAGACATCAGCACATCATCATCATCCTATTAATATATATTTTATGAATACTTAATAGCCAAGCAATAAGTTAAACCCATTATAGGCATTGTCTCATTTTAATCCTTATAGGGATCTATCAGTGTATAAACGGGGAGCTGAGACTTAAGGTGCCCAAGATCACAGAGTAGGGTGCAAAGTACAAATGGAACTCCAAGTCCTCTGAACTCCAAAGCCAGTATTCTTGACCAGAAGAATCTGATTGTCTCACCAGGACTTTAAACTTAATATATTCTACACTGAACTCATTTTAACCCTCTCCCCCTGTGCTCTCCTCAGATGACCTTACTTACAATGTGCTACCATTACCTTTCTTAACATAGAAACTCAAAACCTGGCACCTCTTGATTTCTCTCTTTACCCTCACATTAAATTAGTTTCTAAGACTTAACAGTTTCACCATAGGATCTCTACCACCTCTTCTCTGCAATCCCACACTTGGTTCCCTGATCCAAGTCCTCGTTATTCCTCTCTTAGGCTGTTGCCTTAACTCTGCAATTTCTGGCTTAGAAAACACAATCACATTCACAGTAGCCGCCCTCAATAAAGAAAGCCAAGACAGCAGGATATGCAATGATGCTAGTCTTCACTGATCTCTCCACATTGTGACCTTTTACAGCATTTATTGTTTCTACTTTGCATTTTGGAACTCAATCAAATCATTTTGCATTGTTATTTAACTGTCATATATACAGATCTTTATATGCTTCAAGGAACCCAGTGTTCCTTTGGTACCAAACGGCAGGAACCTATGGGTCTTCTCTCTAGAGCACAGTCATAGGGACTCTGCAATGCCCATTCTCCCTCTTTCTGTTCCAGATTTTAAATTCCTGGAAAGGAGACATGATTGTCCTGGCTTGGGTCCCGTGTTGACCCCTTGATCAATCAGCTTTGGCTAAGCAGCAGGTCAGCCTTGTCTAAATACAGTAATTAGAGCCTCTGCTATAAATAAGGCATGTTCCCAGAAAAGGAAAAGGCATACAGCATTGTTTATTTGTTTATTCATTCATTCCAACAACAAATAGTTGAACACCCTCTCAAAATATATGCAGGGTTTTACGCATGTATGCAAAATGTTTAAAACATAACCCTACCCTCACATCATGAAACTCATAACATAAAAAGATAAGAAATCACCAGATAAAAAGCATAACACTATTCACCCATAAGAGACCCTCGATTCAATTATATGTAATGGAAAATAATTCAGCACACCCTGCAAGAGCCTGTGGTGGTAAAAGTAATCAGTAGTAATGTGTGCATGGTCAACAAAACAAATTCACAACAGCACCATGAGGAATAAACAGAAACAGAAAACAACCTGCACATCCATCAGTGATAGGCTAGATCAACAAAGTATAGTATATTCACCCAAATGAATACTTTACAGCAATGAGAATGCCTACAAATATATACAATACTGATGAATCTCACAAACAATGTTAAGCAAAAGAAACCAGACACGAAAAAGTACATAGGCTATGATTCCATTTATACAAAGTATCAAAACAGGCAAAACTAATCTATCCATAAGGAGCAGTGACCAGAGGGGAGCAAAAGGAGCTACTTTTGCTGGTCACGCTCTGTTTCTTGAGCTGCATGCTGCTTACACCGGTTATCAGTTTGTCAAAATTCATCAAGTTGTACACTTATGTTAGTGTCTTTTTCTATATGCATATTGTCCTTCAATAAAAAGATTTTTTCAAATAAGTAATTCATGCTTAAAACAAGGAGCCGTTAAGCACCCTGGAACATTGTCACTATGAATATCCTAGAATTGCCAATTATTGCCACCCCACCCCCACCATTACACCACCTCCTCAGGGACCCCAAGCCACTCTCAGCCTTTGAAAATGGCCACCATTCTTACCGCAAGGCTTCATCCCTTCCAGCCCCAGCTCATTGGACTTCTCATCTGGAAACCTGGGAGCAGGAGTCAGGTGATAAGAAAGCTTCATCTAATAAATTGTATGGACTTGGAGGAAAGAATTTCTGGACATAGGCACAGAGATAAGCCAAGAATGCTGGTCTGCAGAAAACAGAGCCAACACACAGAAGGAAGCAAACAAGCCTATGGGAGATGGAGGGACAAGCCTCAGAGGCTGCTCACTCTCCAGCTCTGGTCATATATCTCCCAGCTGTCACTGGGTATCCATGGGATTGCTCACGTAGACTTGCTATTAAAAATAGGAAAGAGGGGCGCCTGGGTGGCACAGTCATTAAGCGTCTGCCTTCGGCTCAGGGCGTGATCCCGGTGCTCTGGGATCGAGCCCCACATCAGGCTCCTCCACTAGGAGCCTGCTTCTTCCTCTCCCACTCCCCCTGCTGTGTTCCCTCTCTCACTGGCTGTCTCTCTCTGTTAAATAAATAAATAAATAAATAAATAAATAAATAAATAAATAAATAATCTTTTTTTAAAAATAGGAAAGAAAGAAAAGAAAACCTTACTTATTTAAGCTGATGTGAATACGTTTCTATTTGTGGAATGTATTATCTCATTTAGTCCCTTTAACAACACTACATAGTATGTACTATTATGATTCCCATTTTACAGTTGAGAAAACTGAAGCCCATAGAGGTTATGTAACTTGTCCAAATCACACAGCTGGTCAGTGGTGGTGCCAGGATTTGGACCCACATAGTCTGACTCCAGAACCTGAAATCTTAACAACTCTACTACACTGCAGTGCAAGAGAAATGCTAGGAATGGCAATGGGAATAGTATGTTGCATCAATGGATTTAACGGAGGCATCTGTTTCTATTCAATGAGTTCAAATGTAGAAATGGTACAAAAAATTGAAAGATTGGCTGCCTAAGAAGTTGGTATTTCTTTCTTTCACAAGGGAATTATACTTTGAGTTGTAGCTGTTAGAGAAATAGAAAATGCATGTAGTGTGACAGATTACACTAACGAGACTGTGTTGTTATACCAGAAAATTTATTTTATAGCTTTCAGTAAAGAATTCCCTTAGAAGATCCCCATTGATTACCTATTTTTCCCAAAATGTTAATATCCAGGAGAAGGGGGGTTTACTCTTATGGAAAGAGAAATCGATAAAAGTTAACTTCAAGTCTTAGAGGGAGAGAGGAGCTGGTCATCAGTTTCCATGAAGATGGCTGCCAGACCCACAATCCACTCAGCAAGGCTTCCAGATCAATCACCAGCAAGCCACTGGTGACCCCCAGCAACCTTCAAAAGGTATGATTCAGGAATTATCAGTGAGTTTAAGTCAGATAAGAACTTGTTCTGTCTGTAGTGCTTTGATTTTAAAGGAAAGTGCTGACAGCCACTATTCAAGATCTTTTCTATATATAAATGATTGAGCAATTTTGTGGCTTATAATTAGAACAATGCATGACAATTTCTAGATTGGAGTTCCAAGGTTACTCTTTTCTTTGGTCCTTCAATGCCAAAAAGACGAAAGGTCAACTTCTGAGGCTCCATGGATAGCACTCACCAGCCTGCTAAGTGGCTCACTTTGAAAGTCCTGGCTTTCATGTTACCTTTTAAAAGAGGCCGTTTTTCATCTGGCAAAACCTGGAACAGTTTGGATGGCTTGCAAATAATTTGTAATAAGAACACTGAGTTAACATCACCTCCAAAACAAAGCACACATTACTGTCAAAAAAAAATGATTTCTTGAGGCGCCTGGGTGGTTCAGTCAAGCGTCTGCCTTTGGCTCACTCAGGTCATGATCCCAGGGTCCTGGGATCGAGCCCCTCGTCTGGCTCCCTGCTCCACGGGGAGCCTGATTCTCCCCCTCCCCCGTGTTCGTGCTCTCTTTCTCTCACTCTCTCTCTCTCTCTCTCAAATAAATAAAGTCTTTAAAAAAAAAAAAAGATTGTTAATTCCTTGCCTCAGGTCATCACTACCTTGTATGTGGTTGTGAAAAAGAAATTTTGTACTAGTTTCACATTCATTAGGAAGCTTAGCCTGGCTCAAACCTGTTTTCTACATAAGACATGTAATCTGTAATGACCACTTAACATTCTAAAAATTAGCTGTCATCCCTAAAATATAATGTATCTGTCTCTAAGGTCCCTTCTTCCTTCAAGCGCTGACTCCTCTGTGACTTCTTATTCTCTCCCCACCACATCAGCAGAGCTTTGCAGGGACAGTCATGTTTGACAATCAGTAGATATCAAAATGCCATCAAAATTTCCTAAGCTTGCTCCTAGAAGTTCCAAATAATGATACACACGTTCCCTCACAGCAAAAACACAGGCACCTAACATTTACCCTAAATTATGCTAATGAGTAGCAAAAATGCGCTCAGTTAGACACAGCATGCCACAACATGGCATGTCTGAGTGTGTGCAGAATTTAGCATAATAAGAGTTGTAACCAGAAAAAAAGAAGAAAAATTAGGGAGAGCACTGACAGCTGAGTTCCAATGCCACACTACATGCAGCTCTATGACTTCAGCATTGTCCTTACACTAAAAAAGCTCCCCAGAGATTCAAAAAATCAAATGCTCACTACTTTCACTTAAAAATACCTCAAGTAGGGGCGCCTGGGTGGCACAGCGGTTAAGCGTCTGCCTTCGGCTCAGGGCATGATCCCGGCGTTGTGGGATCGAGCCCCACATCAGGCTCCTACGCTATGAGCCTGCTTCTTCCTCTTCCACTCCCCCTGCTTGTGTTCCCTCTCTCGCTGGCTGTCTCTATCTCTGTCGAATAAATAAATAAAATCTTTTAAAAAAATTAAAAAAAATTAAAAAATAAAAAATAAAAAAAAATAAAAATACCTCAAGTAAACAAAGCATTCCAATTGAAAATTGGCAAAATGTCATAGAAGTACTTACAGAACCTCAATTAATTTCTTAGTTAACCAATTTGGTTATTAAATCAAAATTGAAAGCATAATTTGTAAAAGTAATAATGCTAAAAAAAACTTTTTAAAACTTTAAAAATATATATAACTTAGAAATAACATGGAGCTCATGTATATTTGAAAAAACAAAAGACAAACAAAAAAACAGTAGTTTCTACCAAACAGATTATCAGGAGAAAAATGTGTGGGCTTTAAACCAACTCAGGAATCTTTACAATAAGATTTTATTGAAGAGAAAGTTTTTCACTATTTTCCTAAATATTGCTCAAGTTTAATTCTCAACCTAAATGAGAAGAACATGATTCTAGTGGGATCCAGTCAATACCAGAACAAGCTATTCATTGATCCCTTCCGCAGTCCATACCTTCAGTCTTGCAAACACTATGCCATACGTCAAAAATGAAACACAGATGAAAATGTGACATTTCTACAAATCCATCAATTCTGGGGCCACAACTAACAATCCAAAGTTTACCTCTAATGGATAGTGTCAGATACTTCATCTCTTTTTTTAATATTTTATTTTTAAGTACTCTCTACACTCAACATGGGCTTGAACCCACAACCCCAAGATCAAGAGTCATGTGCTCTGCCAACTGAGCCAGTCAGCACCCCCAGATAGCTCCTCTTCTGTAATAAGGGACACAAATAATAACACTGTGTGGGTTACAAAGACATGCATACCTATAAAATGAAGAGGTGATTATTTAGAAAAAGGATGAATGCAATAAATAATGCAAATAATCCAAAAATATGTTAACTATATATAAAATATACTAAATATGAAAATACTTTAAAAGTTCAAACACCACCATGCATTTGTATTACTTTTATGTACATTTAAATATGCTGCAATGATGTTCAATTTTTTTATATTTCACCTTTAATTAGCTTAAATAATAAATATCTAAATATTGGTAGGAACACAAATTAATAGCAACAAAACACAAAAACTGATAAATATTTGCCAGTTCTGTGGCTCCCTTCTAGCTCACAAGCATAATTTTATAAAATTGCTATCTTTATCAACAATTTCAACTTCTTGCACTTACTTTGAGTGGATTATGTTTCTACATGATTCTCGTAGTCATCTCTAAAGGTACTAGAAGATTCCATGTCTGTTCTTAGTAGTTCCTGAATGACAGTCTGTGGACCAAGATAGGATGAAATTTTTGTCAGTCCACAGTTAAATGAGAAAAGCAAAGGCAACTTATTGAGCTTTTAATAAAGCTAAATTTATTCAATTTAAAGATTGTCCTTTATTTTGAGATTATCTCCTTTCCCCTTTCTTATGTTAAAATTTCTTTTTATAAAATAGAAGTGATGGTAAATGGCAGCTTTTCAAAAATCTTCCCTCCATGACAAAATACTGAGACATACTTATTTTGATGCCCCCCCACCAATTGTTATTTTACCAGTCCTAATTTTATTAAATCCAGAAGTCAGCTAACCAACTACACCCCCTTCGTGGCATTTTAAGGTATGAACTCACACGTGCGCACGCACACACACAAACACACACACACAATGTTTTTGGAAAGACTCCTGAGGTAACCAGCCTCCAAAATGTCCCCAGTGATCTGTGCCCCTAGTATTCACACCCTTGTGTAGTCCCCTTCACACTGTACCACAGATGATCTATGTGATCAATGGAACACTGCAGAAATGATGGTACGTCAGTCCTGAGATTAAGTTCTAGAAAGCATTTCAGCTTTCACTGTGGTGGTTTTCTTTCTTCAATCACTCACTCTGAAAGAAGCTAGAGGCCATGTCATGAGCAACACTATAGAGAGGCCCATGCGGTGAGGAACTGAAGCTTCCAGCCAGCAGCCATGTGAATGGGATTGGGAGCAGATCATCCAGCCCCAGTCTGGCCTTCGGATGATGCAGCCCATGAAAGATCCTGAGACAGAACCACCCAGCTAAGTTGCTCCCAAGTTCTTGACCTGCAGAAACTGAGAGATAATAAGTAGTTGTGTTTTAAATTACTATATTTGAGTTCATTTGTTATGGGACAACAAATAACTAATGTGACGCCTTTATCCTTTTTCAGCTGCAAGATGAACAGCTATCTAGCACCAGTGCAATGCCAAGACTGCTAAGCATGTATGTATTCATGCCTGTATTGGGGGAGAGAAAGGATTAGCAAGGACTATGATCTCCATTATCCTGACTTTAGTTTACTTATGCTAACTCTTTCCTTCTCCGTTGCTTTTTCTACTTTTCTCATATTGACCAGAGCACTCAGTAAACTGAATAATCCATCTCCAACAAGAAAATCAATTCTACAAGTTTGTAGGCTTAGTTTAAGGAATCATTCATGTAAATATGGTGTTTTATCATAGTTTAGAAACCTGGTAAATTTCTATTGACAGAATCCCTCACCTTAGCTGTCAGATCTCTCCTAGACCCATCCCTACCTCAACAGAAGAGCATATCTCATATTCGCTGAGAAAATAGAAGCAACAGACATAATTCCTTTAAGTTCTCTCCTCCCACATTTAAACCATCTTTAAGTACTGAGGTGAAAGGTTATTGTTTTAGCAGCTGGTGCCAGAGTTCCTCTCAGGGATAGAAAATGCCTTATTGAGGAAACTACCTTGATATGACACTTGAGGTATGGAAGAAGAAAGCTTGGCTTGTAATAAAACTGTGAAACAAAGAGATTGCTAAACAGATCTGCATTTTATTTTATTTTATTATTTTTTTTAAAGATTTTATTTATTTATTTGACAGAGATAGAGCAGCCAGCGAGAGAGGGAACACAAGCAGGGGGAGTGGGAGAGGAAGAAGCAGGCTCATAGCAGAGGAGCCTGATGTGGGGCTCGATCCCATAACGCCGGGATCACACCCTGAGCCAAAGGCAGATGCTTAACCACTGTGCCACCCAGGCGCCCCCAGATCTGCATTTTAAAAAAAAGAATATGAAGACTGGAACAGGGCAAAGAGGAGAGGAAATGGGAGGAGCGTAAGGAGAGATGGGGCTTAACTAATGGCATGGGAGGTTGAAGCTTGGGGAGAGAGTTCCAGCAATGGCGGAGCTGAAAGCATGTTTAAAATAGAAGTTTCTATTATTGGACTTCACATTGTTTTGTGTTGCTAAGGATATAAAATCCCTGAAGTCTTCAGTAATATCTGATACATGTACAAATGTCTTACGTGAGTGATTTGGGGGAAATCAAGGAAAAAAGAGGCAGAGGGGACTGGTCTGAGTTCTACAGCTGGATCGGCATGGAACCAAGGAATGGGAACATGAAAACTGAATTACAAGTGAGATGAAGAATTTAATGGAAGCAGAAATTCAAAACCCAAAGAAATCATATGATGAAATTCCAGGAATTAACAAAAATCTTGGAGTAGACACTGAACTTTCGAATGAAGTCCCAATGTGGAATGGAACTTTTTAAAGTAAGCCAATTTTACTTAAATCTAAAAAAATAAAAATAAAAAAAATATCTACCTTAGCTGACATCTGGGTCCATATTCATGTATTCTTCTCTCATCTGTTCTGGCCTTTGACAAAAAAGAGATGTCCAAAACTGGGCACTCTGCTTTTAATGTCATCTGATATCCTTCCTTCTTGTGACCTTGCTCCATCAATTATTCTCTTTAATACATATAATCAATATTCTCCTCACTATCGGGATTTCCTCCACTGCTTATAGACAGGCTCAGGCCCAAACTACCACCACCTTGCAACACCAGATTTGAGCTCTGAAAGATTTAGATTTTGAATCCTTGATCTACTACTGGGCTTATTACTTAACCTCTATAAACTCTCTTGGCTACAATTTCCTCCTCAGAAAATGGGGATAATAATAGTATATAGCTCACAGGAGTGTGGTATGGATTAACTTGGTTAATAAGAGCGTAAATTGTCTGCCCAGTGCCTGGCAAATAGTAAGCCCTCTTACTTAACTGCTAATCACCATCATCATCATTCACCAGAATTCTCCAGAGTCATCTCTACTTTATGTCCACCTCTCTTCCACCATTCACTCTGTAACATCCAGAAGACTGGCTTCTGCCAAACTACTAAAATTGCTCTCATTATGGTAACCAGAGACTTCCTCATTGAGTAAATGCCAATGAATCTTTTCAGGCCTCCCTTTGCAATTCTTCTTCAGTACTTGGTAGTCCTCGTCACCCAGCTTCTTGAAACGGTCCAGTCCTGGCTTCTCATCACATCACTCTCTCACCATCCTTTCTCTCTTCTCCCACTGACTCTTTCCCCACCACCTTTAAATGTGGGTGTGCCAAGAATTCTGCCCTTCATCATCTCCTGTTCTCATTCAGCACTCCTTGGGTGTATGTGCTCCTGACTTTAGCAGCCAAATCTCTACCCTGAACCAAGACCCTTCTGAGCTCTTGAGTCGAGCAGCCCACTAGGTATCTTGCCCTAGGTGTTTCATAAACCCAGCCATCCAAAACACGTTTATAGGTACTGTTAACACAGTCATCATTTTCTCTGACTTCCCCAGTTCTTTCCCTTCCCTAGTAGTCATGTTCGTGATTAACACCAGCTGTGATCCTTCCTGTCTCCATTCCTCATGACCTCACTGTAGTTCTGAGTCGGCCTTAGAGTCACATGGGCCTGGGTCCAAATATTAACTATGATGGTTCTTGGCCAAATTACTTAACCTCTCTGACCTCAGGTTTTTGTGATAGTGAAATGAGATATCACATGCAAAATGGCAGCACATAATAGGAATTCACCAAATGTTCCTCTACACCCCTTTTTTCAGGTCTCTTCACCACCTGCTGCAGTGCATTATCCACCTATTTGGTCTCTCTTGCCCCTTCCTCCTCCAAATTGCCCTAGAGTTAATCTTTCTAAAAAAATTAATGTGATACTATTATTTCTTTGCTTAAAAATCTTCAACATTTTCTTTTTTCCTATGGAACAAAGTCCAAATTCCTTAACATGATAAGTTCCAACTGGCTTTCTGGTCCCTTCTCCTCCAGACCAGTTACTCTAAAATATTGGCTGTTCATCAACTATTTCATGTACATACTGGCTTACATCTCTGCACGTGAGGATCCCTCTGGCTATAATTCCCTTCCCACGCCCAAGTTCTTTTGTCCAACTGGCAAGCTTCTTCATCCCCCTCAAGACCTACCTGAAAAGCTGTCAATTATATGACAACAAAAGCTCAGCCACCAAAAACAGAAATAAACAAGCTAAAAAGTTTCTACACAGCAAAGAAAACAATCAATAAAATGAAAAGGCAATCTACAGATTAGGAGAAAATATCTTCAAGTCATTTATCTGGGAAGAGTTAATATCTAAAATATATAAAGAACTCATACAACTCAGTGGGGGGAAAAAAACAATCAACCCAATTAAAAAATGGAAAAAATCCTGAATAGACGTTTTTCCAAAGATGATGATATACAAATGGTCAACAAGTACAAAAAAGGTGCTCAGTATCACTAATCTTCAAGGAATTGCATATCAAAACCGTAATGAGATATCACCTCGAGGATGTAGAGAAAAGAGAACCTCTGTACACTGTTGGTGGGAATATAATTTTGGTACAGCCATTTTGGAAAACACTATGGAGGTTGCCACCGCCCCCCCCCCAGAACTATTCCTTAAAAACAAAACTACCGAGGAGCCTGGGTGACTCAGTCAATTAAGTGTCCAACTCTTGATCTTAGCTCAGGTCTTGATTTCAGGGTTGTGAGTTCAAGCCCTGTGTTGGGCTCCATGCTGGGTGCGGAGCCTACTTTAAAGAAATTAAATTAAGTTAAATTTAATTTAATTTAAAAACTCAGGACTACCATATGATCCAGCAATCCCTAGTCTTGGGTATATATCCAAAAGAAGTGAAATCAGTACCTCAAAGAGATACCTGCACTCCCATGTTCACTGCAGCATTATTCATAATAGCCAAAATAGGGGGAAAAACGTAATTATCCATTGAGGACAAATGCATTAAAAAGTAGTGATATACATATATGCTACAATTGTATTATCTATTTGTCTATGAGCACACACACACAGACAGGCATAAACAATAAAATATTATTCAGCCTTAAAAAAGAAAGAAATCCTGGCATTTGTGACAATGAACCTACAGGACATTAAGCTGAGTGAAATAAGCCAGATGCAGGAAGAAAAAGACTGCATGACCTTACTTCTATGTAGAATCTAAACAAGTCAAACACATAGAAGCGGAGAGTAGAATGGTGGTTGCCACGGGTGTTGGAGGTGGGGGAACTGGAGAGATGTTGGTCAAAGGCAGGGTACGAAATTTCAGTTATACAGGATGAATAAGTTTACAGATCTAATGTACCACATAATGACTGCTGTATTGAATACTGGAACTTTGCTAACAGGTTAGATTTGAGGTGCTCTCACCACAAAAAAGAAAAAAAATAGTAACTCTTTTTGGGTGAAGAAATGGATTTGTTAATTAGCGTGAATGCACTAATCCTTTCACTATGAATATACATATAAAATCATGTTATATACCTTAAACACATAAATTTTTTATTTAAAAAAATTTAAGCTGTCATTAAGAGGGTGACACCTATTATTTACTGGTTCAGAATTTAAAAAAAAACAAACACAGCTATTCTAGGGGGTGGGTGGCTGGCTGAGTTGGTGGAGCATGTGACTCTTGATCTCGGGATCGTGAGTTAGCCCTTACTTAAAAAAAAAAAAACAACTGTACTGTACACACACACACACAACACACACACAACACACACACACATGCCCCAAACACACATAAAGGGAGAAAGAGAGAGGAAGAAAGAACGATAAATGTGGATACAGGACAATGTTGAAAACTGGTGAATCTGGGTAAGAATCATTTGGAACTTACAAAAAAGTTGCAAAACTCTATATAATTCTGGCTTTTATGTAAGTTTGAAATTATTTCAAAAGAAAAAAAGAAGAAATCATGAAGCAATCTAACCATGCGGTAACAATCAAACAAATCCAAGTTGAGGAACATTTCACCAAACAACTGGCCTAGATTCTAAAAATGTCAATGTCATGAAAAAAGAGAGGAAGCTGAGGGGGAAGGAGGGAGGTGGGGGTCAGCTGAAGAAATGTTGGAGATCAAAGGAGACTAAAGAAACATGGCAACTAAATGCAATGTGTAACCCTGGTTTGGATGTTAAACTGGAAAAAAAAAAACTGCTATAAAACACATTCTACAAACGTGGTGAAACTTGAAAATGGACTCTTTATTATAGAATAGGATTATAGTAATATTAAGTTTCCTGAACTTAAAAATAGCACTGTATGAGAATGTTCTTGTTCTTAAGAGATATACCCTCAGGTATTTAGGGGCAAATGATGGTAATGTCTGCAACTTTAATTTGTTTCAGCAAAATTCATAATAACTAAAATGCATGTATTGAGAGAGAAAGAAAGTATAGCAAAATGTTAACAATTGGTGAATCTGAGTTAATGTTTACCTTTCTTGCAAATTTTCCATGTTTGAATTTTTTCCAAAATACAGGGTTTTTTTTTTAAGATTTTATTTATTTATTCGACAGAGATAGAGACAGCCAGCGAGAGAGGGAACACAAGCGGGGGGGTGGGAGAGGAAGAAGCAGGCTCATAGCAGAGGAGCCTGATGTGGGGCTCGATCCCATAACGCCGGGATCACGCCCTGAGCCAAAGGCAGACGCTTAACCGCTGTGCCACCCAGGCACCCCTCAAAATACAGTTTTTTAAAAAGCTATTGCTTATGTAAATTTTTTCCCACTCTCCCAGATAGAATTAATGCTGCCTCCTCTAAGCTGCTATAAATGTTTTAATTTTGACTCAAAAATGCTTGGATTGCATTGTAATTATTTATTTAAGCATTTGTCTTATTCTATTAGATTGAGAGCTTCTTGGGGCAGGAACTTAAATTGCCCTTTGGAATTTAATAATGGGAGAAGTATTCTAACTCAGGGCCATTTTATTTGCTGGCATGGTATTAGTAGAGTACTTTGACACTACAGTTTGGGCTCATGGCCAGACATGGCTGGACATTCCTGAGATGAGAGCTAGAACAGAGCATAGGAAAGTGCTGGAGTTGATGTACAGTGTAAATCCCTTTATGGAGACTTCTGCTGGCAAAACTGGGCAGCCATTTGGTCCCAGGCCGATACACAAGGGGGCTGTATGTTTGAGGGAGAGTCCCATGAAAGTAGAGCCAAATTACCCCTGATGCCTGGAATACAACACCCATATATCTGTCTCATCGCTTCCAACACGTGTGCAAGAGGACAGACCCATCCTCAGCTGGCCACAGGGCTAATTATATGACCCATGAGTTAGAGGATCAAGTGACTGGCGCGTGTAGGCGAAACCATGCTCCTCCCATCCCCCCATTGCTTGCTTTGATCAAGAATTCGGAAACAGTCTTTCTCCATAATACTGAGAAGAGAGCTTCTATCCTGCTGTCTGCCCACTTCCTTTACCTGCTCCTCAAGGAAAGAAACAAATTACTTCTATGATGGATGCGGCTGTGTACAGGGTCATTATACACTCACTACCCAAGCTCCTTTCAAGTTCCTCTTTCAGAGATGTCGGCCCCACAGGCCATGTGTTCTTCTCTCCTCATGCAGGGGTGGGTAAAGCCGTTTGCAGTGACCTTGCCTATGTCCAGGGGAATAGTTCAATTCCTGGAGGAAGAAACGAGAAGCCAGTTTTGGCCTTGGGTGCAAGCCACATTGTCCAGACTAGCTTTAGCAGCAAGAAAGATGATTATTTCAGTCCCAGTCTGTTTCTTCTAACTATCTCGTTTTGGTCCAGCACTTGGAGAAGAAAGGGGCATTGAAGGGCCCTATCAGAATCCCCACAATATTTTACTAATCTTTGAGTCTCAGTGGTGGCTTGTTCTACGACAAGCCCTCAATGAATTTTTGTTGTCTTGAACTCAGACAATGTGACGCACACACGGGCATATGACTGCTCACAGCTATCATCGTGGTGGGGGTTGTGTTTTTATCATCGTACAAAGTGATTTTTTGAAGCTTTTCTAGTTTGTCTGAGGGCTCTGAGGCTGCAAGGAAGCAGGCTTTCGTTAGTAGAAGAGAGAGAGCTGCATCTCTGGGCTTCACTATGATTGCGATGCCAGAGAGTGATATCCCAGGGGAGCTGACGGCAATTCTAGCAAGAAGGTGGTAGAAACACAATTTTAGCAATAATGATCAAACACTTTTTGAAATTTTCCTTTATCCTTGAAGCGCCTTGTGTTGCTGAAAGTCTATTCATTACTGATCATTCATCTGTAGCAAGTCATCTCTTTATGTATCCGGACACAGAAGTGACAGCACGGGGAGGATTCTGACAGAGAGATGAAGGCTCCTAGGCACAGTGGGAGAGCCAGAAAGGTAAACGTGAACAGCAGCTCGAGGAGGTAGGTGATAAAAACAAAACCGAGGAAGGAGAAGCTACAAGAAAGGCATCTTACTTAAAGGGGACTTTGGTTTTTAAAAGGGACACCACAGCCCTTTAATGTGCTTACTGGGGCCATCTCTGGTACCCCCATCTTCTTTTGGGTCCACTCCCCAGGATGCGCAACTTCTCCCTGTCTCCTTCACCTCAACCTGTAAATGGGCCCAAGGTTCTTAGATCCGCAGAAGCCTCAAACTACCCTCCAGTGACCCCTCTCTTGCCTCCTCCTCGTGTATCCTAGTGCCCCCCAAAGTGTGGCTCGTGGCCGGCCGCATTGGCAGCACATGGGAGTACCTCTGAGATGCGATCTTCAGGCCCACCCTAGACCTACTGAGTCAGAATCTCCGTAGGTGAGGGTCCAAGAGCTTGTCCTTTAACACGCTCGCCAGGTGATTCTGAGGAGCCCGAGTTTGAGAAGCACTCGCTGCCTGCGGCTGTGTCTCTGCTTCCTCACCATTTTGGAACCCCTTCCTCTGTCCCTTTAACGTTTGATTCTCCAAGGCCCTGTCCTGGCCTCTTCTTTTCTTGAGCTATATCCTTTCTCTAAGTGATCTCAGCCACCCAAAGACTGATTTAGTTGCTTGTTTGAACATAGGTGTGCATAAATTTGAGAATTACTCCATCCCTGGCCTTGACTTCAAGCCCCCAGCATGTCCAGTTGCCTTCTGGACCTTTCTACCAAAATGTTGCACAGTTTTCTAAACTCGGTATGTCTAAAACAAACCCAGCATCTCCTCCTACACCCACTCGGCATCTATCTTAACACACTGGGTTGTAGGGTAGCACTGCCATCCACGCAGTCACCTTGAACTCCTCGGCATCCTGCTTCCTCTCACCCACCCCTGGCCAGTCTGCAAGCACGGACGATTCCACTTCCACCACTTCCCCAGTGTGTGCCCTGTCAATGCCCGTCTTCCCTGATCAGTCCGTCCTTCATGCTGCCACCCCATCACCTCCTCACTTAAATCCCTTTCAAGAATCCCTGTTGTTGACCTGAGAACTTCTAAGCTCCTTACCCTGGCCTCACCTCCAAATGTCTTTCCCATCCATTCTCCCATTCATCAACACATGAGTATTTCAGTAATAGCAAATTACCTCCCATTCTTGGAATGGCCCGTGCTGCTTCACAAGTTTGTGTCTTGGTACCTACTGGTAGCTGATTCTGATCTGCCCTATCTTCTGTAAGCCTTGCCCCCTCAGCAAACTTCTGTTCAACCCCTAAAACCTCACTCCAAGGTCAAATCTTCTGTGAAGCCTTCCTTACACTATAGAGTACTTACTATTGTCTATCTCCTCAATAAGACTAGATCACTTTGATGGCCAGAAGCCTGCCTTATTTGCCAGCACCAGGCTGAGGCTCTGACATCGAGGGTGTTTAAAAAAAAACTCTCCTAATGTTGATTCATTCACCCAACAAAAATCCACTGAACGTACATCACACAAGGAGCATTGTGGATACAGTAAGCAAGACAAAAATTCTCTGCCCTCTAAGACTTTATCATGCAGTTAGGAAGCTAATAAGCCAATAATTTTAACAGTGTACTCAATGCTACACACGAGGGATAAGCTTAGGGAGTTACATTGGGTGGCACCTAAATCAGTTTTGACGTAATCTTATTGTGCCCTTGGTAACACATGCAGTCTTTGGATCTGAAAGGAAAAATTATCATATGAATTTTTAAAGAATATCACAATATTAGGGGCAACTGGGTGGCTCAGTCGTTAAGCATCTGCCATTGGCCCAGGGCATGATCCCAGGGTACTGGGGTTGAGCCCCCCCATCAGGCTCCCTGCTCCGCTGGGAAGCCTGCTTTTCCTCTCCCAGTCCCCCTGCTTGTGTTCCCTCTCTCACTGGCTGTCTCTCTCTGTCAAATAAATAAATAAAATCTTAAAAAAAAAAGAATATCGCAATATTGTTGATATCATTGCCAATCATAGGCATATCTGTCCTTCTTGAGTAAATCTCCCTCCCTCTACTTAAGTCTGAGAAGGGAAAATATGAAAACTCTCCATGTGATTTTCACCATGGCAGCTGCCCCCGGGCAGGTAAACAGGAGCCCCTCACCAGCTTTTCTTTCAAACAGGGCTGAGGAAAGACTAAGACCTCTGGTTGCTGACCGTCACAATCAGTGCGTTCCATCACTGCCCCACCTCGTGAGCTTCTTTAACCTAATCTTCAGAAGCTCTGTCCGATGGCAGAGGTAAGACAATGCTAAAAATGCACAATCACAATGTCAAGTTCACCTGCATACGTCTCTTTTCCCTCATTCATTTCACACCATTTGGGCCACAAGAAGGGTAACCTATGTTTCGTTACTAAAGGACATCGAGGTATGATAAATTTCATTTGTGGGTGACCCTCTTTTCTTCAAAATGACAGCCAATAAAAACATCTGAAAGGACATATAACTAAACTGAGCAAGGCTTATATTCACCATACAGTCATGAAAATATCTGCTCAGAGAAAGAATGTTTTCCGTACGGTTTTGAAATTCTTTAGAATGATGGTTTCCATACCCAGCTAATGGTTATGGTTGCCTTTCTAACTTTTTTCTCAATTTCAAGATAAACACATCACCACCAAGCATTACTTGCAAACATACTAGTTCAGCAGTTCTCAAATTTCAGCATGCATCAGAATCACCCAGAAGCCTTGTTAGAATGCAAATTTCTGGGTCCCACCTTAGAGTTTCTGACTCAGTAGATTGGGGAGGGACCAAAGATTTTCTAGTTCTAAAAAATTCCCAGGTGATGCTGCTACTGCTGACCCAGGGACTACATTTCAAGAACCAGTAAAGCCAAGGGTAGACCTGACAATCTTTACCACCAAGAGAGATTAATCCGATGTGCCTCAAGAAAACCAAATCATAAGAAAAGCAAATAATCACTACAATTATACATTTTTAAAAAGATTTTATTTATTTACTTCAGAGAGAGAGAGCGCGCAAGCATAAGGAAGGGGGCAGAGGGAGAAGCAGACTCCCCACTGAGCAGGGAGCCCGATGCGGGACTTGATCCCAGGACCCTGGGATCATGGCCTGAGCCAAAGGCAGATACTTAACCAACTGAGCCACCCAAGCACCCCCACAATTAGACATTTTAACAGCCTTTGCCTATTCCATGCTACTTAAGGGAGGAAGACACGAGCAATTCTAACACTTACAACACCCGCAATTCTATTCTCCTCTGAAAAACAACTGCAGCAAAGGCAGAATACACCTACAATAAAGAAATCTCTTCCATACACTCCCATTCCCCTGAGGTTTCCTTCTTCTCACAGAGTGGTGCCAGTGGAAAGAATTTTAGTAACTACTCCTTTCATCCTCATTTAGTGACTGACGTGTTAACATCAGGTGAGTTTAAGTAAAGGGTCCAATTAACATTTAAAGCAGGCACCTTGGTGCTCTCAGGAAAAGAATTAAGGATTTGCTGTCACAATATTCACTCCTTTATGTTTACAAAAGTTGAAGGGACTACCCAAAATGCCAACATAATACAGAGGAGGAGGCATTTGTGGTGGTTAATTTTATGTGTCACCTTGCCTGGGCCAGGGGAGAGCAGGCCCAGATGTTTGAGCAGGCCCAGATGTTTGAACACCCCAGATGGGTGTCTGTGAGGGTCTTTTTTGAAGGAAATTAATGTTTGACTCAGTAGACTGAGTCAAGCAGCCTTCCTGGTTCCCCAGTGTGGGTGAGCCTCAGCTGTAGGCCTGAACAGAACAAAAAGGGCAAGAGGGAACTCTTCCTTCCTGACTGCCTTGAGCTGGGACATGGGTCTTTTTCCTGCCATCAGACTCAAACTGAAACATTGGCTCTTTTTGGGTCCCAAACCTGACGGCTTTTGGACTAGAACTCACACCATCAGCTCTCTTGGGTCTCTGGCTCGCTGCCTGAAAATCTTAGGACTTCTCAGCCTCCATTACTGCGTGAGCCGATGCCTTATAATAAATCTCTTTATATATATAAGAGATTATACACATACACACACGCACTCACATCCTGTTTATTCTGATCCTCTGAGGAATCCTGACTAATACAGCAGTGGACAAAAATTTCCTTCTAAATCACCTGTTTTCCACTTTAATTTCTACTTCACTAAAGATCAGCACAATTCCTGGCAACCTGTACCGAAGTCCCTTTATAAAGGATGTCTGTAACTTGACATTTCAGAGGTGATTCTGATTCAGTGACTCACTGGTGATCTCAGCCCTGTTGTGCTGCCAGCCGTGGAAGTGATATCAAGGTTGGGACTTGCTGAAAGGGGAATGTGTGCTCATTTAAGATAGCGACTGTAATAACCCAGGCAGTGTTGAGTTTCCTTTGTTATTATCAGAGAGTAGAGAAGTTAGAAGTGATATCAAAGGCAGAAATAATATTTGCAGTCACCATCACTTGCAAGGATCCTGTTCCGTTTCTGTGTGTATGCGTGTGCACATGCACACACACTCCTTCTCAAACTTCTGGAAGCTTCTAGTTGTACTTCTGAACGTAAAGAAGCCATGGAGGACATGTCAATTCATTAAAAAGAGTACCGGCATTTTGCAGGAGACGGTAACTTGAAGAGAAGCATTTGCTAGCACGAAAGAGCAAATAAGCCATATAACATGAACACCCCACTCTGAGCACTAACATAGGTAACCGCTTCGGTAATTATGCCATAAAAAAGAGTGCTCCAATGGCCTTGCTGTGCAGCGCTATTGGAATAAAGTGAGGAACCTTTCCGTATAGCTAGCACCATGCAAGCCGAAGGAACCCTAGAATGCCGCTCAGGTTAAGATAGCTTCCATAGAGGGCTCGGCATTTCTGCTTCTACCAGAGCAAACAGGGCTACTCTATAGGTTACTGGAATCTAGTAGATATTTGCCAATCTGCCAGGCCCAGGGAAATTTGTATATTAGTCACGATCTTGGGAATACTGTTGGGACTAGCTTGAAGAGATCCAGATGATGTGAGTTTGGGTCAAAATAATACTAATATTAGGGGCACCTGGGTGTCTGGTCATGAGCTCGAGCCCCTCCATATCTAGCATGGAGCCTGCCTAAGATTCTCTCTTTCTATCCCTCTCCCCCTCCCTCTCTTAAAAAAAACTAATATTAATGGTAGCTTCCACCTAATGAGCAGTGAAAATTACACTAATAGTTAACCCTAAAAAGAAGGTATTGGGGCGTCTGGGTAGCTCAGTTGGTTAAGCACCTGCCTTTGGCTAGGGTCATGATCCCAGGGTCCTGAGCAGGGAGCCCGCTTCTCCCTCTCCCCACCCCCTACCCCCTCTCATGCTCTTTCTCACTATCTCTCTCTCTCTCTCTCAGATAAATAAAATCTTTAAAAAAAAAAAAAAAGGAGAAGAAGAAGGTATTTTTAAGTGACCTGCCCAAATTCATACAGCTAATAAGTAGGAAAGATCTGACCCCAAGTGCTTCTAATTCCAAAGCATGTTCTTTTTTTTTTTAATTTATTTATTTGAAAGAGGAAGAGAGAAAGAGAGAGCATGACTGGGGGAAGGGGCAGAGGGAGAAGCAGACTCCCCGCTGAGCAGGGAGCCAGACGCGGGGCTTGAACCCAGGACCCTGGGATCATGACCTAAGCTGAAGGCAGCTGGTTGAATGACTGAGCCACCTAGATGCCCCCCAGGGCATGTTCTCTTAACCGCAATTCATTTCTGCCTTCCAAAGGAATGACTAATCTTTAAGGAAATGTCACCAATCAAATATACATAAATAAGAATGAGATACCACATTACGTCTAGACTATTCATCCAATTAGGGTGATAGTCACTTGGTCAGGAGACTGAGAATTCCAGTACTGAACAGAAATATTCGCAGTACCTGTACACCGAATAAGAAAGGGGCTGACAAGGATCCCTTTTTAGACCAAACTTTGATCCAGCTCTTCTGAGCTCTCTTCTTGACCAGGCTGTGTCAGATCCTCAGCCTGCTTATGACCAGTTCCGCATAATCTTGCTAAGCCAGTTTAGCAAGAATCCCCCAACCCTTGGTATCTACCCAAGTTCCTTTTAGTAATTTTCCATCCATTGATGCCTCTCATCCTGCCTGTTGTTGGCTATAACCCCCCCCACTACTCCTGTGTATTCAGAGTTGAATCCCATCTCTCACCCCTATCCCAAGTCTTGACCCCTAATGACTTGACCCCTAAAGATTTGAATAAAGTCTTCCTTGCCTATTTAATTTGTCTGATACAGTTTTCTTTTGACAGGGCAAAGGAAGAGCTGTGAGTACAATCATATTCTCTCATCCTTGCAGTCACAGAGTACCTGGTGGTGACTCAACAAACCTAACATTACAGGGAGCTCCCAAATCCAGCCTGCCTAGAGAATTGTTCAGAATGCTTGACTGTGGGAACCTACCTGCAAGCTAAGAAGATAAACCAAAGAGTGGGAAGGGGGGAGGAGAGGACCAGGCTACAATTTTAAGGAAAAAGGAGCCTTCCAGTTTAAACCAGAGAACTGGGTATAAGATCCCTCTCTTCACCCATCCCAAATCCCACCGAAAGATATTTTGCTGGAAAGGTATTTTGAGAAAGAATGAAGTAATAACAGGAGTACAAAAATAAGAAAGGTAGCCATCTGAGGATCAGAAATCCTGAGAACGAGGGCACAGAGAGTGTTAGAATGGGATTAACAAAGAAAGCTAAAGCCCCACAGTTTAAACACCTCAGGGGAACACAGGTCTTGAAAAGAAGTTCCACAAAAGCTTTAAACTGGGTGGCAACCGAAAGTACAGAAGTGCCCCACGGACAATCATTAGGGTAATTTGTTAACAAGCAGCATTCTGAGCCACTGGGGAAGTTGGGATCTCCAGTGTTCTCTGCCTAAACAAATTTAGCTTTTGCCTTTCAGCTACACATGGAAAACAGATCTAGAAAAGAACAAAAAAAAAAAAAAAAAGAGTGCTTGGTAGTTAAAGTATAATTACAGGAGGGAGGAAATCCAATAGAAGCGTTGAATTTATTAGAATGTACACAAGCAAGGACTCAATCTGTGATCTGGACGTGAAGGAGAACTTACAGGTTAAAGACTGGTGAGACAGTCATTCAAACTGGATTCAGATCTATAAACACTCAGTTTACAACACTCATCCTATCTGAAAAAATTACTTCAGGTGTTTGCTCACACAAAACGAAACAAATCCAAGAGAGAGAGCGACATGGGTTTCAGAATGAAATTGCAACAGGCGATTTTAGGAATGAGATGCTCAGTATTTTCTTTCCAGCCTGATGCTCACAACAGATTAGTCACCAAACTCAAACTTGGACTTTGGCCTTATTCCTTTCTTTAATCACTCCAGCCCTACACAGATTCTCCCCTGTTTCTGTCATGCTTTTGGTGCTGGGGTACTATAAAATCCTCATTATCAGAGGGCTCTCTGGAAAACTGAACTTTTCTTGCTAATGCCTTAAAAATTCCTGATTCTCTTTCAGTGTTCATAATTTTAAAAATAGTTTTAAATGTATTTGTCCTCTCTTTGGCCAAAGTAAACACACAGTGAACAAAATGCTACTTGTTCCTCAATTCAGGATCTTGTATTACCATGGAATGGGTCACCATTCCCCATAATCAAAATGTTTGCCCCAAAACCCAGAAAAACAATCAAGTGACATGCCCACCAGGACCATAGCCACTTAGTGGCAGAGTCTGGGTTAGAACCCTCATATTCTGACTCCCGGTGTTACGGACTGAATTTTGTCACCACCACCCGCCCACACACCACCAAATTCATATGTTGAAACTCTAACCCCCAATGTGACTATATTTGGAGATAGGGCTTCTCAGAGGTAATTTAGGTTGAACGAAGTCATAAGGGGTGCCTGGGTGGCTCGGTTGGTTGACCATCTGACTCTTGGTTATGATCTCAGGGTCCTGGGATCGAGACCCGCGTCCAGCTCTGCCCGCATTGCTGAATCTGCTTGAGAGATTCTCCCTCTCCCTCTCCTTCTGCCTCTCTCTCTCTCTCTCTCAAATAAATAAATAAAATCTTTTTTTAAAAAGTGGGATCCTCATCTGATAGGACTGGTGGCCTTATAGGAAGAGAAAGAAAGATCTCAATCTCTCTCTACACATAGGCACACACACTGAGGAACAGCCATGTAAACACACGAGAAGGGGGAGCCTGCAAGCTTGGAAGAGAACTCTTACCAGAACCTAACTATGCTGGCATCTTGATCTTGGACTCCAGCCTCCGGAATCATGAGAAAATAAATTTCTGTGGTTGAAGCCACCTAAGCAGACTGCTATAGACTGAATGTTTGTATTCCCCCAGATTCATGTGTTGAAATCTCATCCCCAATGGGTTGGTATTAGGAGGTGGGACTTTGACAGGGTGGAGCCCTCCATGAGTGGATTAGGGCCCTTATAAAAAGATCTGAGAAAGACCCCTGACCCCCTTCTGCTGTGAGGTTATAGCATCTATGAGGAAGCAGACTCTGACCAGACAGTGACTCTGTCATTGCCTTGATCTTGGACTTTACGTCCAGAACTGTGAGAAATAAATGCCTATTGTTCATAAGCCTCCTGGTCTACCGTGTACTCTTATAGAAGCCCAAACAGACTAAGACACTCAGCCAAATCCCATTTCACTTCTCTCTGCTCATTCTCGAATCAGTTGTTTGTCAAGTGCATTTTTATCAGTGGTCACTGTCATAGATAAAGAAGATGTCGACTATCTGAAGTGAATAGCTCTTTCTACAAAATAAATACTCCTATTTTAGTATTCGCTTACTTATTATGCTTCTGCCTCTTTTGCAAGCATAACCAACAGAGTTATGGGATTGACTTTTTCATCCTTCCCCCCACCAGCAACTATATTTCTACTCAATTTTACCAAACTGTTTTTTAGCTTCATGGTGAGGTAACTGTTTTTCCATCACTCAACAGAACATCTATCATAATTTTATTGTATTATTTTTATTGAGATATAATTGACATAACATTTTATTAGTTTTAGGTGTATACCATGGTTTTGTTTTATGTTATTACTATTTGAGAGACAGAGTGAGCAAGTGAGAGAGAGCAAGCACAAGTGGGGGAGCAGCAGAGGGAGAAGCAGACTCTGGGCTGAGCAGGGAGCCGGATGCGGGGCTCAAGCCCAGGACCCTGAGATCATGACCTGAGCCACAGGCAGATGCTTCACCAACTGAGCCACCCAGGCGCCCTCTATCATGATTTTAAACATCAAACTCACCCTTCTGAAAATAGCCACGGCTTAACCAAGTTTACAGATGCTATAAAATGTCATTTTACTTTTCCCTGCGTATCAGCCTTAAAAATCCATTTAAATGGACAAGTGAGCACATTCACTCGGCTGACAGTGCTTAGATAAAAGACTGAGCTAACATCAGGTCAGGCCCCGCTTGTATTTTGAAATGGTAAGGAGACAGCAATATTTTCTCATTTATTTTCTTCTTCTTTTCCCAAGAGTCTCTTTGTAATTCCTACCCGCTGGAGCAGCCAAATTCCGGCATCTGCCTTTTTAAGCTTAGAGAGAATCTAGAGATCGAGTGTCTGCAGTCCTGTGACCAGCCAGGACGAGGAGTTTTGCAGAAAAAAGAGATAACCATAGCCTCTATCTGAAACACAATCCACTGAGGGGAGGTTTAAAGGAGACCTTGTAAAGTGGAAGAAACGAGGGGTTTCAACAAATAATGGTCTTCAAGTGGGGGGATGCAAACACCTCTACACGGTACGAGACACCAGCAGCTCAGGGAATTGGTCCCCAGAGACGCAACATAAATTCAACAATCTCCCTGCCTGAGCTCTTGCCTGGGCGGCACAAGCAGATTCTTCCTTTCCCCAATAGTTTTTCTTCCATTTTACAAAGGACAAGAACACCTCTCACCCGTGCCAGTCTTACCACGGGCACCAAACAGAAAGAAGATTGGGAGTGATGGTGCGGAAGCAACCAGCGGCTGTAAGGACTGAGTAGCACACTCTTGTGCAAGTCTGGGGGGCTTCTGATGCTTTGGCTTCAGCAACACTGAAGGAGGCCTGTAAGAGTCGCAAACTTAGCATTCCAAATGATTTTTGGCAATGGGTCAGTATAGGATTTGGGGCTCAGAATGAGCTCAAAGAATTCACTGAGCATGCTATAACACAATTCTTTCCATTCCTATCTTCTTTTCATGTGAACAAGATTCTTCGGCATTTCCACTGAGAAACACAATTGACACTGAACCCTCACCCACTCTAGCAGTGAACAGTAACCAGACCTAATTATTTACTGATTTGAAATATATATTGTTGTTTTGACCAAGTATATTGCTAATAATTATAATGATAACTCCATCAGAAGAGATTATTCAATGGTCATAGGAGCTATAGTCACAGGAAATAAAAATATTAATATCAATTTATAAATATATACTTATTGCAGTATGACAGGGTGACCACTGAAAGGTTTTTAAGCATAAAAATATACATGAGAAAAGTCCATACAGGAATGGAAATTCAAATTCAGGGAAAAAAAGAATGATATAAAATTTCTGATGTTTAAAGGAGAGCTTGTTCCCGTATTGTTGGAATGGATGATGGTGGGTATCAAACACTATTAGATTCCTCCATACACATATAAAAGAATAATGTCACAGTTTTGAGTGTGTGTGTGTCATACACACACATATATACACATACATCTGGATCAATCGACCTATCTATATATTCATGTTAATGCTTTATAGTTTAGCATCTATAGTTTGTGTAAGTATACTTGTATTTTATATTGCATTATATACATTATGTACACAAAACATAAATATATTTTTATATAATTTACAGCTTCAATAGGGATATATAAGTGTGTGTGTATATATATACATATTCCTATATATGTGCTATAACAAATGTACCATACATATGTGTGTTTACATTTATCAAACATATAGATAGATATATCTGTATATATTCATGTTAAGACTTTATATTTAGGTGTTTGTATTTTAACAAATACACATACACATATACATGCATGCATACATATATACACATTTATATTATGCTGAGGCTTCACAATATATGTAAGTACATACATGTATTATATACACACACACACACACACACAAGCTTCAACAGGAATATTCTTTGTGGTAAAATTATGTAATTATATGCAATTACCAAAATTCATCAAACGGTACACTTAAAGTTGACAGATGTTATTATATGTAAACAAAACAAAGAGAAGAAAACCCTCCCCATTAAGATAAGAATAGAAAAAAAAAGCAAAAAATAGAAACAGGGATATTTTGTTGGTATGATTGATAAATAAATATCTTGTGTGTATGTGTGTGTGTATGTGTGTGTGTAATGGTTTAACACACCTACATACGTAGGTACATGTATATTCAGTGATTGGTTTTTTTTTAAGTTAATATTGGCAATAAACTATAAAATATATCCTTCACAACTCCTTAAACCTAACATTTTAGATATAGCCTATAAAGGTGTGTGGGGGAGGGCATGTCCTTTTACAGAATCTCTCTGGAGGATGTGCAAGCCAAAAAGTCTGAAGACCCTGGGTGCCAATACGGGACAATACACATGGGCGAAGCCAACACAGTGGACACCAAAAGAACAAAGAAACAGTACGTTTTTGCCACTAGGATATAGGAAAGCTAGATTACAATGATGTAATATGCAGTAGACAAGACACTTAAAAGCAGCTCTTTGTTCTCCTGCTTACTCTGGGGCAGGCAGCAGCACATGTGAAGGAAAAGAGATGACGGGACAGGCGCGCAATTAGACTTGCTGATGCTAAGGCGCCACTGGATTGAATCTGGTAGAACGACCCTGGGTTCCAGGATAGAAGGCCACACACGCGCGCGGTCCCGCTGTAAGTCCAGCTCACACCACCTCATCTCAGGACTCATGCCCCAACTTCGTGAAACAAGCCTCATAATTACTTTGCGCAGGGGGGAGAAGTCAGTTCAGTTGAACTCTTACCAAGAGCAAAACTCTTTTATCATTAAGATCTAACTGGATTCTTTTTCCAAATCGCACTGCAAACAAATTTATTGTGCTCCTAGGGTGCCGTATGATACTAGTTTATAAACGCAGATAACAAAAGCAGTAAACGCTCGGCCCTTGCTCTAGAGAACCTTGCCATCTCACCGGAGGACAGCATCCAAGTTAAAACAACTGAAGAATTCAAAGCCGCATATAATAATCCCTCAGGAGAAACAACTTCCTTCATACTTTCCCAGTGTAAGTATAAATTGGTACAATCCCCTGTGGAAGGAATTTGGGCACATAGATCAAAATTACAACTAAGTATCCCCTTTGACCCAGTAATTTAACCTCTGGAAATGTATCCTTTCAGCCATACTTAAGAAATAAGATATATACAAAGTTACTCATTGCAGCATTATTCAAAATAACAAAAGATTGGAAAGGACTCAAATGCCCTTGAACAGAAGACTGGTTAAATAAATTATGCTACATATGTACAATGGAATACTTTGAAGGTATAAACATGCATGAGGAAGCTTCCAATGCATAGATAATTTTTAAAGTCTCCAAAATTTATTAAGGGGGGGGAGCCCAGCAAGTTGCAGAAAATGTGTATACAATGCATCCTTTTGTTTATGATGGAAAACAAGAATGCAGAATATATTTGTATTTACTTTAATATTCATTAAGTAAACTCTAGATGAATACCCACAAAAACAAAAGGCTGAGACCACCAGTGACTCGAGGGAAGGTGAAAAGAGGGTGATGGGGAAGAGAAGGAGGGAGACTTCTGCTGCATAAAGGGCTTGGATCTATTTTGAACCATGTGAATGTCTGCCCATTCAAAACAATTAAGAAAAGAAAAATGTAAAAACACCCTCCAAGGAGGCCCAGCAGAATGAGGATGAAGCTGGTTTTTGCGGGACTCCTCCTCGCCCTGTGCTGGGCATGGACTTGAGCGCTGGCCAGCTCTGTGAACAGTAGGGAAAATGAAAGGGAGCGAGAGCACAACGTTTCTGCACTGCAGCACTGGGCTGTTTCTACCGGTGCCATCACAGCCGAACCTCTGAGCCACTGCCCAGCTGAAATGCTTCCCCACCTGGTGCCTCTCCTTCACCAGAGCCGGGATCCCATTCCTCCCTGCCTGCCTCGTTGCCAGGATGCTCACGCCCAAACATCCTCACCAGTTACCAGAATCCTCGAACAGCTGGCTTTAACTTTTACTATGGGAGGGTAGAAGGGGGAGGGCAGGGTCAATTAAGTAAATTTCTATTAAGGGAAGAGTAAAATGCAGGAGGTCAAAGAGTCTGGGACAGATGCCTGGCTGGCTGCCAAGTCAAGCCTAGAAAGTACTCCCCAAAGATACCAGAGAAATCTGCCCAAATGTGAATGCTGCTGGCTTCAAGTCGTGTAATCATGGGTAATTTTTTTCTGGTCTTTGGGCTTTGATGTGGTTTCCAATTTTATTTTTATTTTTTTAAGATTTTATTTTATTTGAGAGAGAGAGAGTGTGAGAGAGAGAGAGAGAACATGAGAGGGGGAACAGGCAGAAGGAGAAGCAGACTCCCCGCTGAGCAAGGAGCCTGATGCAGGGCTCAATCCTGGGACTCCGGGATCATGACCTGAGCTGAAGGCAGACGCCTAACTGACTGAGCCACCCAGGAGCCCCTCCAATTTTATTTTTAAATGAGCATAGATTACTCTTAGAAAACAAAAAATACTGCACACAATGTGAAAGATGTATATATTAAAAACCAAACCACTATTCTTACATAGTTCAGAAACTTTGAAAGATAAAGAAAGACAGCTCAAATGGGCAACATAAGAATTTCACAGCTGTAGGGGCACCTGGATAACTCAGTCAGTAGAGCATGTGACTTTTAACCTCAGGGTCATGAGTTCAAGCCCCATGTTGGGCATGGACCCTACTTTAAAAAAATAAATGAATAAATAATAAAATAAAATACAATTTAAAAAAGAATTTTACAGCTGGAAACAGTAAAAATAAGAATACTATATTTTTAAATTTTTCCTATAATGCTCACGTTACCTGACTAGATGTCAGTGCGACCTGCCTAGTCAGGCTGGGCAGAGTGGAACTGTCCATGGTTCCAGGGCAGGAAAGGGCAGTTATTTACAAGATGGCTGCATCAGTCCTAGCTCTCCAGGCCACAGCTCTATCTTCCTTTCAGTGGGTTTGACACTCAGTATCTAACACTTCGAACCCAAATGATGATGGTCTTATTCATCTCCGAACCTTAATAAATACATTTGAAAGTTGGCCAGTTTTTCTCTCAGCTCCTTAGTAACCGTGGGAAACATAAGCTAATATTCAAATTACTTGAGTAGGTTTGGGCATAGTTGAAGCTAACAAAATTTCTTACCATTTAAAAAACGGTTCTATTGGGGCACCTGGGTGGCTCAGTCAGTTAAGCACCTGCCTTTGGCTCAGGTCATTATCCCAGAGTCCTTGGATCAAGCCCCGCATTAGGCTCCTTGCTCAGTGGGGAACCTCTCTCTGCCTCTGCCTCTGTCTGCTGCTCCCCCTGCTTGTGCTCTCTCTCTCTCTCACTAGCTTTTTCTCTGTGTGAAATAGATAAATCAAATCTTTTAAAAAAAATAAAAATAAAAAAACATTTCTATTTAAAGGAAAGTCAGGAGAATTAGATGGAAAATCAAGCCCCTCAATGCTTGAAAAAAAAAAATAGAGTGGACTTTGATGTTTGCAAGGGATCTATCCTAAAACCTTCCTGAATCCCAAACATGAGAACTGCACTATTGCATAAAACTTCCCCCTTTATTAGTCTTTTGATTATAAATGATAGGCTCTCAAATGACAGAAACGGTGGTGTCTTGGAGGACAGAATTCAAGGAATGGTTAGACAACAAAATCTAAATGACTGGGGTGCGGCAGGCGACCACAAGAACAGGACCCAGGGACACATACACCTCTGTCCATCTCTCATGCTTCTCCATGCAAGCCATGTTCATTGCCTGCTCCGCGTGGTAGGAAATACGGCCACTGAAAGGTTGATTGAGTATCACCACCAGCAAGGAATTGCTCAAATATTTTCTGGTTTTAAGTTTAAATATCATGAGAAGAGTCTTTGGCTGACCAGCAATGGCCAGGTGTCCACCCTAGACCAATGAGCTGTAAGAGCATGCAGTTCCTTCTAGAATCACATGGTCAAAGTGAAGAGCACCTGATCTCAGTACTCAGGATGCTAGACAGACTAAAATAAATAAATAAATGAATAAATGAATGAATGAATAAATAAATAAATAAATAAATAAATAAATAAATAAAAACGGAGGGCTACTATACTCCAGTATAAAATAATATTTAAAAACTCAAAAATGTAAATGACATTTCAACCTTCATGGGAGTCCTTTTTTGTTTTTTACGCAGCAAAGCTGCAGTGAGATAAGGAGGCTGAGCCTTTGCCTGGGCACTCTTAGAAGCAAAAAGCCTCCCTCCTATATACCAGCCTTATAGCACACACAATTCAAGATCATTCCACCTTAGCTCAATCCAAACTGCTATGTGTCATGGACTTCTGATTGCTCACAGATGGTAAATTATAAATTACAAGGGTCTAGAATGCCTCAGAGAAAAGCATTTTTAATGGCAGGTGCTTCTCTGAAATGAATAGGTTATATAAAAAGGCAGAATGGTTCTCAATGAGCCTGTATTCTGACTCATCTTGACACCACCTGCTCCTTCCCACCCACTTGATCGCCAACTAACTCCTATTGTCTCTACGTCAATAGCAACTTTCCCTTTAGTCTCTTCCCCTTGTTCTTTCACTGTCCTGGTTCAGGACATTATAACCAGGTTGAATCATTCTATAAATAGTAGAAAGAAAAATAGGATGCCTAGGCTCGTGTTTGCCAAATACCTATTGAGGAATAAATGATTTTTAGTCCCAAAGTTTAAGATTAATGAAGCCAAGACTAGGAAAATGACAAGTGCATGGGTGTTGGAACGAGATAGCTCTGGTCTGAACCCAGCCCTGTCACTTACTCTCTGGATGACCATTGCCAGTTATTCAATCCCTCTGAGGCTGATTTTCTTATAAAATTGGCATAATAATATTTGTCTTGCAGACTTATTGTAAAAATTAAAACAGCTGACAGATTTCAAATTGCCCAGAATATTAAGGGAATATTTCATATTTGCTTCTGACATTAGAAGACTGTGCTGACATTAGAAGACTCGTGCTGACCTTACAAAGGTCAATAAGCAAGTGCAAGGGGAACGCAGAGGGCCAGAGACTAAATCCCCCCCTCCTCCCGTCTTGCTGTGGCTCACAAACAAAGAACTGCCATTTTTCCCTCTAAGCCTGAAAGCCTGACTAAATAGTAGCTCTTGGATTTCCTTGTTTAGCACTGCTTTGATGCAGAACAGTTATCTGAAGGAAAAAGGTTTGCAGTCACTCTTTCCTGGGACTGGGTATAGCCAGACTCTGTATTTAAGGAGACAGAAAAGTTTGAGAAAACTAATTCCCTGAATGTTTTAGTAAAAATTGAGTAACTTCAGTAATTTTCACAGCATATTGTGAACTTAACAATAGCGCAGGGAGGGGTGTGTGGCATGTGTCAGTAAATTTAGATGTTTGAAGGATGATGACTAATTTGGGGTTATAAGACAGAATATAGGGCTTCAGATCAAACACCTGGAGTATTTTGTCCTATATTATTAGATGATATAGACTGCAATGGGAATATGATGATAGAAGATGGAATTAGAGAAGATTTTGCAGTATTAAACATGGATTCAACAAGAAAATCTTCCTGAAAAAAAATTTTTTTCTTGTTTTAATCAAATTCAAATAGCGGAAACTAATCTCTTGTGACCTACTGAGGATAATGAGGTCAACGAAATCTCCTGAGAATCTGTAAGCCAGAGTTTTTACTTCTTTTTCCCTATTCAAGAATCCTAAAAGATCATCACTAAGGCAACCAATTCTGGTGCTAAAAGTAATACTATGTTGCTTTCTCCCATGTTAGGTAACATTTATAAGACTTCACATCTCAGGAAAAACCTCTTCTGTTGTGCTTTAGAGATTTGCTACTATCTCCCTAGCAAACATAAGCAAACAACCAACATAAGTAATCTGTGAAAAGAAAATGTAAAACACTCTAGAAAGAAAGTAAAGATCTACATAAATAGAAAGACACCCTATGTTCAAGGATTTAAAAAGTGTTAAAATACTACCCCAAAGCAACATATAAATTCAATGTAGTCTCTATCAAAATCCCAAAGACCGTTTCTTTGAAATGGAAAAACCCATCCTAAAAATTCGTAAAGAATTTCAAGGGACCCAAAATAGCCAAAATAACCTTGAAAAAGAAGAACAAAGTTGGAAGATTCGTGCCATTTGATTTTAAAACTTATTACAAAACCACAGCAATCAAAACTATAATGCTAGAATAAGAATAGACATACAGACCAATGGAATAAAATTTATGGCCTAGCAATAAACCCCAGATGTATGGTCAACTGATGTTGATAAGGGTGCCAAGGTGTCTCAGAAGGGAAAGAACAGTCTCTTCAAAAAATGATGCTGGGAAAACCAGATATCCACATACAAAAGAATGAAGTTGGCCCTTACTTTATACCATTTACAAAAAGTAAGTCAAAATGAATCAAAGACCTAAATTCAAGAGCTAATACTATAAAACTCGTAGAAGAAAACATAGAGGCAAATTTGTATGACCTTGGATTTGGCAATGGTTTCTTAAATATGATACCAAGAACATAGACAATGCCAGAAAAAATAGATAAACTGGACTTCGTGAAAATTTTAAACTTCTGTGCATCAAAAGACACTGTTAAGAGAACGAAAAGACAGCCCACAGAATAGGAAAGAATATTCACAAACCACACTTTTAATACAAGATTAATATTCAGAATAAATTTAAAAACACAAAAACAAACAACCCGGTTTTAAAATGGACAAAGGGAGGGGTAGAAGGCAGAGAGACAAATAGGCGGGACACAGAGGATTTCGGGGCAGCGAAATTATTCTAGATGCTACTATGATGGTGGATATAGGTCATTACACATTCATCAAAGCTCATGACCTCTGATGATTTGGATGGAAACTCTGGATGATAATGAGGCATTGATATAGGTTCACTGGTTGTAACACAGGTACCTCTCTGGTACTAGATAAGCTGATCCTAAAATCCGGTGGAAGAATAAAGAACTATGAGTAACAAAACAAATTTTGAACAAAGTGAAAACAATGTAGGCCCCCTCTGTGTATGAGATATCAGGATGTACAAAATGTTACAGTATGTAGGCAGTGCTACATTAGCCCGGGAATAGACAACTAGATCGGTCAACCAAAAAAGCCCCCAAATGAACCCAACTGTATGGAAACTTGGTTTCAGACAGACATAACAGATCAGTGGAGAAAGGACAGACTGTACTATAAAGGTGCTGGACCAATGATGGTCTGTATGGAAGAAGAAGAAAAATGGATCCCTAGCTGATGCCAACCACAGAATAAATTCTAGATGGATTACATGATTAATGTGAACATCAAAACTTGAAAAAAAGTTTTAGAAAAAAATACACATACGATTTTGGAGTGGGAGAAAAAAAATTTAAAGTAACGCTTGAAAATACAATAAAGATTGTGAAATCATTGACTACCTTCAAATTAAACTTGTCTGCATACTGAAATAGCTCAGAGATAAAGCAAAAGACAAGCAAGAGACTTGGAGATCCCTGCACAGCGTATGACTGGTAAAAGATTAGCAACCAGAATATACAGTGAACTACTTCCACCAACAAGAAAAAGAACAACACGACAGACAAAAAATCCAAGAATATGAACAAATAATTCAACAAGAGGAGACACAAATGGCCAATAACCACATGAAAAAACGTTCAGCCTCATTATAAGGAAAATACAAACCATTACAAGAAATCTTTTCACGTTCATCAGATCGGCAAAAAAAAATTTAAAAATCAGACAAGAGTAGGCACGACTAAGGCAGCGCAGAAGCAGAGGCTGGTACAACCATTGTGGAGAGAAATTTGGCCAAATCAGTGTGCATTCACTAGGACCCAGCATTGCAGCTCTAGACAGACACGGCAGAGAAACTCCCACCCATGTGGACAAGAACAGAGCCACAAGAATGTGCCTCAGAGCATCACGTGGAAGTGTATTTACCCACACATTTATATGTAGCAAGTGACGGGACAAAAGCATGCACCGTAATGATCATTCGGAACAGTGGTGGCCTCTGGAGGGGAGGGAGGGAGGAGAGTGAAACTGGGGAGAGGTACACAGGGGGTTGTTTCAGCTACATCCATAGGTTTTATTTTAAAAAAAGGAACTGGAACAAAAAGACAAAATGTTAAGATTTGACTAAACAGTTGTGAGTACATGATGTTCTTTACAGTTCTCTAGATCCTTGAAATATTTCATAATATTAATTTTTGAAATTCTAGCAATAGTTATCCAGCATGATTTTGAGGACATGAACATTCCACATAGTTGGGCAACTGCAGAGGAGGAGAGATATTTAGAGCTGGAGGAGCCAGGAAATGTAGATGATGCAACGCCATGAGATACAAACCGGAGGCATCAACTCTTCGTTCCCCTCTTGGTAGGATGATCTGCATCAAGGGGTTCCCCTGGGAACCTCCTCCAGACCCCGTCCCCGCGCCTCTCTTGAGGCTGCATATAGACTTCTCTCTCCCGCTAATTATGACCCCTTTTCTACACAGGGAGGAGAGTCATTTATTCTTTCTCAGCATGTCCTGCAGAGATAATTAAGTATTTTCATACAAAATAACGGCAACTAAATTAATGATTTCTCTCATCTATGGAACATAAGAACTAGGAAGATCGGTAGGGGAAGAAAGGGATAAAGAAAGGGGGGGTAATCAGAAGGGGGAATGAAGCATGAGAGACTATGGACTATGAGAAACAAACTGAGGACTTCAGAGGGGAGGGGGTGGGGGAATGGGATAGGCTGGTGATGGGTAGTAAGGAGGGCACGTATTGCATGGTGCACTGGGTGTTATACGCAACTAATGAATCATAGAACTTTACATCAAAAACCGGGGATGTACTGTATGGTGACTAACATAATATAATAAAAAAAATTTAAAAAAAAATAAGGGCAACTCAAATTTTGTTCCCTTGCAGCTCCTACTGCAGAGCAAAAAGTGTTGGCAAGGATATGAAGAAAGAACCATAAGCAAAAATAACCCCCACCAATGAATGACTCACCAAGTGAAGGTAGGAAGGCGTGGTGGGTAAGTGGGGCTTGAATAGCGACTCCTCTACTTATTTGCTGACTTAATATATTACACCTCTGATGCTCAGTTTCCACACCATCAAATAACAACAATAATTCTACCTCACACGGTTAAGGAGAAAATAAGATTATATATAAAAACCACTTATATGGTGGCTGCCACATGACATATTAATAGTAATAATAGAAATTCTTATCAATAACCGCAGGTTAGACTACATTGTATTTAATCTTTGCATTTGCTAGAATGTAAACTCCACGGTAACAGGAGTTCACTGATGTAACCCAAGCACCTAAAACTCTGGCCCATAATAAATAATAAATCCTTGTTGAATGAATGAATGTGAATCTCAGCATTTGGCACTTAATAGGCACCTAATAGTCACTATTTATTGAGAGCTTACTATGTGCCCCGCATCATACGTTTTGTATCTCCTTTAATCCCTACAACAACAATGTATTATACTATCCATTTTATACACAAGGAAGGGGAGGCCCAGAGAAATTGACTTGCTTCCCCAAGCTCACAGGGTTAAAGGGAAGAGCCAGGATTTGAATCTAGGCTGTCAATTTTCAGGTATTTGTTGAATTCATTAATAAGTAATGGCTCAGAATTACTTTGGCAATTTAGTGCATGTTCAGAGTAGTTGGGGTAAGAATGACAAGTTACCCTGGGTTCCAGGTGAATTCTTATGAATTTTACAATAAATTGGTTACTTTTAATTTAGTATTTATTATGTGTATCTATGTTCCAGTCCAGGAGTGGAGCCCAGTGATATTTCTAATATCTCTGTTGGGGTAATAATGAGGAAGTTCTCCACATCTTTACAGAGAGAGTTACTGGACAAAAAGCTGAAAAATAAATGTCGCAAGGTTATAAGGAGAATTAGTGAGTAAACTAGAAATAACAACCAAGTCACCCGCTCTCTTCTCCCAAGACTCCAATTAATATAACTATTGATTTGGAATACACTGCATCTAGGAAAAAATGGTATCAAGGCAAGAAAGTAAAATAAACCCTTTCCTTTTCATAAGACCTCAAATATTTCAATATTTATTTATAACCAATTACTTCTCAAGAAAAAAGTCATATAAAAGAACTTTATAGAAGCATATTGTAGAAAAGTTTAAAACACAGATAAAAACTAATTTCATTACCACCATATAATCTTTGTTTATCCTTATAATCATTTTTGCATATTTTTCTCCTACAAAAATGGGATGAAACTGTACACAGAGCTTACATTTCTCCAATAAATAAAGTGTAACTATCTTTATATATCAGTAAATACATTATTTCTAACTAAGGAATCCCCTTGTATTTATACGTTAAGTCCCCATGGCCCAAAATTCAAGTTGTTTCTAATTCACCTCCATTATAAACAAGGCTGAGCTGAACATGTTAGAGCTAAATCTTTTTGCATGTGTTTAATTATTTCCATAGGATAGATTTCCAGGAGTAGACTTGCTGGGTCAAAGGGCTGCGTTTGGAATTTTTTAATTTAAGCGCGAACATCTGTTTTAAATATATCTTAACTTGTCTTTCACCTCATTTTTAGTTTCTTTTTTAGTATCAAGAACTACAAATACATGCCAAGCCCCTGATAGAGATCGATTGATTGAACATCTCCTTATATATTCCATTTCTCTCTCTCCTTTTTGGAAGAAACAGTGTCTGTAAGTTAAAAAGAAGGAAGTGGTGAAGATGAAAACAAAGCAATAATGTTGACCCAGAGTAAGAAAAACTAGTTGATAATACTGTCTCTTCTCAAATAGAAATAATAAAAGTGCATGGCCAATCAAAGGAAAGAAGGAAGGAAAGAAGGAAGGAAGGAAGTGGCTGGCCCCACTAATGGCTAGGGAAATAAAATTCCATCATCAGAAGCATATGCAGGATGTTGTATTAGGCACAGTAAAATTTAGAAAAAATGAAATACACAGGGATAGTTCTAGCCCTGAAAAAGCAGGGCATCACAATGAAAAGATATGTTGCACATCTTATTCTAAATTAATGCTTGAAGAACATTTATGCACAATCTCTGAATGAACCATCAAGGAATTTTCTTTTAAGGTCCATTAACTGGAGTGTCATAATGCTTTGGTTAATTGGTTCCATTTTTTATTTCCTTAAAGTTTTTAAAAAGTCATTAATATGTTAAATGTTTAAATTAAAGAAATTTGCAATTAACTATCAATTCTCCCTCATATTTGTTTCCTCACCCATATCCAGTTCTATTAGAACTATTCTTAGTAAGTTACTCTTATCCAGTCTTTTCCACACCTCAACTTGGTTTTTATAGAAGCAATTCTCTTTTCAAGCTCCTATTTCATAATGGACATCAGTCAGTAAGCCTCAGAGAGGCAATGGAGAACAGAGTTCACAAAGTTAAACAGAAGTCTGTTACTTCCTTTACACTACATGAGTGTTCCTCAAATTAAATCCAGATGGCATCTACTCAGTAATTACCCTTCTGAGACAAAACAGTGAAGCCACTGAATCCAACGTATAACTCCTAATGTTTTGTGGACAGTACATTAAGGAGCCAATGGCATACACTATCAACCCTACCTGGGAGGAGAGAACTCCAGAAGACACTTGGGCCTCAACAGACCAGGGAGTGGTCTTTCATCCTGAGAAACTGTTGGAATCTATGGAGACATACAGGACTAGTAAGTACATTTTAAAAAGCAGAACACGTGAGGCTAGAGGCAATAAGAGTTCTTTGAATTAATAGAAAAATCATATCGCACTAGTCTGTTAGAAGTGCTGATATCACCATGCCATGGAAGACCAAGACACCCTGGACTGAAAGTTATGAGCTCTGAGTTCGAGTCCAGTTAGGTCTGTGGCTTGTACAAGTTACAGTCTCTCTGAGCTCCCTCTTCCAGCTACCAAATGAAGTGAAATAGTGCTAGATGATAACTAGAGTTCTCCTCAGTTCTAAAACTCTAGTATTCTTTAAGGAGGACCAATAAGCACAGTTTTAAAAAGGCAGTAGACGGGGCACCTGCGTCACTCAGTTGGTTAAGCGTCTGCTCAGGTCAGGTCATGATCTCAGGGTCCCGGGATCAAGCCCCACATCGGGCTCCCTGCTCGGCGGGAAGCCTGCTTCTCCCTCTCACTCTCCTGTGTTCTCTCTCTCAAATAAATAAAATCTTTAAAAAAAATAGAAAGGCAGTAGACATTGTGTTCTAGGTTTTCCAGTAGTTTACTGAATCAAACCAGATTCTCAAATCTAGAAGAAAACTGGAAAATCTCCTAGTACAATAAATACCTCATTTTATCTCATAATATTCAAACAAATATTGGGTGTCTTACTCTGATGCTGGGGATCTTTCACAAACAAGGGAAATACCTGCCTTCACAGACTTTACAGTCTGTTGAGGGATACAGATGAATTAACAATCACAATAGAGTACACTAACTGCTAATATGGGAAAACTGGAACGTTCTAACAGGAAGAACTATGTATCTCATACAGTATGGAAGGCTCTTCTCAGTGCAGTTACACCTAATGGGAGACCTGGAAGGATAAGTAGAGGTTAGGAGGACAGCGCTCAAGAGGGAAATGGTCCAGGTGGAGGGAGCTGTACGTGAAGAAGCGCATGGCTGGAGACAGACAGGTGGCTAATCTGGCATCTACGGCCGAACTGCCTGGAACAAGGGATGAAGTGAAAAGTGGAGCAAGCAGGAGCCCTATCACCCAAGTGCTTACAGAGCCTAACAGGGAGTTTTGCCTTTAGCTTCCTACCAAAGCAGGGGGTCATCAAAGTTAGTGTGGGCAAGTGAAAGGATCAGATTATCATTTTCAAAAGATTACCTGGCTGGGGCGCCTAGGTGGCTCAGTGGGTTAGGCATCCAACTCTTGATTTTGGCTGAGGTCATGACCTCAGGATTGTTGAGATTAAGCCCCACGTCCGGCTCTGCACTCAACACAGAGCCTGTTTGAGATTCTCTCTGCCTCTCCCTTTGCCTCTCCCCCTACTTGTCCTCTCTATAAATAAACAAACAAAATCTTAAAAAAAAACAAAAAAAACCACCCTGACTTGATGTGAAGAAAAGATACTGGGAGGCTGTTGCAGGAATCTAGACAAAATGTGGTGACCTGAACTAAAATCCTGGCAGCAGGGAGGGAGAGAGATTTAGAGGTTGGGATGGGACGTGCTGATTAAGCAGTGGGAGGAGTCAAAAAATGATTCCTAGAATTCCAGATTAAGAAACTGCGTAGAAGTTTTTCCATTGTTTCTTAAGAGGATTGGATACAAGCTGGGAGTTGCTGGCAGGCATTTTGCCTTCATTTGGAAGGAGGCTGTCTGAGCATGGAGCCAACACAGAGGAAAACAAAGCTAAGAGACAGAGTGAGGCTATTTGTGATGTCCTTATTTTACGTCTCTGGACCAGCTATCCCATCTCTACCGCTGGACTTTATGGGCACATGAATCAATATATTTCCTTTGCTGTGGTTTTTGGTGATGGTGGTGGTGGTTTAGTTGGTTACATTTTGAGTTGGGAAAAAAGCCTTGGGAAGAGTTAGGACAATGGGAGTACAGAGTCCAGGGTAGAACTATCATTGAAGAGATGACACAGGAAGATGAGCCCAAGAAGAAAGCAAGAGGAAAAAGGAACCCAGGAAAGTATAGCACTAGATGAAGAGAATTTTTCAAAGAGAAGCATGTGGTCAGTAAAGTCAAATGCTTTTGAGACGTAAGACAAATGCATTGGGGTTAGCAACCAGGCAGTAGTTGGTGGCCTTTATGAGGACAGTTTCAGTAGAGTGACAGGAATACAAGCCAGACTAAAAGGGAGCTGAGATGCTGAGATAAGGAAGTAGAATAGAAACAATTCTAAATTAAGAAGCTGAGTTGTGAAAAGGAGGGCTGCCTGAGGGAGAGGTTTTCAGGTGGATGGGATGGGGTGGGATGGGAGTGTATATAAACGCTAATGAGAAGGACTCAGCAATCACTGAGAGAGGTCCCTGAGAAGGAGGAGGGAGAAGGGCCAGAGCATCAGCCCAGGAACAGACTTAAAGTTGGCCCTAACTCAAGGGAAGGATACCTCTTGAGTTGGGACTGTACAGAAAGAGCAGAGGATGCATGCAGAATTAACCAGATGAGTTTGCATGGCTGCAGGAGCCCAAGGCGTTACTATTGGACAGCCTCTATCTTCTCCATAAAGTAGCGGGCATGGTCCTTTGCAGAAACCTGGGGTGTGGGAGGTTTAAGGATAATGGATCTGTTTAGAAACTTGCTGTGGGGAACAGGAGAGAGACTAGGATAATAAAAAAGAGCTAACTGAAAGCTACAAGGGCTCACTTGATGAGAGAGACCATTCCCTGGTTTTACCCAAATCTGGTAGTTAAAAAAAGAACGCAATCTGAAAGTAAATGTTTGCTTACAATGAGAGAGTTGACTTATTACAAAGACCTTTATAAAAGAGTCTCTTATAAATTAAAAAAATGTTAGTACTGGAATATTCTTCATTACTAATCTAAAAGAGGAACTGTTAAGTTTGCTGATATGACACTCAGCCTTTCTGCATCGGAAACTGTCAACACGATGGAGATAAACCACAGGAAGTTCTCACAAAATGGTGTGACAGAGCCCAAAGTGGCCAATAAGATTCAGTGGGCTGGAATGGGATAAGGAATCTGGGTTTACAGAACAAATCAAACTCAAACTGTGCTTGTAAAATAAAGGTTTTGAGATCTTAGTGACAGCCCAATGAAAAAATCCAGGTTACCAGCAACATAGACTATTCCTAGCTCAAGTGTGAATCAGTATTTTTTTCCCTTGGCTTAAATTGGATAAGATTCAAATTTTTAAAACAGAGGTTTTGCTGAAACAAAAAGGGAAAAGCAAAAAATACAAAAACACAAAGCAAACATACAAAGGCATAAAAATGAACAGATCGCAGGTCCCAGATTGCAGCTCCACTTCAGCTTTGCTCATATTGCTCATAGATGGTCCGTCCCAAGCTTTCTCTCCTCAAGCCATCCAAGCTGGCACTGGAACAGCCTATCACACCTTTTGTCCACTAGCCCTCCCATGAGGCCAATGGGAGTTTTGCTCCTTCTAGATCCCATCTCTTACTATTCACTCCTGGGTCATCTTGCTTACACTGAGATTGGCTGAATTTCTTTTTTTTTTTTTTTTAGATTTTATTTATTTATTTGACAGAGACAGCCAGCGAGAGAAGGAACACAAGCAGGGGGAGTGGGAGAGGAAGAAGCAGGCTCCCAGTGGAGGAGCCCGATGTGGGACTCGATCCCAGAAAGCCGGGATCACGCCCTGAGCCAAAGGCAGACACCCAACGACTGCGCCACCCAAGCGCCCCTGAGATTGGCTGAATTTCTAACCTGTAGCTGCCTTGGCACCTGGAGGTCTTGTTTTAGGTCTGGGATTAGCAAACACTTTCTATAAAAGGCTACTTAGTAAATATTTTAGGCATTGTGGGCCATATGTATTTCTGTCACAACTACTCAACTCTGCTGTTGTATCATGAAGGCAGCCATAGATAATATGTAAACAAAAGGACATGGCTGTGTTCCAATAAAACTTTATTTACAGATGCTGAAATTTGTATTCCATATCATTTTCATATGTCATGAAATATTCTTCTAGTTGGTTTGTTTTTTTTGTTTTGTTTTGTTTTTTTCAACCACTTAAATATGTAAAAACCATTCTTAGCTCACTGACTGTACAAAAGCAGATATGGGCTTGATTTGGCCTGTGGATGAAAGTTGGCCAATCCCTATTCCAGGCACTCATTCCCAGTGCAAAGATGGCCTCTTTCATTGTTATGTAATCAGTCTGTTATTATAACTGATACTAATAATACTAATACGTGCCATGTGTTGCGCACTTGGGTGCCAGGTAACATGTACCACAGAAAACTGCTTTGAAGAACAAACAAAATAATGCACGTAAAGCACTTAACATCCTGCTTCATCTGAGGTAAGTGCCAATAATTGTTAGCTACTATTATTATTTTGGTTTATACATCTTATCTCTGATCAGCAAAATGACTCATAAAAGGATGATACTAAAATGCAATGGAAGATCCGAAAAATGAAGTAATTTGTGAAATCACATAGCTAGTAAGTAGTCAAGCTAGGATTTGAACGTGACTTATCTGACTTCAAGGTCCACGGCCTTTCCACTACCTCCCAAGCTCCTGTTTAGCTCCTGTGAAGTGAATTCACTAGCTGCTTGTTAATTGCTGCTCTACCCAAGAGCAGCAGGCATGACCATCCCCGGAGCCTGCCATCTTGCGTCAAGAGTAGCACAGCACTTATCCTATTCTTGCTTCAAAGCTTAAATGCCTGTTGGACCACTTAGCTCTTGTTTCCTGCCAAGGGATACCCTTCTCTCTGACAGTAAAGATGACTAAGCTCAACGGACAGTTAAGCCTTTTCCCGCTCAGGTGTCCGATTCTGCCCACTTCCCAGGTTCTTCTGATGACTCATCCTTAGGTAACTTCCTGAAAGTGACTCCCCTGGGATCCTACTGCGAAAGCATTCTAACAGAAAAATACTTTACACTTTCAGGGATAACTCCAGATACTGTCTGTGCAAAGCTAAAAGCATTGTTGCATAAAAACCATTCATCTGCATGACGTTTTCAGAGTTGACCATAAAATGGTATTGAAATATTGTCCACAGCTTCAAAATTATATTCAAGGGAGCCCATGTGATAAATCCTTCCTTTAATTTAGTTCCAGAAGAAAAAAAAAGTCTTCTCTATAGTTGAATCTGTGTATTTTATCTTGCCAGAATAAGAATATGATGTAACCCAACCTGTTTCCTTTTATACCATGGCTTCCAAGAAACATAAAGCCAAACTCCATGCCAAAGCATCTCAACCCAGGTGCCTAGTAGAATCTATTTCTGCTTCACTGCTATGGCCACTTTTATGTTTTACAATTTTAAATCTAGTTAGAATATACCCTGTGTCCGCTCTGTGCCAGGCACTACGGCTTTGCTAATGTGCCCTGCCTTCTTAAGTGGTTTCAAATTTTGCACTTGTTTTACTAGCCTACCCTAGTGCCTTATTTTTTTAAAGATTTTATTTATTTATTTGAGAGAGAGAGAGTGCTACAGAGATAGCAAGAGAGAGCACAAGCAGGGAGGAGAGGGAGAAGCAGGGAGCCTGAGTCAGGGCTCGCTCCCAGGACCCGGGGATCACGACCTGAGCCGAAGGCAGACACTTGACCGACTGAGCCACCGAGGCGCCCCTTGTGCCTTATTTTTTAAGTTCTGTTTTACCTCATACCCTATACCTAAAAGCTCTTGAAGGCTGGCAGGTCCAAATATTGGATTTAAACGAAACAAGGCTCCATTCACCTTTATGCATATAGTTTCGAAGAGCCAGCCTGGCTTTATCCTTACAGGCCACATAATAGGGGTGTCACACCAGGACCGTAAGGGCTTTGCCAGATTGCACTGCCTGCCACATCTCTTCTGGAGTTCCGCTGCGGGTATCACTGATCTTCCATGCAGATGCTAAGAGTGTTAGAGTCCCGTCTGTGCCAGGGGCAAGTTACACGAGCAGGACTCCCATCCTGCCGCATCTGCAGCCCATAGACACACGTTCCAGTGAGAATCCTTTAGCTCTGTGTGGCTTCCTTGCTGGAAACACACTCTCTAGGGCATCTGCCACCCTCCTACTTCCCCTCCAATTATATCTGTTCCCCTACTGATCTTTCTGCAAGTCAGTGAAGGTTAAAGTAACTTAGAGTATATGTCCAAGGGTGACTGTTAGGGCAACATCTAGAATAAAGCTAGCAGACAGCTGCTAATGAATGAAAAAAAATTGGAAACTGGAGAGGATATTTGGCATGACATAGGCCCTCAAATATTTGATAATGAATGAATGAATGAATGAACAAACTCTAACTCATCACCACTTTCCCACCTTGCTACCTAGACAAAGCCAGCAACCAAACACTGATTTTAAGCACCCAAATTTCTTCAGTAATTGTAATCCTATGAACTGACTGATCAAGATGGAAAGTTTGGTTTCTCTTTCTGCTTAAAAAGAAAGCCAGATTTTTAAAAAAGCGGGGGGGGGGGCACCTGGGGGGCTCAGTTGGTTAAGAGACCAACTCTTGATTTCAGCTCAGGTCATGATCTCAGGCTTGTGAGACGGAGCTCCACGTAGGGCTCCATGCTCCGTGGGGATCTGCTTGACATCCTCACTGTCCTTTTCCCTCTGCCCCTCTCCCCACTCTCTCTCTCTCTGTCTCTCAAATAAATAAATAAATAAATCTTTAAAAAAAGAAAAGAAAGGAAAGGAAAAAGAAAAAAAAAGCCAGAGCAAACATTTGTCAGCTCAAAGAGGTTCCTTGTCAGTAGCAGACATGACCGTCTGGCAGAGGCCAGGTTTTGCTTTGAATTCTCCCTTTGCCTGAACTTGCTCTGTGACCCTGGGCAAGTCACTCGATGACTCTAGGCCTCCCTGTGCTCATCTGTAAAAGGTGGAGGTTGAATTAAATGGTGGGTGCCTCTGGAACGTTCTAACTTTACACTTCCGTGATCTGTCCTCTGGGAGTCCAGCCAGCATTCTTTTCTTGGGCTGGGTTTTTCGAGATGTCTGCTTTAATTTTTGACTTGTACTTCTTAGTCTTCTTTTTTTTTTTTTTTTTTTTTTTTAAAGATTTTATTTATTTATTCGACAGAGATAGAGACAGCCAGCGAGAGAGGGAACACAAGCAGGGGGAGTGGGAGAGGAAGAAGCAGGCTCGCAGCAGAAGAGCCTGATGTGGGGCTCGATCCCACAACGCCAGGATCACGCCCTGAGCCGAAGGCAGACGCTTAACCGCTGTGCCACCCAGGCGCCCCTGTACTTCTTAGTCTTCTTATCACAAATTTATGAAGTTTCTGGATTTTGGTCATCTGACCATAATGTGATGCCCAACAGGACTTCTGCGGGTGTGGTAAAACACAATTGATCACTTCAGCCATTTTTCAGTGCATAGTTCAGCGTCTTTATTTTTTTATTTTTTTTAACTTTTTTTTTTAAGATTTTATTTATTTATTTGACAGAGAGAGACAGCCAGCGAGAGAGGGAACACAGGCAGGGGGAGTGGGAGAGGAAGAAGCAGGCTCCCAGCGGAGGAGCCTGATGTGGGGCTCGATCCCAACTCTGGGATCACGCCCTGAGCCGAACGCAGACGCTTAACCGCTGTGCCACCCAGGCACCCCCAGTTCAGCGTCTATAAGCACATTCACCCTTTGGGCCACTGTCACCACCGCTCATCCACAGAACTCTTTTCACCTTCCCAAACCAAAACTCTACCCATTAAATAGCAGTTTCCCATTCTCCTCCTCCCCTGTGCCTGGCAACCACCAGCTTCCCTTCCGTCTCTACCATACCTGGAATCACATAGTATTTGTTCTTTTGTGACTGGCTTGCTTCACTTAGCATGATGTCCTCAAGGCTCAGCCATGTTGAAGCACATGTCAGAATTTCCTTCCTTCTTAAGGCTGAAAACCATTTCATTGTATGGACAGACCACATTGCGTTTATCCATCCGTCCGCTGGGGGACACTTGAGTCATTCCACTTTTTGACTATTACAAATAATGCTGCTATCAACACAGGCATACAAACATCTGTTGGAGACCCTGCTTTCACTTCTTTTGGGTATCCACCGAGAACTGGAATTGCTGGATCACATGGTAATTCTGTTTACTATTTTGAGGAACTGCCATTCTGTTTTGCTCCATGGGACTTCGAAATGCAGAGACAGAACCACTTACGAAGCTGGGCATTGCAGGCTCATCACCGTGCTGACTCCTGAGAGGTGTTTCTGGGGTATAGATTTGCTTCATTCTTGAGAGGAGCCAGACCTGCTTGCTGTTCAGAATGAATCCCGCACTAGACACTCGACCTGGAGCTGCTTCTGACCCTGTCTCAGTATCAACTTCTGTAAAGTGACTTACTGATGCTTAATTTGCAGAGTTTCTGTAAGGGTCAAGGATGATGTGGCACAAGGCACTGAGGTAAGCACTTAGAAAATGAAGATATGAATCTTACCCTACTGATTGCAAAGGGTGGTTCTAAAACCCAAATGAAATAATACATGAGAAAGCCATTCTACAGATGCTAAGCCCTCATCATTGCTTTCTTTTTTTTTTCTTTTTGGTTTAAGATTTATTTATTAGAGAGAGAAAGCACAAGCAGAAGGAAGAGGGAGAGGGAGAAGCAGGCTCCCCACTGTGCAGGGAGCTCCATGAGGGTCTTGAGCCCAGGACCCTGGGATCATGACCTGAGCCGAAGGCAGATGCTTAACCGACTGAGCTACCCAGGTGCCCCTCATCACTGCTTTTCTAACCACTGTTACATCCACCTGCCTCCTGGCCTCCTAGGTCTAGCCTTCACTCGGGCTTCGGAGGGACTGTCTAAAGCACATATGATCCTGTTGTTCTCACCCCCCAAAGATTCCAGTGGCTCCCCCCACCCTTACCAAGCCTTTTCTGATCTGACCCCTACCGCTCTCTTCAGTCTTATTTCTATCTTTCTGGGCTTCCTATCTTGCCACATTATCCCCTTGATTTTGTTCATCCTTGTCCCCTCTACCTAGAGAACCCCTCCCCCATTCCTGGCTAAAAGTCATCCTCTAATATGAATTTCAGGCACTGACTTTTCCAGCAGGCCTTTCCTGACTCCACCAGACCAGAAGAGGAGCCCACAACAGAAGGAGCAAACATCGCCATACCAAGAACACACTGTCTTATAATTATCTGTAGGTTGATTTCCCCAACTAAATCAGCTTCTTAAAGTTAGGGGTTAGATTATTCTTTGCATTTCCAGTGTTAGCACAGTGTTAGAATGTTTATTGAATAAATATATCAATATGAATAAATAGGCTGGTGTTTTATTATTACAAATTTGGGATTATTACTAAGTCATATTACATGACTCCATTATTAGAATAATTCTAGTATCACACTATATAATGAAGAGAGTTTTTGTTGTTGTTGCTGTTAATTGGCACCACAAGGGATAGAAGCCAAAGGGGAAATATTTAGAGGTACTGTCTCTAACCCCTTCTCCTTCCAAAATAAATGGCATGTTTTTAAAATTTTTTTTTAAATTTTATTTATTTATTCGACAGAGATAGAGACAGCCAGCGAGAGAGGGAACACAAGCAGGGGGAGTGGGAGAGGAAGAAGCAGGCTCATAGCAGAAGAGCCTGATGTGGGGCTCAATCCCATAACGCCGGGATCACGCCCTGAGCCGAAGGCAGACGCTTAACCGCTGTGCCACCCAGGCGCCCCAACATGTTTTTAAAATTGAGGTCCTCTGGTCTTCACGGTTCTTCTGAAAAATGCTTTTCGTTCCTTAGTGAGTGAGAAATATCCTGGCCCCTAATTATATGGTCCTGAAGACACAGCCCCCAATAAGAGATCCTACCTACGGCTATTTTTCACTAGCAGTGGACTAAAGCAGTGAGTCCAGTCTTGAATTTAGTAGGTGCTTGATAGATGTCTGCTCAAGAAAGGAGTAAATTATGAGTTGCTTATTTGTGCAAACTCCTGTAAACTCCAGCCTGTGGCTAGGGGTCAATTTTTAAATTTACCTCCTTCAGAAGTAAGAACTGTGTCCACTGTGCTGTTTTTGAAGTAATAAGGACATTGGAAGATTGTAAAAGCAATGGGCTAACTGTTTAAGTTAACCTAAAATGCATAGATTTACAGTTGATGTGGGAAACATTTGATCTGCTTATTTTTAGTGAGCCCATGAATTTGTACTTAAGTTTCTTTACGTGGGTGTCAGTATCTTTCCATATGACTCTCTTGAGGCTATGGGCTCATTGATGCTTATAATCTACTGTGCAAAGTTATCTTTAACATCTCCTTAAACTGCTCCTTTTAAGCTTCAAACAGTGCCCTCTAGTTCTTATGGGTGTTGGTGACTATTAATGACTTAACTAGATTTTGGTTTTATCTTTTGGGTTTATTGCCACTAACCGAGGACCTCGTGATGGGTGGGAAGCCCTGGTAACATACTAAGACAATTTTTTTCTTGTTTTTAGTTTTTTTAAAGATTTGTATCTTTTAACTCACAAACGCACAGTGCTTTAAAATAAATACTAATGTTGGGGCACCTGGGTGGCTCAGTCGGTTAAGTGTCTGCCTTCGGCTCAGGTCATGATCCCAGAGTCCCAGGATCGATGCCCACGTCAGGCTCCTTGCTCAGCAGAGAGTCTGTTTCTTGCTCTCCCTCTGCCCTTCCCCCTGCTCCTTCTCTCTCTTGCTCACTTTCTCTTTCTCAAATAAACTAAATAAAATCTTAAAAAAATGTTAATGTTTAATGTGGAGAATACAAATCTTTTCCAAAAAGAATTTTATATGTAATGAGCAATTCATAATTTCACATTTTGATAGAGAACTAACACTTCTGGAGCAAAGTACCCAGAGACAGGGTTAAGGACCATTAAGAATTTCTACTTAACAAAAATTTAGAATCCTAACATTTTCTAGACCTACCCTCTTTCCTTAGACATAGGTCAGGAGGTAACAGCTTGAGGGGTGCCTGGGTGGTGCAGTCATTAAGCATCTGACTCTTGATTTTGGCTCAGGCTCTGATCTCAGGGTGGTGAGACTGAGACCCTTGGTGGCTCTGACCTCAGTGGAGACTCTGCTTGAGATTCTCTCTCTCTGTTGGCCCTGTCCCCTTGAGCATGTTCATGCAGGTGCTCTCGCTCTCTCAAATAAAGAAATCTTTTTAAAAAGGTGATAACAGTTTGAAAGACTTTTTTTAATTTTTGATTGTTATCTCCAGTCAAGAGGTGTGTCTAGCAAAAAAGGAATCTGTTCACGTAGCATTTTACTTTTGGAAGGAACAGTAAAGAAAATTTAATCATCCAACGTTCTCTTCTTAGAGGCAGAAATGTTTTAGAATCAAGCTTGTCTGATTTCCCATCGTCTGCCTTTTATTTTGAGCTAATTTGCTAATTAGGATCATCTGAAGAATATATCTTTTAGTTTTCTAAATCTTTATTATTAACAATAAATGAAACTGCTTGGATTTCACAAGTAAAATCAATCAATTGATAATTATTGGAATGAATATAACATAGGGTGAGGGTTTTTAAAATATACATACCTTTAAAAATACAATTTATTTTACATTGGGGATAGGGATCAGGGGACTAAAGAGCTTTTCTGAGCCTTTAGATGTGGGCAAAGGATTTCATTTTAGAATTGCAGCCTGGAGTTTTCAGGTGGGGATTATTTTGGGTTGGCATTATTACCAGGGGGAGCATTATTACCAGGGAGTGAGGCTGAATGAATGGAGCCTTGCGGTGTGACCCAGAAACAGGCTGAGGAGGACAGACACCAACAAGCTTTAAGCTATAGCAGGTGTCCCCCTATTCCAGTGCATTTAATCTGTCAAACTTTATTTTTTTGAAAGCTCAAATTGTAAGATCTCCAAACTAGGGTCAGCTGTGATGTGAGGGGGCTCTGGCTGTGGCAGCAGGGACTGCCGGGAAGCAGTGTCCTGGGCAGTAGTCCTGCGGCGCAGTATGTTTGGTTCTATTAGAACTTGAGGACACCCACTGGTTTTAGATCACAGGATAGCCACCTCCGGATAGGGTGGCGCAGGCGGCGCACGTGATAGACACCGCTCACCGAGTACCCGAAACCGCGGGGGCTCAGGATCCCCACCCACACTGAAACAGACCCCGACCGACATCTAAATTTTCCTGAGTTCTCACACATGCACACATCCAAAGAAACCCAGCCCACACCCACACAAGTTCTCCCACATTCTAACCCCACCCCGGAGTTTGCAACCACACACAAGGCAGAACGGATGAACCAAGAGCTTGAAATTACCCAGGCACAAACTCCCCAAATCAGGCTTCGCATAGCCCCACAGTCTGGAGGGAACCGAGAAAGGGACGCAGACAAAAGAGTTTTAAAACAGACCTCTCTGAACCAACCTGATTGCTCCATGCCGAAATTTTGGCAGCTTAAGTCTTCTCCAGTTTGAACAAGAAAAAACTCTATACCCACCCCCCAAAAAAGGACGGTTCTGAAGAGTCCCCCTACCTTGCTACAGAGCCAGGTGGACAGGTCTCCGAGGCTGAGAAGGGCGCGACCTGATCCCCCGACGGCTGCCCGCAGGAGCTGCACAGCTGCGGCGGAGAGCGGAGGCTGTGGCCTCTGGCCCCGCCCCCGCCCCGCCCCCAGGACG
>NC_048222.1:79698815-79773370 GCF_002007445.2 Ailuropoda melanoleuca | reverse complement strand
CCCAGGACGCCCCGCCCCCCGGCCGCCCGGCCCGCGCCCCACAAACCCTCCCGGCTCCGCCGCTGCTGCTGCTCGGTCACCTCCCGGCGCGCGGACTACAGAGCCCGGTGCATTGTGGGAATTCGAGCCCAAAGCTGGGCGGACGCTGACCCCTGGTGGGCGCAGTTCCAAAGGGCGCCCCGGGGCTCGGCGTGGGGGCGCTCGCAGCAGCAGTGGGAGTTGCAGCCCAGAGGGAAGGCCAACCACCCAGGGCCACCCCAGCGAGCTGGTGTCTGTTGCATATCGCTCTTAGTAAAATGTCAGAATAAACCCAGATGCTCTAAAAGTCCCTGAGGCCCCCCCCCCACCAGTGACATAAGTAAAAACTAAAAGAACTTGGAGACTTAAGGAAAGCTTTTTAAACTAGGGAAAATACTTTTTTAATTGTAAGACTAAATGACGTCAAGATTATGGAGAAATCTGCACTTAATTTTTATTTCTGGTAAAACCACAGATGGGCTCAATCTGTCTAGAGAATATGGGAAAAAATGTAACAGGAACTAGGAGACTGGAATCCAGCGCTTTCTCTTCTGGGCATACACCTCAAGGAAATAGTTCAAAGGAGTAAAAAAAAGGAACTTATACAAAAGTATTCATAGTGAAAAATTAGAAAATAACAAATGACTAATAATACGTGAAAGGCACAAAAATTATATGTTGCTATTTAAATAAGAAAATGAATAGTATCATTGTGTAGAATGATTTCTATCAAATAACCTTAAATGAAAAACATAGAACACAAGAAAGCACATGGCTGGGTGCCCTGGTGGCTCAATGGGTTAAGCGTCTGGCTCTTAGCTCAGCTCAGGTCTTGATTAGCCCCTCAGGTCCTGAGTTCAGGACCTTGGGCTCTGTGCTGTGCTGGAGCCTACTTAAAAAAAGAGAGAGAGAGAAAGTAAGCACATGGCCAGTGATTCCAGCCATGTGAAAATGTATGTGTTCACAAATACAAAGAAACTTTGGAGTAATGTAAATAGTTTATAGAGTTTAATATGTCTTAAGATTCCTTTATTTTCATTAAATAACTTTTCAAACATTGCCAAACTGTAGGGACTAGTTCTAATTTTGGATGGCATTGCAATACTTTAGTTTCAGCTCACTCTAAGTAATAAAAAAAAAGTTGTCTAAAAAGAAAACATTCTCAGGCTGTAGTGAACCATGATAATTTTACTTGTCTGCAAACCCTGGTGGGACACAAAAGGAAATAAGTTTACTGGGGAAGGTGTATCACTCCGCTAGCACTGCCCTGATGAAGGACCACAGACTGGGCGGCTCAAACAGAAATGTATTTTCTCACAGTTCTGGAAGCTGGAAGTCAGAACAAATTGTTAGCAGGATTGGTTCTTTCTGAAAGCTGTGGGGGAAAAAAATCTGTTCCAGGCCATTCTCTTGGTTTGGAGATGGCCGTCTTCACATTCACATGATGTTCTTCCTGTATGTGTACCCAGGTCCAAATGTTCTCCTTTCATAAGGACACCGGTCATATTGGATCAAGGGCCCACCTTACTCCAGTATGACTCCATCTTCTCTAACTACGTTCACAACAACCATATTTGCAAATAAGGTCATGATCTGAGTACTGATGATTAGGACTTGAATCTATTAATTTGGGGGAGCAGAGAGAAGACACAATTCAACCCATCACAGTCTTCAAGTGTAATCTTATGAAAAGCGCACCCACCCAATGACAAAAGCGATAGTATAATGTGTACCATCTCACACGTATCAAAACCCTAACAACTTAAATCCAGTCAAACCAAATTGATGACAACTTTCTTCCTCTGTCCTTTAAAACCATCCAGGCCTTTTTAGTTGAAACCAGGGATATTAATGAGATAAAATAGCCTAGAGGCTTCATAAATAGTATATCTGATGTGTCCAGCCTCTAGCAGGAAGGGCTTGGAGATGTGTCCAAATGCCTGGAGGAGGGCAGCATCCCTTGCATTTGAACCTCAGGAACATGGGCAGAAAGAATTACAGGATGCAGGACCCCCATCACTGGAGGGCACGCACAAATGCTCTCCTGCTGAAGTCAGCTTTAGTGCAAGAGGCTGATGAGACCCTTGCAGCTTGGGGACGATGCCCCACAAGGGTGGAATGTGGTCTCTCTGAACGGAGCCAGTCCCCTCCAACAAACCTTACCACATGGGTGGGATGAGAAGTTCCATATTTTCACTGAGCCCTGCCTCCTGCGTTCTGAGGTGATCTTCTGAGGACCCAGAAGTTCTCTGAGATAAATGAAGCCCTGTCTGACGCTTCTGGATCAGTCTGTTTGTTTGTTTACATTCTGAAAGAACCAGAAGCCCGGTCAGTGGTGTACCGATAAAAAGGACAACTGGCTCTCCAGAAAGAAAAGCTCTGATTTGTGGTGTTAACGGGTTTCTGTGGTGTAAATACTCCCACGTGGCTGATCCCAGGCTACCAACACGAGGCCACTGAGCACAGAGTAGGAGCTCCAGCACACCACCAGGCCCGGGGAATTGGTTTAATGGGGTCTCAAGGCTGGGAGGCCGCTGGCATGGAGCCAGAGCTGGGAGCACCCCGGTGAAAGGCGGACAGAAGGGGCAGCCCTTGTGCGTTCGGAGCAGACAGGGCAGCAGGGCTAGTGGCACGCTGTGGCAGCGGGGTGGTTCAGTAAGAAGCAGGGTCCACACAGCCTCTGGGGCAGTGGGGATGGAAAATAGGCAGGAAGACCAAACACAGCAGGTGGCCAAAGAGAGGAAGTGCAGTCTTTCCGAGCTGAGAGAGGCTCACCCGGTCAGGGTAGGAGAAGTAGGACAGGCAGCTTCGGGGCACAGGTGAGGCAATCAGAATTTTCTCAGACTGGAGGGAAGCACCTCTCTTTTATTTCCCTCATTAGGGCCCTTTCCTGGTAGAACCTTGCCAGGAAGAGAGACATTTAGTTTGGAGCTTCCGGGACTCACACAGATCCTTCTTGTCAACCGAGCTAAATCCCACAGGGACTTCCTCCCTGTTAGAACAGAGTAAAGCTTGTGTGAAGGCAGGTAAGGAAACCAAGGCAACTTAAACTGGACCTCGGGGGCCTTGTGTCTGGTGCAGATGACTGGTGTACCTGGGCCACACTTATTATTTCTCGCCTCGCCTAACCCAGCAGTGTTCGAGCTCATCACTGTGCTTTCAGTATTATTTTCGTACCCTCTATGCCCCGCACCTGCTGGAGTGCTCTGTTTCACAGGCAAACCTGATCACACATACGTTCCTCCTACTTAAGAACCCTTTCCTGGCTCAAGTTCACTCTCTCTTGTCACACAGGCTTTTCCTAATCTGACATCTTCTCATCCCTCCAGCTTTACCTGCTGCTCTGCTCCTGCTAACTTCCCTTTATCTAGGTTGCCATTCCCAAACAAGCTATGTTTTCTTGATTCCGGGCCTTCATGTTTGTGTTTCCGCTAAGTTTTTACTCTTTTCCTAGCTCTGTGAGTCTGTGCCCATGCCTCGCATCTTAAGTCACATTTATAGTTTTATTATTAAATTCCTAGGGTTTTTTTTTTTACTCTTTTTATTGTGGCAAAATATATATAACATAAAACTTACCATTTTTAGGGATGCCTGGGTGGCGCAGTCAGTTAAGCATCCGACTCTTGGTTTCAACTCAGGTCACAATATCAGGGTTGTGGGATCGAGCCCCACCTCAGGCTCCATGCTCAGCACAGAGTCTGCTCAAGATTCTCTGTGCCCCCCTTCCCCCTTCTTTCTCTAAAGTAAATAAATAAATCATTAAAAAAAACTGACCATTTTTAAGTGAGAAATTGAGTGCCATTAATTACATTCACAATATGTGCCGCCATCACCACTATTTCCATAATTTTTCATCACCCTAAACAGGAACTCTGTACCTATTAAACAATAATTCCCCACACCCCCATCATCCAATCTCTGCTAACCTTTAATCTACTTTCTGTCTCTGTGGGTGTGTGTATTCTAGATATCTGATATAAATGGAATCATACAATATTTGTCCTTTTGTGTCTGGCTTCTTTCACTTAGCATAATATTTTCAAGGCTCATTCATGTTGCAGCATGTATCAGAATTCCATCCCTTTTCCATGGCTGGATAATATTCTATTGTATAAACATACTACATTTTGTTTATCCATTTATCTGTTGATAGACACTTGGGTTGCTTCCACTTTTTGGGTTATTGTGAATAATGCTGCTCTGAACACTGGCATATTCTTCACATGTTTTTTCCCTCCACGTGGTAAGATCTTCTTTCTCTTGTAGACCTGGCTAATTTCTATTTATGTCAGAGAATCCCTTATATGTAGAAAATGGTGGAACAGGAGGCCAAAACCAAACCTCCTGACTGTGACCAGGGATATTTCCACTTTGCCCTGCTGAATGACAGACTTGCCTAGATGGGCTATCAAAATGCAAGTGGGAGGATCGCAGGCCGCAAAGCCTGAGGAATCTGGTTAGGAGGCTCCAGAAATAGAAGTTAGAGCTAGGGCCTAGGCCAAGGGTGACAAAAATGGTTCTGCATTTGATCCTCACGAATGTCCACAGGCAGCCATTTTCATAAAGTAACGATGCGTGTGGATCACGGTGGGGTGTCTATATATGAATTGGTTGACAGGAGAAGAGTAGAAAAGAATGGGAGACAGATGGGCAGAAGAGAGATTAGAGTAAGTGGTCATGGGAATACTCAGCGGAACCTTAGTCAAGCTGCCAGATCATACCGTAACAATGAATATGGTCCAATAAAGACAAAGTACATAGCGGTATGCCAGAATGCAACTTTATTTCATCTGCTTTTATGTGAGTATAAGTAATAGAGCATACTGAATACAAACAAGGATAATTAAGTGACCATATATTAATGTCATGATCTAGTCTGAATTCGGACAAACCCAGCTCGTTGCTGTTATCCTTCCCCCCTCAGAAATACTCACTGAAAGCCTCTTTGATTCTCTCTCGTGCCCCAAAGCCTGGAGGCCTTGTACTGAATATTGTTGGCATTTACTGCAAAGTTGTAAGACATTCCGATTTGTATACTCAGAGGTCCCTTTAGGGGAGTCTGACTTGCTCAGTTGGTAGACCATGTGCCCCTTGATCTCTGATCTCAAGATTGTGAGTTTGAGCCCCACATTGGGTATAGAGATTACTTAAAAACAAAATCTTAAAAAAAAAATTCCTTTTATAACTCTAGTCATGGGTATTCATGAAGCAAAATTGGAAGCAAACAGCCAGTATCTTTTTTCTGTGTCTTTTCCTTCCAGGCACCAGGTGTTAACAGGTCTGAATCATTAAGGGTGGAATTTTAGGCATGAGTAGAAAATAAATTTTGGGTATGTGGCAACCTTGCTGGCACTCCTCAGATCACACCATCAAGACACAACACATACTCAGCCTGGCTGAAAGGCCAGCCCTGCCTGGACAGATCCTCTCAAGCCGGAGACACTGACAGGAAGTGGGCTTTGAAAGAATGTCCTGCTTCTTGGAGTTGAGCATAGCTAGACATACTGGTGCTATCTTGATGCAGTCTGAGTGAAAAGGGTTTAAGATGATAAAAGAGGATGTGGCTAAAAGAAGGAAGCAAAAAGGAACCTTGGGGAATAAGCCTGGGAATCAATTTTGTCTTTCCCTCAATTTTCTAAGCTTAGTGAGAGAAGCCACAGCAAGTTCTAAGATAAACCTATGAGGAGCCACTAGGTGTCACCAGGTCATTCCCAGGAGCCCTTGTCTGTTCCTAGCTCCCTCTCCATACCCAAGTCTACACTCGGAGCAGAACTGCTAACCAACTCACTTCAAAAGGAAAGCTCTAAAGCTTTCAGGCTATATCAGCCTTGTGCATAAATCCCAAAGAGCACAAGATTTGCCTTTTACATCTGACTACCTCTCCTTTCTCTCTATGGAACTTCCATCTTTCTGTCTCAGTTACAGACCCTTAATCTCTTACAACTTCCCCATTTCCTTCCATGTAAAATTATCTTCACCTTTCTTTAAAAGGATCTTATATACTAATTCATACTAAAGTATGAATGATTGAAAATAGCTTACTATCCTGCAAGAGTAGTTATATTTTCCAAAGTAATAATTTCATCAGTGATAGATTTCATGTAATATTTTTTAAAAATCCAAAAGATGGAAAAAGATATACCACGCTAACACTAACTAGAAGCAAACTAGAGTAGCTATACTACTGTCAGACAAAGTGGACTTCAGAGCAAGGAAAATTATCAGGGATAAAGCGGGGTATTACATAATGCTAAAGGAGTCGATTCTTCAAGAAGACATAATAATCCTTAGAGTGTACATGCCTGATAACGGTGTCAGAATATGTGAGACTAAAATGGATAGAACTGCAAGGAGAGAGAGATGAATCCACTATTCGAGCTGGATACTTCAATGGCTGTCTGTCAGAAGTGGACAGGTCCAGCAGGCAGAAAATCAGTAAAGACGAAGTTGAACTGAACATCACCAATCAACCGGACATAATTGACGCCTACCAACTACTTCACTCAGCAACAACAGAAAACACATTCCCTTCAAGGTCACACGGAATATTCACCAAGACAGACCACATTCTGGGCCATAAACACAACTTGACAAATTGAAAAAATAACAACTATACAAAGTATGCTCTCAGGGGCGCCTGGGTGGCACAGCGGTTAAGCGTCTGCCTTCGGCTCAGGGCGTGATCCCGGCATTATGGGATCGAGCCACATCAGGCTCCTCCACTGGGAGCCTGCTTCTTCCTCTCCCACACCCCCTGCTTGTGTTCCCTCTCTCGCTGGCTGTCTCTATCTCTGTCGAATAAATAAATAAAATCTTTAAAAAAAGTATGCTCTCAAAGCATAACCGAATTAAACTTAGAAATCAATAATGTAAAGATATCCTAAAATATTTGGAGAACAAACAACACACTTCTAAAGTAACACATGGGTCAAAGAAGTCTCCAGAGAAAATTTAAAATATATTGAACTAAATGAAAATACAACGTAATCAAAATCTGTAGGATGTAGTGAAGCAGTGCGTAAAGGGACACTTACAGCATTGGGTGCGTGTGTTAGAAAAGAAGTAAGACCTGGAACCTATCATCTAAGCTTCCACCTTAGAGAACTCAAAGAGTAAAGTGAATTAGGGAACCTGGCTGGCTGACTCTTGATCTCGGGGTCGTGAGTTTAAGCGCTGTGTTGGGCTCCACGCTGGGCATGGAGCCTACTCAAATAAATAAATAAATAAATGTAAAGAACTTAAAGAGCAAATTAAATCCAAAGCAAGCACAAGTAAAGAAATAACAAAAATTAGAGTAGAACTCAATGAAGTTGAAAACAGAAAATCAATAAAGAAAATCAACAAAACTAAAAGTGGATTCTTTGAAAAGATCAATAAAATGGATAAACCTGTGGCGAGACTAAACAAGCAAAATGGAGAGAAGATACAGAAATGAATAATACCAGAAATGAAAGATCCCATATACATTAATAAATACATTATGTAAATACCAATCAAAAACTGTAAATACTGGGGCGCCTGGGTGGCTCAGTCGTTGAGCGTCTGCCTTAGGCTCAGGGCGTGATCCTGGCGTTATGGGATCAAGCCCCACATCAGGCTCCTCCACTGGGAGCCTGCTTCTTCTTGCACTCCCCCTGCCTGTGTTCCTTCTCTCTCTAGCTGTCTCTCTCTCTGTCAAATAAATAAATAAAATCTTAAAAAAAAAAACACTGTAAATACTGACCCCATGGACATTAAAAGGATGATAAGGGAATATTATAAGTAATTCTATGCTCACAAATTTGATAAGTTAGATGAAATGGGTCAATTCCTTGAAAGACACAGTGTTTCTATCAAAATAATTTCTACACCAGAACTTACACAAGGAGAAATATATAATCTGAATAGGACTTTATCTATGAAAGAAATGGAATCAATAATTAATAACTTTTCAAACCTGAAAGCACCAGGCCCAGATGGTTTCTCTGATGACTGCCAAGAAACATTAAAGGAAGAAATCATATCGATTATTTACAACCTCTTCCAGAAAACAGAAGCAAAGGACATACTTCCTAATTCATTCTGAGGGCAGCAATATCCTAATACCAAACCAGACAAAGACATTGCAAGAAAGGAAAACTACGAACCAATATTTCTCCTGAACATAGATGCAAAAATCCTTCAACAAATTATTAGCAAATTGATTCCAACAATGTATAAAAAGAACTGTACACCACAACCAAATGGGATTTATCCCAGGTGTACAAGGCTAGTTCAACATGCAAACATCAGTTAATGTAACCCAGCAAATCAACAGACTAAAGAAGAAAAATCATACGATCATATCAATAGAGATAGAAAAAATCCTGGACAAAACCCAACATCATTCATGATAAAAAATATTCGTGTTATATCTTTTAGAAAAAAATAAGGGTGCCTGACTGACTCAACTGGGGGACCATGCGGCTCTCAATCTCCGGGTCATGAGTTGGAGCCCCACGTTGGGTGCAACGATTACTTAAACAAATAAACTTTAAAAAAATTAATAGAGAATAAATTTCGCCTGAATAAAGAATACTCAGAGAGAAAAGACTTGCCTTTCTAGAGTTTTAGAACATGTTGTAAATGGACAACCACTTATTCAAACCCTAAGATAACTTTTGCCGTGTGGATAGGTTGTGACCAAAACATCACGCCGCTGGACTGGGGCTGCTTTTCCTTTCTGCCATCAGAACGCCCTGCTGGCTCCCAGCAGGCAAACATCAATTAAGAAAAGAGCCATTTGCCCTTTGCTGATGGCAGAGTCTAAAGGAAATGATGACCCCTGAACGTCAAGCCTCTGCCCTCACAATGGAGGCAAGAGGACCGAGAGGTCTGGGGTGACGGTGGCAAGCTCTGGCGAGAGAAGTGAACAAAATCACTTCTGTATTTAACCCTGTGCCTCCTTTGACGCTCCTCCGGCCAACTTGGTCTTCAAAGCACAAGGATTTAGAAAATGAGAAGGATTTTTCCAGTGATAAAGGAAGAAAAGAAGAAATCAAGAGCTGTAAACAAGGGGAACAAAGAAGCTATGACAGTATCCTTTGTATTTCTCAGTGGTCTTTTACTTCTGGGCATCAGAATAACACATCCCTTGTGCCAGATGCTCCAAATTTGAGGTCATTATCCTGTCCTGCCACAAAGGGTGGAAATCATGCCCTGGCTAAAGCATTTGTCACAGTATGGCTCAACACTTTTGCTCAGAAAACGGACAAATTAACACATTCAAAAGCATTTAGAATCCAGACAATTAGAGCTAGACGAGACCATAAAGATGGATTTTTTTTTTTCATGTACCACTTAATAAATGAGAAAACCCCAGCCCAGAGAGGTTAAGACTGGCCAAAAGACACACGACAAGGAGCGACAACAGAGAATGATGAAAGCAAACAGACCTAGGCTTAATTCCCAAACCTGAAGAAGTCATTTCACCAGTCCGAGTCCCTGCTTCTTCATCTATGAAATGGGGATAAGAAGAATCATTTCACAGGATGGATGTGGAAACTACGATAGGAAAACTACAAAGTACCTAGCGTAGTTCTTGCTACATAAAAGTACTCAATAACTATCTTCCTTTCTTTTGGTTTCCAGGGTCAGAGCCAGTGCTCAGTGCCTGGGCTCTGGAATCACAGTTCATTCCTCCCTCCTCTGGTCCAAATGACAGCAACAGGTAGTGTAATGCAGGTATCAGGTCAAGCTGGAGATGGAAAGGTTACAGGTGGGCTACAGTGGCTCTATGGTTCTGCTGTCTCCCACATGAGCCTGGATTTAGTGTCTGTCTCTGCCACTGATAAGCTATGCGTGAGAACCTAGATCCGCCTGTAGTTTGAGGTTTCCATCTGAGAAACAGTACAAAGATCATTAAATTTATATTATCTGGTATTTTGGAAGCCTTTCCAACTGTTAAATTCAGTGAACTTTCCTTAATCTGTATTTATGTCTACATTTGCTGCAAGAACAAGAAGTGTGTGTGTGTGTGTGTGTGTGTGTGTGTGTGTGTGTGTGTATACATGCACGCACAGGTGTATCTCAGACTGGGGATGGGGAAGAGAGTATTGGGAATGGATGCGGAGGTGGTCCTATTCTAAAGGGAAAAGTGATCACGGTCAGTAAGGACTTTGGTCGACTCAGGTCCTCATGTTTGTAGAGAGCAGGTGGATTCCCGAGCCTGAGAGAGTGAGGTCAGGCGTGTGGAAAGAAGAGCGGGTTGGCAGAGGGAGACAGAGGCAATAGCAGTTTAATGAAGAGCAATAGTTTATTCATCCTACTGCCTCATGGCACCTCAGATCTGTACTTTCAGCCTTGACCTCTGCCCAGAACTCTATAATGACACCTCAGTGGATTCCCAGGTGTCTCAAGTGAACCTGCTCCAAAGAGAACTCTTGGTTCCACCCTCTCCCCATCCAAGTCTGTTCCTCTTTCAGGCAGCCCTGTGTCAGAAAAAGGCATCACGATCCACTCAGTTGCTTATGCCAAAGATCGAGAAATTTCCCAGATCTCTTTCTTTCATCTTCCTCTTTGCTTGTAGAGTCTATGTCCACGAGACATCCAATCCGTTCTCTACGGGTATAACTCCACTGGCTACCCAAGTCCAGGCCATTAGCTTTTGTTTTACCATTGCTCTATCAGTCCAGCTGGTCTCCCTGATTCCAATCTTGTCCCCTTTTTGCAAACCCACCACAGTGACCTCTTAAAAATATATACCAGATCCAGTTATCCCTCTGCTTATAGCTTTCCGATGATTGCACACTGCACTTAGAAAAAATTCCAAATTCCTTCCCCTGAGTCACAAAGTCCTTCGTGACCTGGCCCCAGGCTGTCTTTCTAAGATCTCATACCCACTTTCTGTTTGCTCACTGTGCTCTGGACAAATTCTCCTTGTTTCTGTTCCTCCAATATCCCAATCTTGGTCCTGCCTTAGGGCGTCTGGACTAGCTGGGCCTCTTCCTTGAATGCATTTCCCTCATATCTTTGCATGGAGGGTTTCTTCAGAACTCAGTTTAATGTCACTATCTCAGATGACCCATAGAAGAAGCCACCCATTCACTATTATGTCATCTTATTTTCATTCTCTGTGTGCTCTTACCACTTGTTGATAATTTTCTTGTTTATTTCTTTAGTTATTGTCTATCCACTCTACTAGAAGGGAAGCCCTAGGAGATAGTAAACTACCTTATTTACCGTACCTCAGTGTTTACACACTGTTCTGGAACATAATAGGTACTCAACAAATATTTGTTGATTGAATCAAATCAGAGGAATGAACTCCAAACCACCAAAAGTGAACTAAAGAGCCTTGTCTCGAGGGAATATTCATTTTAACTGAATCCCAAGACTGTCTCGAAAAAGGTTGCCAATGTTCAGAAACTCACCAGATCAACCAGGCAGCAGGACAAGCATGAGAAGAGAGTGGCAAGTGCAGAAGAATCTTCTTCTAAAGGATCTCAATTGGCTGGACATTGAAAGGCATCTCTACCAGGAGACCTCTGGAAATGTAGCGCTCTATGTGTTTCTGTAATGGGACCAACCCAAATATCTGTTTAAAGAGTTAAATTGGGTGCACCTGGCTTGCTCTGTCGGTTAAGCGTCCAACTCTTGATTTCAGCTCAGGTCATGATCTTGGGGATGTGAGACTGAGCCCCGTTATCAAGCTCCATGCTGGGGGTGGAGCCTGCTTAAGTCTCTCTCTCTTTTTTTTCTATCTCTCTTTCTATCTCTCTGCCCCTCCCCCCTCTTAAAAAAAAGAGAGTTAAATTGTGTTCCAAATGCTCTCTGCTATATAAATGTTGTGGTCTCTCTTGAATGAGATAATTCCAAATGGGAGTGGCTCTCTCAGGCCAGGGTTTAGCAGGTGGTAAGAAAGATCAGTTATCTGAACCAAATCTGAACTTTTCCTATTTTCGCTACATGCCACGTACTTTCATACCTTTGTCTGTATTTAGGCACTTTCTTGCCCCACCTCCACTCTCCACCTACTGAAATCCTATTTCTTCATTTTTAAGGCACAGCTATAATGCTACAGCTTCTGAGAAACTCTTTGATAAGCCAATGCTTTCCCAGATTCCATTACCCTTTTGTACGTAAATCCGTTATAATTACTTCTTTTATTTGCCTTATATGATAATTATTTTTATATACCTAGAGTTATCCTGTAAGATTATTAGTTCCTTGAGGGAAGAATCATGCCATTCTTTTTTCATCTCCTCCTGGCAACTATCACAGTTATTTATACAGAAGAGGTGCTCCGTGTGTGTTAGTAAAATGAATAAAGGAATAAGAGAGAAAAGTGTTATTCCCGCTCAGGTGGTGGCTAACCACCAGTTTAGGACTGAGAACAACAGACAGGGGCGGGGATCTTAAACTTCTGACAGCATTTACACATATTCACAGCCACCTTCTTTCCTCTTAGCCCTGGGAGTCTGAAAAGGCCAACCGAAGCCTTGCTGTGAATTGCTCAATTAACCCAGACAAGAGGAACAGACTTCCCTTAACAGGTGTCCAAGGCACATGATGTCCAGTCATCCTGAAAGCTGAAGATTAACTGGTAAGATAGGATCTATCTCTCTATATATGAAAATTTTAGGTTAATGAAAAACATGTCTAATTTTACTTTGGCATTTGCTTACAAAGTTATTCTAGGATGTAATCTCTACAATAATTAAGTTAAACTGTTTTTAATAAACATACATTTTAGGTAAATAAGACTAGAAAATTCATGTTGGGGACATTAAATTTTGATCTACAATAACCAAGTCTTCACCATCATCACCACAGGACGGCCACATAACAGGATTTCAGGGGGTAGTTATTTTTGTCTTTGTTTTCAGGGAAATGAATTTACTCATTTTTACAGGCAAATGACATAGTTCTGAATGATTTTGTCCTCTTATAAAAGCTTTGTCTTCTCCATTGTTTTCTCTTTTGTGATCAGGAAGAGAATATTCAATACTCTCCAGAGGCACCCAAAAACAGCCACAGTGTCCTCTCTAACACCTTCACTTGCTTTGAACTCAACATCCCATAGCCAGATCTTCATTCCGTAGGCTGGAGCCCAGTCTCCTCCTTCTGTTTCTTTCTTTCTCTGTCTCTTCTCTTTTACAGTCTCCTGTCGGTTTACTCCTTCTGTCCCTCACTACTCCCCATCCTCTGACAATTTACTGAGTCTTCTACAAAACCACAGAGAAGAATCTCTATGGAGAATTCTTGTCTCTCCAAGACACTTTGGATTAAAGTAACCAGGAGTTCATTACCTACTAAAGCTAGACATGCCTAGACCCTCTGACTCAGTAATTCCACTCCTGGGTATATATAGTAGAGAAATGTCTATCTGTGTCTACCAAACACATGTACAAGAATGTTCACAGCAGCTTTATTCACAATAACCCAAAGCTAGAAGCAACCAAATGTCCATCAACAACAAAATGGTAAAATGTGAATATATTCACACAATGGAATGATACACACCAAAGAAAAAGAATGAATTATCACTATATACAACGCCAAACATGGATGAATCTCAAAGACAATGAGAAAAAGAGACCCAAACACACAAATCTCTTCTCCAGCACCTCTCCCCCACACATATGTATAAATCAAACAGGCAAAGCCAATTTGCAGGGATAGAGACTGGCAGAGTGGTTACCTTGGGGGAGATCCTGACTGGGAAGGGGCATAAGGGATCCTATTGGAGTCCAGAAACATCATATACCTTAATCTGGTTTGTGGTGGTTACATGGTACTAATATGCATGTAAAAAGTTGTCATGATTAATGCACTTTACATAAGTTACACATCAGTTAAAAAGAAAACACATGAAGATTTTTTTAAAAGATTTTATTTATTTGTTTGAGAGAGAGAGAGAGCAAGCGCACAAGTGGGGGGAGGGGCAGATGGAGAGAGAGAAGCAGACTCCCCACTGAGCAGGGAGCTCCATGCAGGACTCCATCCCAGGACTCTGGGATCATAACCTGAGCTGAAAGCAGATGCTTAACCGACTGAGCCACCCAGGTGCCCCAAAAATACATTCAGATTTAAAAAAATAAAGTAACCCATGTATTACCACAAATTCCAAAACAGAAAACAAGCTGTGCTCTGTCCCTCTCCCCCACATTCTAATTTCGAGTCCTCCCTTTGTATTTGTGCCAAGATGGCATACGATGGGTGCTGTTAGCATATGACGTGGGGAAAATGTGCAAAGCAAGCAGACAGCACGGCAGATGGAAGCATACTCACCTTGTGAGAGGAATAGATCTGGACTTTCCTTTTGCAATTTCTTCAGCTGTGGATATAGAAGATGAGCATATGCCCTGAGAAAGATGGTGGAAGAGGCAGTTTCTCTATGATTACTTTCCCCTTTGCTTTTCCTCTGATTTTACCCTCATGCTCTACCTCACAGCCAAGGAAAACTCTCTCTCTCTTTATTTATTTATTTGAGAGAGAGAGAAAGAAAGAGAGAGAAAGTGCATGAGCTGGGGGAGAGGCAGAGGGAGAAAGAGTCACCAGCAGACTCCCCTCTGAGCTTCATGCTGGACTCAATTTCATACCCTGAGATCATGACCCGAGCCGAAACCAAGAGCTGGATGCTTGCAACAAACTGAGACACCCAGGCACCCCAAGAAAAACTGTCTCAAAGCACCAATACCCATGCTCTACTTTCTACCCATTGAATCCACATTGGCATGTGGGACAGTACCCAGCATGCCTCTCTTCTCTCCTCCTTCCCCTTCATCACTTACCCTCTTGGTCACAACATTCTCCCTGCCCTCCTCCCACTGTGTCCCTCTTTATCCTCCTACTTCTTTTTCTATCCCCACCCCTCTGTAATTCCCTCTCTCTTCCCAATCTTCTCATTCATTTCTTTCCTCCACAATGTGGAAAAATGATCTAACGATTTCCTACAGCATTCTGAATTATTTAATTTAAAAGAAGGAATTTGGGAAAATCTAGGTTATAAAACACCTTTCCTGTTCATTTAGACTCATCTACATTATTACATGGACATTTGATTTTTAAACTGTATAGCTGTCACTCTAAAGTTAGAAAAATGGAGCCTATTGGAGTTGTGGAATGGTGGGCTTGCTGTTTTCTCCTTAGGAAAACAATTTCCAGCAACACTGTTAAGTACTAAAAAGATTTACTCAAAGTGAAAGTCACATAAAATTTCTAAATGACCTCAATTTATATACACAATAACTTACAAAATGCCTAGTGGTAGAAAAGCAGTTATGCGAGATTTGTTTCATTTCTACTTTATGACCCACAGGGAGAGAAGTGGGAGGGGGTGTAGGGGGGAGGTGGGGAGCTTCCCTGGGTGCAGGGCCAGACTGCAGAAATGAAAGGGATGTGCGTGGAGACTAGGCAGGTGAGAGACAGACGGAGCCAGGGCTGGACTGCAGTTGCCTCAGGAGGCTAACGATTTATCTGGCCTTCAAATCCGCAGTCTTTAATCACGGGTTCAGTACCGGGAAGGAGGGCGAAGGGCTGCCTGGTGTGGAGGGGTCCGGAGTCGGGGAGAGGGAAGGGCGCCCTCTGGCGGCAGATGCTCAGCAGTTCCCTCTGCTGCCCCGAAGAATTCAGCTCTATCTTTAACCCAGCAAACTAGAACCTACGACAGTCAGACCCTCCCCCACACTCCAGAAGGCCCTCTGGCAGTCAGGGGTTAACTCTACCCCTCCCCCGCCAGCAGCCCACCAACTATTTGTTACAGCTGCTTACTCTGCTTTCCCCCAAGAGAAGAACTGGGAATAAAACATTCTCCACCTCTCTGCATTTACAGTAGGTGTCAGCACTCTTTAGAGGATGACGTCTGGGCAATTACAATTGGCCGCATCTTTGATTCAGCCCTGCAGATAGCTATTGGGGACCCTTTAGAATGTCCACAGTGGGACTACGGAAGAATCATATCATTTAACCTGATTCTTAGTTCCCGAATGTTCCAAATGAGGAATAATAATACCTACCCCCAGGGGCGTTTTGAGAGCTAAATGAGATACAGCGTCAGGTGCTCCATAAACGTTGGTTCCTTTCCCACTCCCATCCCACTCCACTCCCTCTCACGTCCCTTAAAAAAGATGAGTTGGTAAGTTTATGTCCTCCAGACTACTTGGCCTGCAATCAAGATACACTGCCCCCATGTAGGCAGGACCAGCTTGCTTCTGGCATGGTGGTCTCTCCTATTCTGTTAGGTTTGCAACAGTTTGCTGCAGCTGCTTTGACGTAGGAGCATTTTAATGTGGCCTAAAATGCCATCATTGTTCTTCTACTGTAAGAAATGCCACCAATAACGTGGGAAGCAGTTATCTTCCTTTGTTCCCGGAGACTCCCATTGAGGACTTCATCTCCTGTCCCCAGACGGATGTCAGCCCTGCACATTACTTAGTAAGGGAACAAACAGACAAGCAAACAACAGTTTTACAGCTGGACACTGCTGATGGGCGTGGTCGTCCCTAAGTCCAACAGCAACGTCAGATCAGTTGCAAAAATAGGTAGTGACCAAAGTGTTCTGCTTTATTGCAGTCTATTCAGAAGCTGGCAAAGTAGTCACTGCTTCGAAAAATGGGAATCCTGTTAGGGTGTATTTTTAAATCATCTTACAAACTGCCTTCAAGAAAAATGGGTCACGCTCAGAGGCAGGTCCTTCTATTCTCTTTGATGGTTATGGCTAAACAAAGGGGGGCCTGGAGGTCAGATCGCCCATTAGAGCCAGAAAGTGTCTTACAGACTGTTTTTTTTTTTTTAAACCATAGCTCTTATTATTTATACAGGATGATCGAAACACATTTCACAAAACAATACTTATTCTTACTATGCACACGCTCATCTTTTCTACTTTATTTAAAAGAAAATCTCTGTGACCCTCTAAATTGCTTCTACTATGACACAGATTGAAAAACAGTGGGGCGAGGATGCTGAATTACCCTGTAAGATAGAGAAAAATAAATGTGTAGTTCCCGAGGATAACCGGGACAGGCACGTGAGGAAGAGAGGAAAAGGAAGGAAGAGAAGAGCTAGAGGATGAGGTAAAGACAGAGTGATGAGGGGGGTAAGATGACAGAGAGCCAGCAACCCGGCTGATGGACTTTTAAAAACAGAAATTTTTTTTCCCCTCCAGACTTGTTGATGTAATTAAAGTGTCCACTGTGATGATTTGATATATGTATATGTTGTGGAATGATTGCCACAACAAGGCTTGTTAACAGACCCTTTACCTCATACGGTTACTTTCTGTGTTTGTGGTTAGAACTTTTAAGATCTACTCTCTCAGCGACTTTCAAAGGCTCAATACACTACTCTTACCTGTAGTCACCGTGCTGTCCATTACTCATCTCATCCCTGGACGTTGGTACCCTTTGACTACCTTCACCCATCTTCCTCCCTTCCCCCGACCCCTGACAACCACCCATCTCTCTCAACAACAGACATTTCTGATATCCGTTTGCCTTGAAGCATTGCGACCCCCTCTTCTTGAACATTCTGTAGGTCTGCTCCTCACACGATTGCCTCCTGGAAGTAGGTTTTGGGTGGAAACAGAGGCTGAATCTCTGATCCAGGTGGGTACGGTGCCCTTTCTGGGTGAGCATGAGACCCACATGCTACACTAGTGGCAGAGGCAGGGCTCAGAGTCAGGAATAACAGATATGAGGGCAAACTTCTGGACTCCTCCGTGCGGGCAGGCACACCAATCTTTCTTGGATCTCAAGGGCAGGGTTATGCAGGATTTTTAGACTGAACATCCCAAATCCCAGGTTCTCAGGAACAGTTTCAAACCTCAAATAGAACCTCTGTCAGAGAAGATGTATGGGAATGCAGAGGAAAAAGGCCTGTGAGGAGGCCCCTTCCATGAGAGGCCGTGAGAGGAGAAGGAAAGCGGAGCGGTCAGGAGACACCGGGGCTCTTACCTGGGAAGCGGAGGGAGGGATTGAAGCTGAGACTGGCTGAGAACGTAGAAGAGGTGAAGAGTATGTGGAATAGAGGGTGTAGGAGCGAGGCAGGGAAGACATGGAGGTTAAGAGAAAATAAGGAGGGATGCATGTGACTTAGGGTGGGCGGAAGGGAGAGTGTTTAGGGGCAGAGAATTGCAGGGAAACGTGATAATACTGGGGAAACCTATCTATGCCATAAAAGCTGTCCTTAGACAAAAAAGAAGCAGACAGCTTGGGTTACTTCCCAATCGCTGAATGTCAAGGTAACTTTTCCCCAATGGCTAACTGTAAGATAGGGAAAATGCTTCACTGGAGACCACGCCCTTCGCGCAGGCGCAGCTTCCCCCTTCTCTTCCCGTAGCTGCACAGCACAGTGATGACGCAAAACACAGCTATTGGTTGTGCACAAGGTTATCAGGGACACAGAGACATCACCCAAGTGCCTTTCTCAGATCTAACATCGTTGACTCTGTGAGCTGGGGATCATTTCTGACTGGGGTGAGAATCTCTTCATCAAAGGGTAGTCGTGAGGAGTGTGGAAATTGCTGACTCGCTGTATGCCCCTTTTTACTTGCCTGCAAAATGGGGAAGCAAATCTCATATGTTGAACCGATGATCTGTAAACTACACCTCATATCAATTTGTGAATTCGGAATTTGTGAAGCTTTTGAGTTGCTGTTTATAATCCTGGTGCCAAAGCAAAATACAAGTATTTATTTCATGTAATACTGAAATACCAATGTTTCTGCTTTGGGAGAGGCAGGATGACATAGTGTTACAGAGCATAGATTTTGGAGCCAGATTGCATAGTTCAAATCCCAGCTCCACCAACACTGGCTGGGCAACCTTGGGAAATTGACTTAATCTTCCTCTACTTTCCGCATCTGTGAAATGGAGACGATAATAGAATTGTGAGGATTAAATGAGTCAATGCATGCAAAGCCTTTAGAACAGTGCTTAGCATATATTACGTATTTTGGGGTTTTTTTAAGTTTAGAATTTATGAAATTAAATATCAGTTGAACAAAACTGGAATACATTTCAAGTTAAAAAATTATAAACACGTAAAACCGTCAAGTAGAATACGTATGTTTATAAATGGTATTTGATTATATTAAAATGATAAAAATGAAAATAATCATGAAAAATTGAACATGAAATACAATTTTAGCTCTTAAAAATGAAAAATTAGAAGCGCCTGGGTGGCTCAGTTGGTTAAGCATCTGAACTTGGTTTCAGCTCAGGTCATGATCTCAGGGTTATGAGATGGAGCCCTGCGTGGGGCTCACACACGGGGCATGGAGTCTGCTTGAGATTCTCTCTCTTCCTGTCCTTCTGTCCACCCGCCCCAAATAGATAGATAGATAGATAAATAAATAAATAAATACAATCTTTTTTTAAAAAGCTAAAAATTAAAAAAACAAAATGCTCCAATAGTATCATTGTTTGCTTATGAGTATATTTTGTGCAAATTTTCCCCGTAACCTTGAAAGCATTTTTTTAACTCAAACCCCAGTTGGGGGGAGAGTGAGAAGATAATAGTTATTAGCTATTTCCAAATATTTTCCTCTGAATCCATCTTCAAAGGATATATATTTTTTGTTATGCTTTATAACTTTGAAAAAATCTTTTTAGGACCGCTTCACACATTTTCCCCCCCAGGGACAGGAGCTATTTCCATTGTTAAAGTTTTTGTCTGGATTTCTTTAACTTTTTTTGCTCTTGTCACATAAGGCTGGAGATTCTAATGCAGAGTCATCAATTTCCATACTGTCACGTTCATGTTCTGCTCGCTCAAAAGTCTTTGAAAACAAAGACTCATTCTTGCAAAAGATTCTCTGTCAATTATTTTTCTTTCTTTTCTGGAACACTATAGAGGCATAGAGGCACACTTCCCAGATGAGTACACATCAACTCCATTTGAAAATTAATGCAGTATCTAATTTTCCGAATACATCTCAGAGCATAAATGTTGCCAATTTTTTTTCAAAGGTTTATTTATTTATTTTAGAGAGAGCGAGTACGAGCAGGGGGAGGGGCAGAAGAGAGGGAGAGAGAATCCTCAAGCAACTCCCCACTGAGCTCAGCCCCCCTTGTGGGGCTCGATCCCTCAACCATGAAATCATGACCTGAGATGAGATAGTCAGACGCTCAACAAACTGAGCCACCCAGGCGTCCCATCATGCAAACAAAGATACTAGAATATTAATATATCAAAACATCAAACACCAAAAAAGTGAGATTGCAGTCTGTATACTTGAATGTCAAAGCCCTGCCCTAATTGTTGAGGTAAATCAAGGAGAGTCTCCCATTGCTCAGATGTCAGACCCTTCCTCGGTTCCTCTGCCTTTTCCCTCTGTATCTCTGCAGCCACCTGTCCTGACAGCCCAGCAAGCTGCTGGAAACCATTCTGGCTCATGGACTAAAATTCCATTAGGTTTCTTCCCCTCTGGCTTCCCCTCCACCCCCACGTAATATGCAACCTAAAAATGTGACAGTAGGGGGAGCAAGCGTGCTCCAGATGTCTAAGGAGACCAAGGTCAGGGAGCTGTGTTCTCCTTCACAGCTGTGGGTCCACAGGGGCAAAACCAACTGTTACAGATAAGCTAAAAATTAGCCAACAACTACCCCTCATGAAATTCTTTTTTTTTTTTTTTTGAGAAAGTAGAAAATGTCCAACTCAGTGACTTTTAAAATTAGGAACGTAATTAGGGACCCCAAACCTTTAGTTACTGAACACTTCAACACATGACAATTATTAGTGTTCAGGTTTGTATTATGGACAGATTTCAGAAGGAACAAGAGGGACAGCAGGGGGCAGAAAGCCAAAGATAGAAGGAGAAAGAGAGAAATCATGAGAGAAGAGGGACAGGGAGACAGGGGCTGAGGGAATAGGGTAAAAACAATACAACAGTCAGAATCCTAACGGGGCAGAGGGAGCTCAGAGAGGAGGAAAGGGAAGGAAAGCCAGAATAATGGTTCTGAATTTTTTCTCATTTTAGTTCACTTTGAGGTTATAAGAAACAATAGGCCTTTTCCTATAAAATACACTTATGTTTACATATTCCAGGGCCCTATGAACCACAGGTTAAGAACTCTTGGTCTAAACAGGGCTCCAGAGAAGGGAGAGTCAAGGGAAAGACGCAGAGGCAGAAAGACAGAGAGGCGGATGTAAAGAGCCCCAGGGAAGAGGGTGGGCCCTGGTTTCTGCCTCCTCTCTCACACCTGGACCAATGCTGGGCTTACCTTTGAAGCTGGGCCTTCCTCAGTGCCGCTCGATCTCCCCATCCCTTCTCTCTCATGCAGACGTAGTCCCCTTATTAAAAGAGGGCACTGTGATCTCAGCACTTATTGATACAGCTGTTCTCGAGTAACATCAAAAAGGAGGCCACACTCCTAAGCAGCGTTATCTCAGCCAGTCCTTTCCCTCTCTAATGTGCACAATGAAGGGATTCAAGTAGATGAAAATGGACATTTTCAAATCACCACAATGTCAGCTCAGAAGTTGTCCCCGGATGGGGTCAGTAGGAGTCTTAGGTGTCATGGAGAGACAGCAGGAGCAAACTCTGCCAGAAAGACAAGCTAAGGCTTCTGCGCCTTCCAGCACCTGTGGGCTACAGAAACAAAGGCAGGAATGAAAGAAAACTCCCTTTTGGGGGGAGGGAGGAACCTCCCTTTATGCACTTCTGCATAGTACGGTCTTATGGTTAAAGCAGGTGGCTCTCTGTATTGAAAGCATCAGCCTAAAGCATAATAAATCTGACCTTTGCCCTAGGCCTCTTCCCTTTCCTTGGAGAGCTGGCTGGGATGGCCCAGGAAAGCAATTTGAACTTGAACTCCCTAAATTTCATCTTATCTTACAACTGAGCTTTTAACTCCATTATACACACCTGGCTCTAGAGTTCTTACCAAGAGCTGAAGAGCTAGGAGGAAAAGGTACTGCAGGGGGTTTGAAGTGGGGATAATATAAGAAATGAAGTTTCTGGATTAGTCCAGCCCCTTTACAGGAATAGGGACTCCTGACATAATATTCTTAACCTCATGTTGTTTTCTTGGGGGTTATATTTCCTAAGCATCTGGGGGCTTGGGGGGCGGGAATTACTCAAAAGAACAGAGGCTTTGTTTTGGTTGATTTGGAGCAGACAATATCCCCATTCAAGGGATCAAGGTGGACTGGGCAGGGGTAATGGATTGAGGAAGAAAGGAATAGATCAAGTGTGAAAATTCTGTGCCAAACAACCTCCACAAGCTTCCTTCCAGCCAGTCTGACCCTTTTCAATGAGAAGTGTGAACTCAGTTGTTGCTTTGATGATTTTTCCACTTTTTTCCCACTGAGGTGAACAAGGAAGTCCTGTGGCACTCATTCATTTGCGATCCTCCAAGAGAAGGCTCCAGGCCAAAAGTGAGTAACTAGCTCCTCCCCGCCAGTCAGTCAACAAGTGATGCTCATTAGGAAAGCTGGCTCCAAACTGCCCTGTCACCTCACTAGAGCTGTGCTTCACCCACCAGCTGGCAGGTGTCGGCATACTTCCCGCAGGCGCGCCCCATGGCTCAGGCAAGCTGCTGCAGACCAAGGGATTCCGAAGCAAAGGGGAAGGGAAAAAATCTCTAAAGAAGTATTCAAAACCACTCCTCATCCCCCGCTTGTTTGTCCATCTGTGATACGGAGGATTTACTCGTTGCCTAGGGGATTCAAGAATAAGAGGGCTATTTTTCAAAGTGTGGCTCTTGGGCTATGCAGAGGCATCTGGATCATGTGTGCTTTTAAATTCAGATTCCTGGGGGGTGCCTGGGGGCTCGATCCTTTAAGCGATGGACTCTTGATTTTGGCTCAGGTCACGATCTCAGGGTCATGGATCTAGCCTGGTGTGGGGCTCTGCGTTCAGCGTGGAGACGGCTTGGGATTCTCCCTCTCCCTCTGCCCGCCCCCGTTTGCTTGTGCTCTTGTGCTCACGCGCTCTCTCTCTAAATAATCTTTTTTCTTACTTCAGACCAACTGAGCCTAAATTGCTTTTTCATAATTTCATCCTTCTCTCCCCAAGTGATTTTTATGCAAAGAAAAATTCGAGAATCTCTGTTCTAGTAAGATGATCTCTTCTCTGAGACTCAGGAAAAGTAGATTCCTAGTCCTGGCTTTCCTTTGTGCTACCTGGGGCTCAGTTTTATGATCTCTCGCGTTGGATCGGGGTGAGCAAACTACAACCCTTGGTCCAAGTCTAGCCCCCTGCCTGGGTTTGTAAATAAAGTTGTATTGGAACCTCTTTATGTTGTCTCTGGCTGTTTTCGTGCTCCAACAGCAGACTTGAGTGGTTGTGAGGCGGATTACCACAGTTCGAGAGCCTAAAATATTCACTGTCCGGCCCCTAAGTTAGATGCCTGTCCTTAAGTGAGATGATTTCTAAGGCCTTTTCTGACCCTGACATTCTTTACAAGAGAGTTGATCGCCCCCTCCACAGACATATTTATATTGTTTCTATATCAATAATTTCTTTTAAGTGTGACTAGGGAAAGTGAGGGAAGAGGTGAAAGAGGAAGAAGACAACCTTGGAGACTGAGAACTAGGTGATCAATATCAAAGAAAAGACAAAAGGGCAATTCTGGGGAAGGCAGGGGTTCCAGCTCAGTTTGTTTGTTCCCTTGTTTTAAACTGGAAAGTCTAAAGCCGTGAAGTAGATGGAGCCGGGTGCCTACATCCTTTGGCCTATCCTCATTGAAAGCATTTTCCAGCACAGGGCTTACATCCCCAGGCCAAACACTATATTTCCTTCTACCTTACAGAATTTCCTATCTTTATCTCACCCAATCAGAAATAAAGATGTCCATCTATAAATGAATCCAGTGAATCCATGCTGATGAGCTAATGAATGAAGAAGCCCACTCTCAAGGAGAAAAAGGACATTTTAACTGCATGTCTTTGTTATCTAATTATTAGACTCCAACCTTTTAATAAGCCTCAGTTACCTCATGTCCAGTAACCATCTCCGAATCTCCCCCTTGGCCATTTACTCTCCTAGACATACCTAGACTTCTTATCTCCATTCTTTGTCCCACCCAAAAGAGGCTTTCTGCCTCATTTCTTCACCAAAAGCATTTGTTTGAAACTGATTTCCAGTTGCTGAATCAATGGCCATTTCTCAGTCCTCTTCTTATTTGACTTAGGAGCACTTTTCCAACAGGAAAGCTGAGCATACAACCCCCCTGGAAAAACTTCCTTCCCTTGCTTTCCAGGGTAATACATTGCCCACCTTTATGGCCACTCCTTGATCCCTCTTGCTGGTTTCCTCTTCTCTCCCCACCTTCCAAATGTTGCAGTGTCCTGGTGAACCTCTCTACCTGCTATCTCCGGATACATAGTGTCAGAATTGAGTTGACACCCAGCTGGGCGTCATGGGGAATTGGTGATCAGGAATAAAAGAATGTATACATAGTGAAATGATTACCATGATACATTTATTTTTTTATTTTTTTATTTTTACCACAATAAATTTAGTCAACATCCATCACCTCATGTAGTTACAAATTCTTTTCTTGTGATGAGAACTTTTAAGATTTACTCTCTTAGCAATAGTCTCCATGCTGTCCATTATATCCCCAGAATTTCCATCAATTTATTTTTAATGAGTAATAACTCATGTTTTCAGTGATAACTTTGTAGGTATTGGCTCCACAATTAAACTCAACCTGTTTTTTTTTCCCCCTTAGCTTTATTGAGGTAATATCTACCTCAAAAACTCATCTGTTTAGTATGCAACTCAATGATTTATAGTAAAGTTATATGAAATTGTGCAACTGTCACAATACAATCTTAGGGCATTCTCATCATAGCCAAAATCTCTCATGCACATTTCTACTTATCTATTTTCTGTCTCTATAGATTTGTCATTTCTGGACATTTCATGTAAGTGAAATCATACAAGTATAACCTCTTGCATTTTGCTTCGTTCACTTAACATAATGTCTTTGAGGTTCATTTACATTGTAATATATAGCAGTAGTTCCTTCCTTTTTATTGATGAATAGAATCTCACTGTATGGATCTGCCTCATTTTGTTGACCCATTCACCAGTTAACGGGCATTCGGATGGTTTCCATTTTGGGGGCTATTATGAATAATGCTGCTATGAACATTCGCATGTAAGTCTTTGTGTGGACATGTGTTTTAATTTTTCATGGGCAAACACCTAGGAGTGGAATTGCTGGGTTGTATGGCAAATTTATGTGTATCTTTCTAAGGAACTGCCCAACTGTTCTCCAAAGTGTATATACCATTTTATGTTCTCACCTGCAACATGTGAGGTTTCCAGTTTCTCCACAGCTTCATCAACACTTGCTAGTATCTGTCTTTTTGAGCATAGCCATTTTGCTAGGGTAGGGTTTAATTTGTAGTTTAACTGGAATTTTCCTGATAACTAATGAGATGAGGCATCTTTTTATGCACTTATTAGCCAAGTATATATCTTCTTTGGGGAAATGTCTACTTAAATCTTTAGCCCTTTAAAAAATTGGGTTGTTTCTCATTACTGAATTATAAGAGCTCTTTATATGTTCTCAATACAAGACCTTTATATGATTTTCAAATATTTTCTCCCACTCCATGGCTTTTCTTCTAATGTTGTTAGTGGTGTCTTTTGAAGCACAAAAGTTTTTAATTGTGGCAAGGCCAATTTATCAATTTTTATTTTATGGATTGAACTTTTGGTCTAAGAACTTTTGCCCAACCTAAGGTCATGAAGATTTATACCTACATTTTCTTCTAGAAGCTTTTTAGTTTTGTTCTTACTTATTGGTGAGCAATGTATTTTAGCTGAACATTTGTGTATAGTATGAGGTTAGGGTCTAAGTTCATTTTTTTTTTTTTGCATATGGATATCTACTTGTCCCAACATAATTTGTTGAAAAACCTATCTTTTCTTCCCTTGAATTTTCTTAGAACCATCGTTGAGAATTGACCAACCATAAATTAAAGATTTTTTCTAAGGCTCTCAATTCTGTTCCTTTGCTGTTTGCCTATTTTGTTCCAATACCACATGGTCTTGTTTCTTGTGGCTTTATAAGTTTTGAAATTCAGCAGTTCAAGTCCTCCAACTTCATTCTTTTCAAAATTGTTTTGTTTATTCTAGATCCATTAAATTTCCATTTAAATTTTAGAAGCAACTTGTCAAGTTTTACAAAAGTCCTGCTGAAATTTTGACATGGATTACATTAAATTTATAGATCAGTTTGAAAAGAATTTTAATCTTAATAATGCTGACTTTTCCAGAGCATGAAGATGGATTTAGCTCTTTATGGTCTTTAGATCTTCTTTAGCTTCATTCAGCAATGTTTTGCAGTGTTCAGTGTACAAGTTTCATACTTCTTTTGGTAGATTTATTAATATTTCATTTTTTAAACAGATTTTATTTATTTATTTACTTATTTGAGAAAGAAAGAGAGAGCATGAGCAGGGGGAGGGGCGAAGGGAGAGGGAGAAGCAGACTCCCCACTGACCATGGAGCGATGACCCTGAGATCATGACCTGAGCTGAAGGCAGATGCTTAACTGACTGAGCCGCCCAGGGGTCCCATTACAAAATATTTTCTAATTTCCCTTGTGATTTCTTTTTGACTCATGAGTTAGTATATAAATATATACTTAATATATAAATATTTGGAGTTATTCAAGATTTCTTTGTTATTGATTTCTTATTTAATTCTTATTTAACTCTGCTTGAAGTAAATACTTTGTAATATTTCAATCCTTTTACACTAATTGAGACTTGTTTTATGTGATAGCACAGAGGTTGGCAAGCTATGACCCACAAGTCAAAACTGGCCTGCCATCCGTTTAATATATAAAATTTTATTGGAACACAGCCATGCCTACTTATTTATGCATTATCACTGACTGCTCTTGTGCTATAAGAATAAAGTTCACAGCCGCAGCAGAGACCGAATGGTCCACAAAGAAAAAAACAATTATTCTCTGGTCCTTTATAGGAAATGTTTGCCAATCTTTGCCCATAGCATATTCAATAGGATGTTCCACGTGCCCTTGGAAAGAATGTGTACTCTGCAATATTTAGATCACATATTCTATGTATGTCAGTTAGGCTGAGGTGGTTGATAGTTTTCTATATTCTCACTGATTTTATGTCTAGTTCTGCCAATTACTGAAGAAAAACCCAAACTGTTACTGTTGAATTGTCTATTTCCCTTTTGTTTCTGTCAGGTTTGATTCCATGTATTTTGAGGCTCTGTTCTTCGGTATGTATATATTTAGAACTGTTACATTTTCCTGATGTATGACATATAAAATGGCTCTCTTTGATTAACACGTGTGATATCAGTATAGCCACTATAGCTCCCTCATTGTTAATGTTTGCATGGCATATCTTTCTTTATCTTTTTACTTTCAACCCATTTTGTCTTTGAATCTAAGGTGTACCTCTTGAACAGTATATACTCTGAAATTGCTTTTTTATTTAGGTTATGGATTGCTAGCTTTTGAAGGGGTATTTATCACATTCATGCTAAATGTAATTACTGATATGGTTAGAGTTATATTTGCTACTTCTTTGTTATATGTCCTTCTTGTTCTACAATTCCTTCTTTACTTCCTTCTTTTGTGTTAAATAAAAAAATTTAATAGAACATGCTAATGCCTATTTTAACTTTTTTGCTATATATTTTTACCATTATCTTCTTACCATATGGATTTTCTTACTCTAGAGATTATACTATGCATAATGAAAACTACTAATTTAATACTAGTATAGCCATCAGGGAAATTCAAATCAAAGCCACACTGAGATACCACCTTACGCCAGTTAGAATGGCAAAATTGACAAGGCAAGAAACAACAATTGCTGGAGAGGATGTGGAGAAAGGGGATCCCTCCTACATTGTTGGTGGGAATGCAAGTTGGTACAACCACTCTGGAAAACAGTGTGGAGGTCCCTTAAAAAGTTAAAAATTGAGCTACCCTATGATCCAGCCATTGCACTACTGGGTATTTACCCCAAAGATACAGACGTAGTGAAGAGAAGGGCCATATGCACCCCAATGTTCATAGCAGCATTGTCCACAATAGCTAAATCGTGGAAGGAGCCGAGATGTCCTTCAACAGATGACTGGATTAAGAAGTTGTGGTCCATATATACAATGGAATATTACTCAGCTATCAGAAAGAACGATTTCTCAACATTTGCTGCAACATGGACGGCACTGGAGGAGATAATGCTAAGTGAAATAAGTCAAGCAGAGAAAGACAACTATCATATGATTTCTCTCATCTATGGAACATAAGAACTAGGAAGATCGGTAGGGGAAGAAAGGGATAAAGAGGGGGGGTAATGAGAAGGGGGAATGAAGCATGAGAGACTATGGACTCTAAGAAACAAACTGAGGGCTTCAGAGGGGAGGGGGTTGGGGGAATGGGATAGGCTGGTGATGGGTGGTGGGGAGGGCACGTATTGCATGGTGCACTGGGTGTTATATTGCAACTAGTGAATCATCGAACTTTACATCAAAAACCAGGGATGTACTGTATGGTGACTAACATAATATAATAAAAAAAACATTAAAAAAATTTAATACTAGTAGAGTATTTGCTGCAATGTAGCTCCATTCCCTTCCCCTTCTTTTGTATTTGTCATGTATGTTGTCATATTGTCACATATATATAATATATACATTATAAATCTAATAACAAGTTTTAATTATTGTTTTATATAATAGAAATATATTCTTACTCTTTCAAATGAGAGAAATATTTGTGGGATCTTTCATGTTGCAATATAATTATTTGTAAGTAATATATATTTGGTCATTCAGATGACCAAAAACATATTTCTCAGATATATTTAGTCTTCACCCATAGTTCCTGAATATGCTTGAGAACCATAGGGTGAAATGGGTATCTTGTAATGAAGGTGACTTTTGAATTATATCCAAGGTGGGGGCTGGTTGCCAGGAGGACCAATGATGTGATTAGAGGGTTGGAATTTTCAGTCTCACACTTCTAAGCTGTGGGGAGGAGATAGAGGTTGGAGGTTAAATCAGCCCATGTTCAATGACTTAGTCAGTCATGACTGTAATAAAACCAAAAGGACAACTTTTTGGCCCTTTTCAGAGAGCTTCTATGCTTGTGGAACCAGAATCCTTCCATGTGCCACCAAGCTGAGCCTCAAGGTCCATGAGGACAGAAGCCCCCTTATTTGGGATCTTGGCCTATGCATCTCTTCATCGGGCTGTTGTTTGGTATCCTTTAACATAGCCTTTAATAAAAATGGTAAACGTGGGGCACCTGGGTGGCTCAGTCAGTTAAGCGTCTGTCCTTGGCTCAGGTCATGATCCCAGCGTCCTGGGATCGATTTCCACATCAGGCTCTCTGCTCAGCAGGGAGTCTTCTTCTTCCTCTCCCCCTCCCCCCACTTATGCTTGCTCTCTCTCTTTCTCCCTCTCTGAAATAAATAAAATCTTTAAAAAATAAATAAACTGGTAAACATAAGAAAGTGTTTCCCTGAGTTCTGTGAGCTGCTCTAACAAATTAATCCAACCTAAGGTGGAGGTCATTGGAGTCTCCAACTTGTAGTTGGAATGTCAGAAGCACAGGTAACAGCTGGGGCTTGTCACTGGCATCTGAAATGTGATTGGGGGGCAGTTTTATAGGACTGAACCCTTAACCCATGGAATCTGATGCTATCTCTGGGTAGATAGTGTCAGAATTGAGTTGAATTCTTGGACACCCTGCTAGTGTCTGAGAATTACTTTGTAGTGTGTATGGGAAATAGCCTCCCCAACCCACCCCCACCCCCCAACTATGCTGGAAATGGATTTGGGAACCTTAAAAAGCATATTAACCCACATATTTACCATTTATCCATTTCTTCCTGTGTACTTGGTTTACTACCAGGTGTCATTTCCTTTCTGCCTATTGGACCTCCTTTAGTATGATTTTTATATAATTCAGCATTTTGACTGCTTTCTTTGGGAGGGTCATTCAAAGTCCATATAAAGTCTTCCAACTGCTGGAAATTCAAGTTCCCCATTTACTCTCCAATCCATTCCACACTGGCTTCTCTCCCACTTTTTAATAACCTCATGTTGTAAAATCACATGGTCTTCCTCTGTCATCATCGTATTTGACCTTTATCCATCAATTGACCAGTTGAACTATACCCTCCTTTTAAACACTTTCCTCTCCTGGCTTCCCTAACATAGTCCCTTGATTTTCTTCTTATCTCACTGGCCTCTCCTTCTTGGTCACTTTTCTTGACCATCTGTCCTCTACAAAACTACTCTTCTCTATCCACTTTTCTCCAAGGTGATCTCATGTAGCCTGATGGCTTTGAATCCCATCTACATCTGGATGAGTCTCAAATTTCTATCACAGGCCAAAAATCTCAACTGGAGCTCCAGACTCATACCCAACTGCTTACATGGCATCTTCACTGGATCACTGATAGTGACCTTAAACCTGATTTTTCCAAAACAGAACACTTGATTTGTTCCTCTATCATCTATTCTTCCTCCCATCTTTTCCACTTCGGAGACACCATAATCCACCTAGCTGCTCTGGCTAAAAAACTAAGAATTACCTTTAATTCATCCCCTTTTCTTCATCTATAACATCCAGTATATCTTTTTGTTTTGTTTTTGTTTTTAAGAGAGTGAGGAGAGGAGGGGCAGAGAGAGAGAGAGAGTGTTAAGCAGGCTCCATGCGCAGCACAAGCCTGATGTGGGGCTGGATCTCACAACCCTGAGATCATGACCTGAGCTGAAATCAAGAGTCAGCCACTTAACTGACTGAACCACTCAGGTGTCAGATTGGTCTTATTGACTCTATCTTCAAAAGACATCCTGAATCTTCCCTTTTTTGTCCACCTCTACTATACCATCTGCATGCAAGTCACTATTATCTCTAACCTATACTAATTCAACTGCTTTTTTATTGGTTTCCCTGAGTGCATTCTCAATCCTCATAATCCGTTTTCATATAGCTACCAGAATAATTTTAAGAGAAAATTATGTGATGTTAATCCCTTCATTAAAATGCTTCAATGCACCATTTTTCATTTTGAACAAAATTCACAATCATTACCAAGACCTTTAAGCCCCTCCCTATAGGATAGTTATAGCACTTATTATCTTAATCTGTTAATTTCTTATTTCTTGTCCGCCTCCTTTTATACTCACATTCTGATTGCAGAACTGCAACAGAACAATTGCCTGTTTTGTTCCCTACCATAACTTCAGCAATTATGTGTAACCAATAAATACCTATCAATTAAGTCTTTCATATTCGATCAAGTTCTCTGTATGCTCAGTCTTCATGGCAGAAGAAACATCTTCCACATTTGTGCTTGCATAACACTTTGTACACACCAGTACTCGGGTGTTTAAAAGTACATCTTCTCACTAGAGTGTGAACTTTGCAAGAGTATAAACCGTGTAATTTTCTTCTTTGAATTCCTGAGGTCTTACTCACTACCTGGTAAGGAGTAGGTAAACAAACAAGTATTTACTGAATAAATGAATGAATTAATGCATGTTATTGAATGTTCCCAGAAATGTGAAACATCATTTTTTTAAGATTTATTTATTTGAGAGGTAGCAAGTGGGGGAGGGGCAGAGAGAGAGAAAGAGAATCTCCAGCAGACTCCCTGGAGCCTGCTGCGGGGCTCCATCTGGATGCAGGGCTCCATCTGGGGCTCACGGCAGTGTTTGATCTCACTACCCTGAGGTCATGACCTGAGCCAAAATCAAGACAGTCTGACACTTAGTCAACCAAGCCACCCAGGCACCCCTTCAGCAAACACTTTCTAACAAATCTGGCACCAAAAATTCTTAAAATAAAAATACACATGGGGCACCTGGGTGGCTCAGTCGTTAAGCGTCTACCTTTGGCTCAGGGCGTGATCCCGGGGTCCTGGGGTCGAGCCCCACATCGGGCTCCCTGCTCAGCGGAGAGCCTGCTTCTCCCTCTCCCTCTGCCTTTCCCCTCACCGCTGGTGCGTGCTTGCTCTCTCTCTCAAATAAATAAATAAAATCTACATGCTTCGTTGATTCACCTCATGTGATGTTAGTTTACATGCTTCTATTATAGTTATTACCGTACAGTAGCTCATCTAATATTATTTGAAGTTGATGAACTTTCTATTAGCCTCTTAGGGTCTTTAGTTTTAAGCTGTCTACAGAGATAAGTGAAAAGCGCTCAGCATAATTCTTCAGCTGCAGAACAGAAGAGAGTACCCTAGCAAAAAGCTTTTGTTATTTTCTCAAATATTTGTGAGTGCCTTAGTTTTTTGTTTTGTTTAGAATAAATTTGTATGTAACCCTCTTTTGCGTATGTGTGTTGTTCTGGGGTACCCAGAGACCGGGTGATAAAGCTATGTTTCTTAACCTTTTGACTACCTGGCACACTTGAAAATCTTGATATTTTCCCAAGGCATATTCTTCTTATCTCCTTCTGACAAATGGGCGAGAATGTGGAGTTGATAAAAACATATACTTGATTAACAGAGAAAAATGAAGAGCAGAGTTGTAAAGAGGAGGAACAGATGCAGGACAGGATAAGAGCAGGAATGGGAATAAATGAAAACTGATAAATTAATGGTGAGAAAAATGAAGAAGAAAAGCAACAGAATAGGAAGAAAGGCACCAGGGACTGATTGTTCTTATTATTCAGTACCTCCAACCTGTCTCCACCCACAACGGTCTGTTTCAGGCAACTCGCCAGCTCCCTGAAATGCTTGATTCTTAATGGACTCCTTGGGCCATTTTCCATTACTCATTTGTTCACTGCCTACACTCTGCAGATGTGGGGGTATGACGCTCAGCTTATTAGTTTTTGAATCCTGCTGTAACAAATTACCCTAAATGTAGGGGCTTAAGCAACACAAATTTATTATCTCTGTAGGTCAGAAAAGTCTGACATGGGGTCTCATGCAGCTAAAATGAAGATGTCAGTAGTTTCTGGAGATGTTAGAGGAATATTAATTGCCTTGCTTATTCTAGTTGTTGGCAGAATTTAGTCCCCTGCTATTGTAGCACTGAGATCTATGTTTTTTTGTTGGCTGTCAGCTGGAAAGCCATTCCCAACTTCGAGAGGCCACCCACATTTCCTCACTCATGGCCTCTTTCCTCCATCTTTAAAGCCACCAATGGTGGGTGAAGTCCTCATGTTGCATCACTCTTATCCTTCATCCCTTGTCACCTCCCTGACCACAGCTGGAAAGAGTTCTCTACTTCTAAGGACTCATGTGATTAGATTGGGCCCACATGAATAATCCAGGATAATCTCTCCATCTCAAGGTCTGTAACCTTAAATACATCTGTCAAGTCTCTTTTGCCATGAAAATAACACATTCACAGTTTCTGGGAATTAGGAAGTGGACATTTTTAGGGGCCATTATTCTGCTCACCACACTCAAAGTATGGGGTGATGAGCAATTTGATATCTGATTGTTGCTCCTGGGAACCTTAAAGGAAGAAGGGGAATGGGAACAGGCAAGATCTATGAAGCACATTAGCAGGGTCTTGTTTTCATGTGAGAACATTAAATTAGGAGGGCCAAACAAGAACTGAAGGATTCCTGGGTGACATTCCTTCACCAAGAGTCTCCTCAAAATGAATTCTAATAGGTTCTTTAGAATTAACAGAAAGAAAAAGACAGGAAATGAATGGGGCATTAATGGTAAAATTTTAGAAGGTATCTACAGATCAATTAACTACTAATTTAAAAAATTATTAAGCTTTTTGAGATAATTATAGACTTACATGCAGTTTTAAGAAATAATACCCACACCCAGTTTCCCCCAGTGGTAGCAATGTTTGTAACTATAGTACAGTATCAAAATCGAGAAACTGGCATAGATATAACCCACCTATTTTATATAGATTTCACCAGTTGTATAGGCACTCATTTGTGTGTATAGTTCTATGCAATTTTATCACATTTGTAGATTTGTGTGACCACAACCACAGTCAAGATATAGAATGATTTTGCAATTTACAAAGTGGGTTCTTTGAGCTCTTAAGAGTTCCATCTAGGTGATTCAAGGATGCTGTAGTGAAGAGAGAGATAAAAGGGCTAGAGCAAATAATTAACATTTCAGGCACTTTCTCTTTAAACAAAAGTCTGCTTTTATCTGTCTTATGTACTGAGACTGCATATACTATTTGACAAAAGTAAAAAAAACAATGGCTTCATCCAAGTTTCATTTTACAGATGAAGAAAGCATATGCATGTGATTCTATGTACCCCAGCACATACACTATGGTTAGTACTCAAACTGTTAATAATCAAGATTTGTGTAGTTACCTAACGATCAACATAAAACACTCAAAAAAACTCCCCCCTAATTTAGCAGCCATAAAACTTATACTTTAGGATATCTTCCCATCTTTATTAAATGTTTGGTTCACCTTAGAAATAAACTGTCAGGAGATTAGTAAGTTACCCCATTCTTCTGTGAAAAACTTAATAGAGGTAATAGTGTACAGAATATAGTGTGTGCTGGATTCTTCACTGGTTTTACAGATTCTGGAGATACATGTTCAGTGCTATGGAAATTTTAAGAGGAATATTCACAACTGGAGTCTTTTTGGAAGGGAACAACTAGGGTCCGATAGGAAGTCATGGAAAAACTGGAAAATAGGACACAAATTGGAGAATTGGACACTTTTTTTTAAAAAGATTTTATTTGAGAGAGAAAGAGAAAGAAAGAGAGCGCAAGTGGGGGGAGGGGCAGAGGGAGAGGAAGAAGCAGACTCCCCGCTGAATGGAGAGCCTGAAGTGGGATTTGTTCCCAGGACCCTGAGCTGAAGTCAGACACTTAACTGACTGAGCCACCCAGGCGCCCTGAGATTTGGACATATTTTGCCTATAGAAACAATTTGGAGAAAGCAGCATACCTTTTCTCAAATGTCTAGAAAATTGTCCTGTTAAAGAATTATTGTATATCTGTATAGAAGTACCAACGTATGAAGGTAACAAAGAAATGCATTTTCCACTCAATAGATGCAAAGCCTTTAATAACAATTAGAGTGGACTCAAAATAGAATGGAAAGCCTTACAGAGTAGTGAGCTTCCTGTTACCAAAATCATTGAAGCAGAGGCTTACAAAAGATGGTTTTGAAGGATTTTTGCACTGGGTTGGAAGTTGGACCTTATGATTTCTAAGGTCCCTTCCAACTAAAGGCTATATGATCCAGGCAAGAAACTCTTAATAGTTTAAATCCTGGTCTGCCTTCCTGTGCATGAAAAAAATCAACTGTTTATGTAGGTAGGATTTACTTTGGAAAGTTAATATGGATACTTTCCATTTTTATCAAGAGATATTTATTGAGCCCCTATTATGTGCCCAGTAGTGTTATGTAAGGAGGATATAACAATAAATAGAGATGGGTCTTACCTATATTTACAAAATAAGTATGAAAGAGATATGACACCGGATGATTTTTGTTCATATATTTCCATATCCCAGAATAATGTGAATTCTATGTTATTATAAATGAAAAATATTAGCAATATTAGAATATAAAATATGAAACCTAATTAAAAAATAGTGTAATACAATATTAGAATATAAAATATGAAACCTAATTAAAAAATAGTGTAATACATTAAATTGTCTAGAAGATGATGTAAGAATATTATTTGCAATCAGATACTAATGACAAAATAGAGAACATATTATTTAATTTTATTAAAAACTTCCAATTTATAACCAAAATATACAACCACTACATTTAAAATCAGTTTGTACACTCACAGTTAAAGTGCTAAGTAAAAACATTTACAAAAACTGACATCCGTCTACTGTAAACAAAATAAATCTACAAGAGCAGAGTGCAAAGCACATCCAGCTAACGTGAAAGTACAGTTCATGCTCTAATCAAGTGCATTTACCCTATACATATCTCAACAACAGTAACTTTCCCACTCGCTCGGAAATGAATGAACAATTTTAAATACATAAAAAAGAAACATGAAGAACTAATGCCACAAAATACAAGTCTTTAGCATAAATACTTTCTAACTAGATGCTTATATGATAAAAGCAAGATTAAGATTTTAGAATCAATTTTAGAATCACCTTATCAATTTAATTCCGAATACCATTTGAAAACTAAATTGCCAAGTGCCAGGTGTTTAAAAATAATAGTTTTTTAAAATAATGGAAAAGGAATATTGTTTCTACCTTTGTATCTCTTGAAAAGAGGAGAAGGTGGTGGTCATGTCAATAATAGTAAAATGAGGAAAGATATTTTTCTATACTAAATGAGCAGAGATGAAGATAGATAGGCCTAGCTGGACAGCAGAGAAAACTGAGCCTGAAATACAAAGTCTTAAAAGAGTGTGGGTGATGGATATCTAAAATTCTCCTGATGTATCTCTTGAACTGAAAAAGAGAGGATCAGCAAGGCCCTGACTTCAGTGACCCAAAGATCCAAAAGACTAGCTCCCCTCCTCAAGGTCACTGATAATATACAGCATTTTCAGACATCACATGGGTTCAGGGAAAGAGAAAGAGATTCCCAAGTTAGGTCACTTAATGATATTTCTCCCCTCAAAGGCTTAATATTCTAATTGATAGTAAATTGTGCTAATAGCAATGCATTTGTCTTTAATGCAGATTTCTCTTTAAGAGGGATAAAAGGGCTATAGTCACTAATACTTGAACATGAATTAAAGCAAATTTCCTTCTTCCTAACAATTGAAGATAGATTATACTTAGGAAGTATTGACAAAGAAGACTGGGGATGGAAGGCAGGTAGGAAGGTCTTGAGAAATGTAGCAGATGGAGATGAGTATGTATGTGGGCAGGGCTCAGGGTGTCACTACAAAGAAGTGTACCAAGCGGTTACTGAGAGATCCAAGTCAACTTTCTGCATTATGAAAGTATATTTAAAACTGAGACATCTAGATTAATATGGAGTACACTAAATCAGCTCTTACTGGCTAATCTGTTGCCCTTATTATTCATAATAATAATATTTATATGAAGAGATGTAGTGTGAGCTTTGGACAATCCAATTTACAACCTCTTAGATAATAGCTCTTCTAAAATTCTGGATTTCCTGTGTGTAGGAGCTTCATATTTTTTCATGCATTTTTAAACTCATATACTTTTTTTTTTTTTAAAGATTTTATTTATTTATTCGACAGAGACAGAGACAGCCAGCGAGAGAGGGAACACAAGCAGGGGGAGTGGGAGAGGAAGAAGCAGGCTCATAGCGGAGGAGCCTGATGTGGGGCTCGATCCCAGAACGCCGGGATCACGCCCTGAGCCGAAGGCAGACGCTCAACCGCTGTGCCACCCAGGCGCCCCTAAACTCATATACTCTTATTCTTATAACCTGAAACATAGGTATAAAGAAAATCTTTACACGGCATTGTAAGGCAAATCTGTTGACTCCAAAACACCGCAGTATTCATTATTTTAGAATGCCTACCAAGAAGGTAAAATTCTATGGCTAGCAAAATTTGAGTTCATAGTACACAGTGTGTGTGTGTGGGGGGGGGTACTTATTTTGCCTCTAAATGATATTTACAGACTAATTGATTGATATATGATAATATCCTGGGTTCTGAAAGTTTTCATGTAACTTACATATTCCCAAAAGGTTTTTGCTTCAATTACTATGATGGTTTTGTTTAAATATCTTTAAAACTAAGCAATTTAACTACAAAACAAAGCAGAATTTTCCTGATAGACCTGTGGTCATCTACGGTTTGAATCTCCTTCATAAAGTCACTGATAGGTTGATAAGAGGAGTTGGAATGGGAAGTCAATATACTTGTTCTAAAAGATCTTTTGTTTGCTTCTTTCTTGAATATGTATAATGAAATTGCAAACATTTGATAACTTTTGACAAACAAAACCAGCAATTTCGGAGAGTTCAGAATACTATTCAACTATGATGACACAGTATAAATCTCCTTAAACTGTTTTTTCTGAGAATCAGGCCATCTACAAAGGGTTTTCTGCTGAGATGACCATAATAACCTAATATACACTAAGAAAACAAGACAAAACAAAGGCACACACACACACACATGCAAGCTCACATTAAATAAATGTGAGCCTCAGGTACCACATATTATAGAAAGTGAAATAACTAATAGCTATTATTAATTATAGACACATGTATTTATATAAATAATCCCCTAAATTCACTATCAGATTAAAATACAGCAAACTCAGTATTTTCTAAATTAAACAATTTTAAATTACAAGAAACAGTTTGCACAGCTCTTTCAAATAACAAAAATAAGACAATTTAATAACTTTTGAGTGTCAAATGAACTTTTCTTTCTGGAGTGGGGGAAAGCAATGGTGGTGGTAATATCTTCATCGTACCAAAGTAAATGTCCAAACTGCAGTCACTCCTTCACAATATGCAATACTTTGAAACTTCAGTGAAAAAATAAAACTCTCAAAAATAAAATTTTGCATTTGAAAACAAAAGCAGAAAAGTTGAAGTTGATGTTAAAGATGTGAAATGGAATAATCCTAGAGAAGTTAAATGTTTTAAAAAGATGAATGATAAAGAATTCAGATTTACTCTGGTAACTCATAGCAAAGGCTGAAATAGCACCTGATGACAAGACAACTTCCAGACTAATATTTTCAAATGAGAGACTCATGATTAAAAAAAAATAATTTTAACGGGGTGCCTGGGTGGCACAGCGGTTAAGCGTCTGCCTTCGGCTCAGGGCGTGATCCCGGCGTTATGGGATCGAGCCCCACGTCAGGCTCCTCTGCTATGAGCCTGCTTCTTCCTCTCCCTCTCCCCCTGCTTGTGTTCCCTCTCTCGCTGGCTGTCTCTATCTCTGTTGAATAAATAATAAAAAAAAAAATCTTAAAAAAAAATAATTTTATAATTAAAAAAAAAAATTTTGAGTTCACATATAAAGAAAATACAGTATTTTCAAATACATATTCACCTCAGTTCAATGTAAAGAACTTCTGTGTTGATCTTTTCCCAGAAATATAGAATTATTTACTATTAAATGTTTCTGTTGACAGGAGCAGTTCAGGGAAAAATTATCTGAGGCAGGGCTAAGGGAGTAAAGGAAGACAATTATAAAAGTTCTTTTCAAAAACTGGGGAGGGGAGAAGTAGTTAGAGAAATAGAAAAATGGTGGATGGATAAATATAAATTAAATCACACCAGGATCATCTGCTTTATCTTACAGAATCTCCCATTATCAAAACCCAGAAAATCTTCAATGAAATGTTCGGACCTCAGATTCAAGTTTAACAAATGCAGTTTAACAAAACATGCAGAGCCAGACAACTGAAAGTAAAAGATTTTTTTTTTCTTTACAGGCAATTACAAAATACTATTGTAACATAGCTGTGCCTGAATGAGAGAAGCTGGTCATCTAAATTAATTTCTGGAAGCCAGGAAAGGTGTCTGATACAGTGAACTGACCAAAGACCAGGAGTCCAGTATAGCCAAAAAACACACCAGAAACCAGTACATTTTCCTACATCAACTTTCCATTATTCTTCTCTACCCATCAGACCCCAAATCCACTAACTAGATTATAAATCTATAGACCAATGTGTTCAACAGGTGGATGTGAGCTAATGCAGACAATCAGAGAAAGACAATGATCTTTAAAAGTAACAGGAACCTCCTTGGTCTGGTTCTCAGAGAACACAATTAAATCTACAAGAGAACTCTGCTGAGAGATTGTGCTAATGGAATCTCTACATTTTATTAGTTAAGGAGAAGACTTTATGAAAACAACTTCTGCAGAGCCAGAAAAAAAAATAAAAATAACCACATTTATCTCTAATATTTTAGAGCAGGACATCGCTCATGGCAATCCGGCAACTACACTTATTCAATGAATCTAAGAATATTTTAAGAGTAATTATTGAACAGAAATATTTCAATCTACTCCTCTGAAATTACTTTTACATTTTATAATTATTTTAATGTTGGTAAAACCTGAGAGCTTTTTAATTAGCTATATGGGCCTGCGCTATCACTGCTTTGTTCACTAATTTTATCATGAATACATTTTCTTTAAAGTTTAGGCTCACTACCTATATTCATATTTAAGAGAACAAAGACCACATAATTTTATGTCATTTTTCTCCTGTATAACAGTTTTAAGGTGCTTATGTTGGTGCTTTAGGAGACTTTTCCTATGGGAAAAAAAGGTCATGTCAATTATTTGTAACCTTTCTTCCACTTTTATTTCTTTAACCTTTTATTATCTGTAATATAATTGCCTCCTTAAAATTACTCAAAATCATAACTGGAAAACAAAGTTAAAAATATATCTGAATCCTAACAATCTAAGTATAGATTTTGTTAACACTACGGGCTGATCTAGTAAATATAGTTCATGGGAAGAATAACAAGAATAAAAGTAAGTCAGAATAATGATTACAAAATGGTCAAAGGACAACAAAATTACAAGCAGGTGGAATCTGAAACACTACCTAATCTAATCCCCTTGTTTCTTTCATTTACAGATGAAAAAATCTGAGGTCCCAAGAGGTAAAATTTCAAAGTTACAAAGCTCATTGAAAACAGAGGCAATACTAAAAGTCACGTCTCCTGACTCAAAATTCTGTGGTATTTAAAAAAATAACATAATGCATTTTTACTAAGCATTAGGGAAAGAAATCTGCCAATTCAGAAAACAGAAATTATGAAGCTCTAAAGTTTTTCTTTTAAGCATAACACAATTAAGGAAGTATTTGAAAGTTAGCAATATAAACAAGCTGACTTATATAACAAAAACAACAATGTTCACCCTACTTCAGGAAATGTGATAAAATAACAAACTTAAAAATATCACTGTCTTATAAATACTAAAGTTACTAGTAAATGGTAATTACCACAATAATGGAACACTGAATCTTCAAATTCTGAATTATTACAAAGTAAAAAACTTATTTATCAGGGAAAACTGGTGACAGTAGCCAATAAAATGAGAATAAATTAAGAGCAATGCTAGCATACCAATGAAAATGTCCAAGAAAGGACACGATAGATTTTCTGAGGTAACTGATCATTTAAAAAAATAACCTGAAGGGAACTATTCTTTAATGCATTTAAAAAGACTGAACTACTCTCTTTTGTAGAAAGTAATATACTGGTGTGGGATTTGACTAAAATATGTGACACTTTACTCTCATTTATCTTTATGGCAACAAAATTTTATTTTCTAAAAAGTTAGAGATCACAGAATAGGAACAATTCTTATTAATTTATATTAAATCTCTGCAAATCAACCAAATAGGAATGTCCAAGAAATGGCCAGTTTAGGTAGACCATAACCTTTTCTTTCCTAGAAGATTTTGGACCTTGGGAGAAAATTATAATCCTATATCAGTATGACTATTAAAGAAGTATAGGATTAAAATTAAACTAGAAAAAAATCCCAGGAGACTGCATACAGATGAAGGGTAAGAGTTGCTTAGTCCTCCTATTCCTTTCCCCCTCACATCACTGGAACAAAAAAAGAAAACTAAACTATGAAGAGATGTCAACGCAATTCTTTTCATATAAAATAGAAATGACACAAGAATAATGTATAAATGCAGCTACTGGGAAACAAATGAATTGAATGCAAATACTTTTTCTTATTTTCATCAGAAAAAGCATAAAAGACGTTTAGAAGAATCGTGAGTTCCTTTGTAAATCTAAGTTCCATAAAAATGCTCTTTTGTGTGTTGATGTGTGGAAAAGAATGGAGAAATCCTTACTTTATGTAGGTTTAAAAAATTATATATATAAACATACAATTAAGATAATGTTACAACTTAAAATTTAAAGTTTCGCCATGATGAATATCAAGTTACTATTATCACCGTTTTAAAATTTGTTATTAATCAGAAAGAATTAGGCACATGAAAGTCCTCAAAGAAAAAAAAGTTATAGGGCCTACACTCCTCTTTGTATTTTTCTTGTAAGTTTCAATGAAGTCAATATATAATTCCGTATCAAAAGAAAAATATAATAGAGATCCCCAAATTTCTGTTGAGAGTGACCTACAAATTTAACTGTATATATTTGAGAGCATACTCTGGTATACATATACTAAAGAGCTAACACAATTTAAGGGCATAGCTAGTCTTGAAAAAGAACCTCATTTTTAAAAGGTTAATTGGATTGTTGATTCAAAGATTATACCAAATGAATACTGGTCTAATTTCCTATTTTGTTGTTGCTGCTAAATACTACTGAAGACTATATCCTTGTTTTCTATAACCCCTAAATTCTAACTAAAACAAATAATATCCGTAGAGCAATTTACAGGTTACAGAGCACGATAACACATGTTATCTCATTTGATCCTTACAACCAAAGTCCAGTGAGGTAGGTTTTGGGACCAAAAATAACCTTATCCTCATTTTATACTGAAGAAATGGGAGACTAAATGACCTGTCCTGCTCACATCGTAATTATGGGTCTCTGAATCCCAAGCCTAATGGAATTTTCACTGCACAAGACTATGTAAGTCATCCAAATGATAATATGTAAATATACCTTTGGCATGTCGAAAGCAGTATATCAACATAATGAAATTTGGTATGTTATTGTTTTCTAAGCTCTGGCCAATGATCCACTAAAAACTTTTTTTAAGTAGTTCCTTTTATATCACGTGGATATAAAGATAGCTACAACTTGTTATATCCAGCTCTTATCACAAAGAAACTAATGAGGTAGGCTAAAACTTGTAGTACATTTTTCTAGTTTAAAGAGTTTCTTAGAATTTTCATACATGAGCTCTAAGAAGCAGAAAATCATTACTAATAAAGGTTTGCTTGAATATTCATTTACCCAACTAGTATACAAAGATCTAACTTCACATAAAACCAGCAAGAGCTTAAATACTTTTAAGAATTGCTATTCACCTTCTAAAACTAATGAAATGTTGGTACAAGTTTGTGTATATATTTCTTGTGCAAGTTATGTATTTATTACTTGCCACATGTTATTCTGGTAAAGCAGAGACTTCATTTCACTCAATTTAAATTTAGATCCTTCAAATTCCTTTGAGGTGAGATTCTCACTACTAAGGCTAAAAGTGAGTTTTATAATGTGAGTAGTTCATTCATAAATAGTTATTGAAAAACATACTATATGTATTAAGCCCTTTGCTAGTTGTTATTAATCAAATGTTGTTTGAAACCAATTATTGTTTTGAACTTATTATCTTTTGCTTTAATTATTGAATAAATTGAACAGTATTGGTGAAATCGAAATACTTTTTGAAAGCCTCTTGATTATATATTAACATTTTAGAGAGAACTATTATTTTCTCAGTTGTCAGCTGTACAAATAAAATACTAAACATTATCACATGCCAATCAAAACACAAATTAAAGTTAAACATATGGTAAGAAAGCTGTCCCAACTTGTTCCAGTTGGTTTAAGGGAACTGAGACTTTGAAACTGATGGTTTGCCATAGTTCTTTAACTGTTTCTTGAAAAAAAATTCTTAATTTAAAGCACCAGTTTGATAAATAACCTGACCCAAACTAAATACTGTTATCTAAAACAATGCATTGATGATATTAAGTAAATTTTGTGGAGCAAAATTAAGATACTGAAAGTAACTGAAAGGTCAACATAGCATTTACATATACGCCAACAGTGAGTTTAACAAAAAAGATAAAATGAATATCTAAAAAACAGGGAGCACAAAGTTAAGATTTTCATAGGGATGTGCACTTAACTGTCTACACTTGGCCTACTTGTACAAGAAAATCAATTAACATTTTGGCAATTGATAATATAATGCAGATGGCAATGGATGACAACATCTTGGAGCTCAAACTGGCACCTTCTATTTTAACTTATTTTTGTTTCCGAATGTTTGTTTTGGTCCTCTCATGCTGTTCTCAGGAGAGATTCTCAGAAAAAAAGCATATGAATGACGGAGTTATTGTATAAATGAGTTGTTGTAAGTTTGGCCTTCAGAGGAAAGGTTTACTAATTGTCAGTTATGAGGGAATTCAGACTCTGCTTATCCAGTAGTAACTCCAGTTCCAAGGAGAAAGACAAGGAAGACAGAGGAAAAAGAAAAATCCTTTGGGGCTAACTGTTCAAATATGTTCTATAAGGAGTTAATCATAAACAATAAGATATATGTACTTTGAAAAAATATGATAGACAAATTATTATCAGAAAACTGATTTTTGTACTTGATGAAAGCCTTTTTTTCCTAACACCTAATTTCCTGGTATTTTTTATTTTAAAGGAGAGGAAAAAAGTACAAATGAATTAAACACATGTCAAGGAATGTACTATAGTTTAGAGCCCTCAAACAAATCTCTTAAATCCTTACTCATCTTAATCCCTTATATTTCATAATGCTTTACAGTTTTCAAAGGGCTTTCATATGATTTTTCATGTGATCTCCATTGGACAGCTTTGTGAGGTAGGTACTTATCTTCTATCTTCATTTATAAACAAGGGAACTGAGGCTCAGAGAAGTTTACTTGCTAAAGGTGACAAAACTGGCATATGGCAAAGCCAGGCCTCTCTAGAGTCTTGGAATATTTTCCAAAGTGTGATTCTTGGATTACCTGCATTAAGAATCACCTGTAGTATTTTTAGAACTACAGTCTTTAAAGTCCTACCACCTTTGACTTACTGAATAAGAATCTTTAGGAGTCGGGCCCCAAATTCCACATTTTATAATGGACAATAAAGTGAAGAACAATTGTATATCAGGTAATGATACAAAAATACAACATTGAGTCCAGCTAGATATTTATGTGATATAATACGACGACATCAGCTCATTATCAGGGGGCAAGTTAGTTTGAAACAGCCTGCAGCCTGGCTGCAGATTAGAATCACCTAGAAAGCTTCTTCAAAAAAACAAACTACCGATTCTCCTCTGAATGAGAGGGAGGTGTTGAGCATCAGAGGAGCCGCAAGTGATTCTCATCTATAGTCAGGGCTGAGGACCACGTGTCTAAATGTGCTTCTCTATAAAACACATCCGGCATTTTCCACAATTTTTCTCCCTTCTGATCAATTTCATGCCTAATAAAGTTTGCAGTTTTTATTGTAAATTATTTAAACAGTACACGACAAAATGTCAGACATTTTTGAATTGATATTGGTAAGACTAAAAGATTATACTTCACAGCAAGACTAATCATGCTTCATTTAGTTACAATGATTTCAAATACCTCAATCACCACTTTGGACTTAGGTTATATATATTTCAACTGTAAAAAAAAAAAAAAAAAAAAAAAAAAAAAAAAAAGATGATCCAGAATCTGAAAACAAGAATATGGGGCAAAAAGCTGTAGCCTAGTGGCTACTGGGCAATGCAAATGCAGACAATCAAGTCACTGACAGGAGGGGCCTGGATACCAAGATCTGGTGGCTTTGGCAAGATCACATCTCACTGTAGAAAAATACAACAATGAATACACAGAAAACATTTTGTCATTTTGTAATTGTGGTTCCCACAAAAAAGTTTATAATGTGTGATGCTTGTCTTATTACATGCCTCCATGAAACAGATCTGAACACGAAGTTCTCTGTGAATCAATACTACTACATGGGAAAAGATGGCTATAAATTAAACTTCTTCCACCATGCATATGGTTAAGTTATAAAAACACAGCCAGTAAAAGTAATATTTACAAAAGTAATAAAGACAGCACAATTATAGAGAAAAAATGTCCATCTCTGCCTTTTATTCCATTGCTAATCCTAATCCTGTATGTCTCTGGATGAAGATTATATTGATAGAATTTTTAAAGAGCCTTCAGTAGACTATTTGGATTCTTCTGCTGATCTTATATCCTGTTAGCTAAAATACCCTTGCTAATTTATCAAATTCTCCTACAGTTTAAAAACATAGTTCACTTAGTGGAAAGAAAACTACAAAGTCCAACTATTCATCTGAGAAACAAACCTTGCATAGAAAATTTCCTTAATTCTGAAATTTTGTTTTATTAATACAACTACCAGAATGTTATCTCACAACTAGCTGATATCATATGAAAGTTCACTACAAAGCAGTCACCACACATTTAGGGTTCTTCTAAATATAAAATAAGTGGGCTTATAAAAATGCTTACCAGACAAATAATTCTCTCTTCATAACCTAGAAATAAGAATTATTTATGTGATATAATTATTAGCATTTTTGATGCCTTGACATTCCAAGTTTGATGCAATATAAAAAGCATAAATTTACTTTTCCAATGGACACAATCTGCACCTGACTGAAAGCATGATAACAGTGAGTTACAGCAATCAGTCATGCAAAGGCAAAGACTAAAATCTGCTTTTTAAATAGCACACGTTTTCCACCTTCGGACAATTTAAGCACTGGTTCCATCTTCTTCAATAACCCGATTCATGCTGGTACCATGTGTGATGTGAGTCATAGGATTATTACTGAGGTCTCTGATGCTGCTGTGTCGTGACTGTTCATTGAGCCGATGAGAACTGCTGTGCCTGGAGTGATCCGTCAGTCGTGACATGCTGCCGTGAGGTAGTCTCTCTTCCATTCCTCTGTAACTGCAGGGAGTATACCTAACATACAAGAGTTTATTTTGAAGCAGATAACAGAACACACTAGAAAACTAAGAATTGTCATGAAAATGCCTCATTATATAAAATGATTAGGAAACCAACAAGTGAAAAAGTAACAACCAACTTTTGATGATTTACAGTAATTTCAAAAAGTAGACTTACTCACATGATTGACCAGAAAGGGAGAAACCCATCTCATTAAATTCAGAATTAAGGTTTTACTCCTTGCAAAGGGACAGAAGCTAAGGTTAAACAGAGCTGACTGATACAGAACTATATGCTAAGTATGGATACTTTCCTTATTCAAATGAATTTTGGGTTATGAGGTGTGTTCTGGCAGAGGAGGAACAATAGAAGAAATACAGCATTGTCCCAGGGAGTCCATAAGGCTGGTTATAATTAGTAGTACAACAAACTCAAATTTTACTGAAAGACTAGGGTTGAAAGAGGGAGCATATGAAATTAGAGGAGAAATTACTGTAACCTAAAAAAAAAAAGGTGAATGAATTGTCGGGCAATGATGACAGTATGTGCCAACAACTTCTTTCTAGATAGCCCAGTTAACAGTTGAACAACTACCTGTAAATGTCTTAATTACTTTTCATTAGGGCTTGAGGCTACGAAGATGCTAATTCATAAAAGCTACATCTACCTAAATATTCTAGTAATATTCTCATAACATTTGTAACCTATGTTCCAGATAAAGCAAATTCTCTCTTTACCCCTAGCCCAAGACCCAGCTTTTGAGAAGCACAATGTATGTGAACTGGGCTACACTGCGTATTGCATGCAGGCAGTCTTCTCTCCATCATTGTGCTTATCTTGAAGACAACAGTGGGAGAATCAGAGATAAGAAAACGCACGTTAACATACACCTCTTTGTAAAAAAGTAATTTAGGATAACAAAGCTAAAAAAAATGTAACTGAATATAATTTGTAACTTTAATTAATATATATTAAATTTTACTTGAATATTGCTAAAATTAAAAAGGATATAGTAGGCCATTCCTTTTTAAAATAGTCATCAGGAGAGCCTGCGTGGCTCAGTTGGTTGAGCGTCTGACTCTTGGTTTTGGCTCAGGTCGTGATCTCAGGGTCATGAGATCAGCCCTGCATAGGGTTCCACGCTGGGCATGGAGTCTGCTTAAGATTTTCTCTCTCCCTCTGACCCTCCCCCCACACCCTCTCCTGCTCACATGTGTGCTTGTTCTATCTCTAAAAAAAATAAATAAAATAAAATAAACTTTTTAAAATGGTCATCAAAAGAATGAATCATAAGCAGCTGAAGACCTATTGGCTGTCAAAATCATTCATCATTTCTTCATAATAATTACAAATTTCATGGCTCAATGTAAATCATTTATAAAATTTAAAGATTTTAAAGACTGATTCATAAACTACTGAGGTGAACTAGTTTTATAGAAGTGCTTGTCAAATGTTTTCATCAAATCACAGAGTTTAAAAATTGAGAAGCCCTGGGGTGCCTGGGTAGCTCAGTGGGTTAAGCATCTGCCTTCAGCTCAGGTCATGATTCCAGAATTCTGGATCGGCCAGCTACAGGCTCCCTCTTCCTCTGTCCCCTCAGCTCATGATCTCTCTTTCTCTCTTAAAAAAATACAATTTTTTTTAAAAAACTGAGAAGTCCTTATATTTATTTTTTATTTTTATTAAAAGACTTATCCATTTATTTTAGAGAGAAAGAATGAAAGAGCACACAGTGGGAGAAGGGGCAGAGGGAGAGAAGCAGACTCCCTGATGAATGTGGAGTCCCCACATGGCTTGATCCCATGAACCCAAGATCATGACCTATTTGGTAAAATAATTACACTGCAAATGAAAATATTTCAGAATGAGTTTATTATTCTAGTTAATAATTATTATTTTGCATCATGACATCATGATTATTGTCCTAAATTGAGTGAAAGATTTCTCCAAATATAATTTGCCAGGTAATTTGGAGATTTTTCACTTCTCAAATGACTTCATAAGCATCTATTTCAAATAAATATGGCAAATGAAAAAAGCAAAGTATGATACAGTTTAATGAATGATATTAAAGTAATTAAAAAATAAAAACAAATGATTAAAAATATGAATTGGGTATTTTCTAAAATAAAACCTAAATCTTTGAGTTTAACAAGACTCAAGAGATAGTTTTCATAGAAAAAAATTACTATATTGAGTTACGTTGATTTATTTAAGTGAAATATAAGGTTATCCACAAAATTCTACAATATGAACAATCTGCCCATGGATAATTAGGAATCAAAAACACAGAAAAATAAATTTAATTATAGTGTTTAATCTCAACTGTATATATGGGAATTACCAAATTTATTTATCTTTTGCCAGTCACATAAACCACTGCGACTGGGGCACCTGGGTGGCACAATCGGCTAAGTGTCTGACTCTTGGTTTTGGCTCAGGTCATGATCTCAGAGTCATGACATCAAGCCCCACATCGGACTCCACACTCAGCGTGGACTCTGCTTAAGACTCTCTCTTCCGCCCCCTCCCACTGCCGCCCCCCCCCCGCTTTCTCTCTCAAAATAAATTACTTAAAAAAAAACAACACTGTGACCATCTACTCTAATACACAATATAAAAATGTACATTAATTTTAATATAAGCTTAGGCAAAATGATAGGAATGGTTAATTTGCTGAAAAGATAATATGGTGTATTCCAAAGTCAAAATGAAAGAAACTTAGATGATTTAATCTTTTTGATTCTTTATACTAGTTGCTGCCATTAATATAAATAATTGGATTCATTTTGGTTCAACCAGTATATCATTATATTCATTCCCTAGCTTTCCCTTGTCATGTCACCTACTTATCACCTAATCACTCATTCCCAAACCTCCACCCACCTACTCATCCACTTCCTTTTCTACCCATCCTCTAATCTAACTAACAATTACTTATTCTTTGAAGTTGACATACATGTGTAGGTGTATTTGCCTCAGTCTATTTTATTTCATGGAGCATTGAGATCAATAATTACCCATCAAGGAGTCTGGACTAGAGTGAATAATGAGACGCAGGGGTGTGTGTGTGTGTGATTTCATAATCAGATACCATGAGATGATGAGAAAACAATGGCCAAAAGACAGTGTTAACATATAAACTTAAAAACTGACAGATAAGAAAGAAATCCCCATGAGATGGTTTCTGGAATTATAAAAACCCCTATTTAGACTTTTAGGTTCAACATAGTTTCAGAATCTTTCAGATCTGCTCTGACATTCTGGCTATGGCAGAGGGCCTTACAGTATGAGTATTCACGCACCACACAGAACACCCTTAGTAGACTGTCATTTTAGTTTTGGGCCCTGAATTCCTGGGAAATGCCCTCTTTTTTTTTCCTTTTCTTTTCTTTACTTCTCTTTTCTTCTCTTTTCTTTCTTTCTCCTTTTCCCTTTCCTTTCCTTTTCCCTTTCCTTTCCTTCCTTCCTTCCTTCCTTTTTCTTTCCTTCTTTCTTTTCTTTCTTTCTTTCTTTCTTTCTTTCTTTCTTTCTTTCTTTCTTTCTTTCTTTCTTTCTTTTCTTCTTTTCTGTCATCTCTACACCCCACATGGGGCTCGAACTCATAAACCCAAGATCAAGTGTTGCATGCTCTACCGACTGAGCCAGCCAGGCACCCCTAAATGCCCACATTATTTCTAAAGTCATTAGTTACTCAACAGATTTGTCTCTCAATAGGTAGACAAATATATAGACAGTGATATATGCCTAGCACTATGCTAAGTATTGTGGGGAAATACAGAGATGTCCATCACCTAGTTCTCATTCTCCAGAAGTTACAAACTTAGCTGAGAAAAGACAGCTGTATGGAAAATAGGTCAAAACCCAAAAAATGATTAAAAAGCAATTAACTGCCATGGATATGGGAATTAAGCAGACCTTAAAGGATGGGTATGATTTTGATTAAGCAGAGAGGTAGGAAAGACCATTACAGGAAGTCATAATCTATCCTCTGGTTTTCATAACACTATGCTTTTATAGATTCCTTCATATGTCAAAAGCACTTTCTTTGAATCACATTCTGGCTATTCTTCCTGGGTTTTCATTACTGTAAGTATTTAAACCAAGGTCTCATTCTTGGTCTGTTCTTTTTTTATTATGTTCCAAGTAATCTCATCTCATAATTTTAATTATCAATTACCTTATATTAGTGATTACAAACTTTCTTATCTAAACTCCAGTTCCATTCAGATTACAGATGCTGAAATACTCTATAGTTCATTGCCTTCAGAAATTCTCTACTCAATATGAATTTATCTTTTATTACCATTCATTCACCCTATATATTTCCTCTAAGATATTTTCATGGGCCAATCTGATCTTTCCCTTATAAAGTTCTATAACATCAATCATCTCTAACACTCACTGTTTTAATTATATGCTGGCTTGCACTATCGTGTAATTGGCTCTTAGGTAAATATGCTTTTTTTTTTTTAAGATTTTATTTATTTATTTATTTGACAGAGATAGAGACAGCCAGTGAGAGAGGGAACACAAGCAGGGGGAGTGGGAGAGGAAGAAGCAGACTCATAGCGGAGGAGCCTGATGTGGGGCTCGATCCCAGAATGCCGGGATCACGCCCTGAGCCGAAGGCAGGCGCTTAACCGCTGTGCCACCCAGGCGCCCCTTAGGTAAATATGTCTTATCTTTCCTATAAGATTATGCTCCTAGGGGCACCTGGGTGGCTCAGTAGGTTGAGCATCTGCCTTCAGCTCACGTCATGATCCTAGGGTCCTGGGGTCTTGGGATCGAGCCCTGTGTCAGGCTCCCTGCTCAGCGGGGAGCCTACTTCTTCTCTCCCCCCTGCCGCTCCCTCTGCTTGTCCTCTCTCTCTGTCAAATAAATGGGTAAAATCTTTAAAAAAAAAATTTATGCTCCTACAATGCAGGAATTATGCCTTACCTTTCCTTCTATATAACTATACATAGAATACCACATGCACAGGAGGTGTATTATAAATAATTGTTCATTCCTTAATGAAAAGGATGAGGTTAATAATGTCAAATGTCAACTAATGCTGAGAGTTAGTTCACAGAGGGTGGTGTTCACAAAACACATTCTAAAAGACTCTTAGAGCCCCTCTCTCCTTATGAGTATTTTAAGATAGGACCCATAAATTATTGCAGAAACTTTCCAACTGGAGTTACTTACAGTCTTCTCTCCTATGCTGTTTCAAAATGATCTTTCTAAAACACAAATCTGGTTTTATTACCCCAAGGCTTCAAGTCCTTTAATAGCTTCTTATTTCTATCAGGAAAAAAGTCCAAACTCTTATGTTTCATCTGCCCAAGCATATATACTATGCTCTAGCTATCCTCTGGTACATAACTGCCTGTTTGTCCTTCTTGCTTTCACACACTTTGTTTCCTTGTCTTTAATTTCAACTGCCTCTTCTGCATCCTATTCAAAGTAGAAATCCTGCTTGTGGAGCTTTCTATGACTTTTAATAATAAGTTAAATGGTTTTCTTCTCTGGGATCTCAAAGCATTTTGTATATGATTTTATTGTATCCATTAAAGTGTACTATAATTGTCTACTCTTCTGTCTTCCATCTCTGTGTCCCCAACACTTAGAAGAGGGCTTCTCATATAGGAGTGTTGAATGGAAGGAAAATGGCAAAAAAATGAAAGGATCTTTGAATGTGGTTAAAAAACAGGTCATTGGTGATGTAAGAAAGCACAGTTTAGGTGGGTAAGAAGGAAAAAAAAAGACTGGATATATACAAAATGAAGGATGGGATAGGTAGAAAGAAAATATTCAACATATTTCAAAAATCTGGAAGAAAAGAAATGGATAAAAGAGAAAAAATATCACAAGGAAAGACTGCTATTTTTTTTTTTAAGATTTTATTTATTTATTTGACAGAGATAGAGACAGCTAGCGAGAGAGGGAACACAAGCAGGGGGAGTGGGAGAGGAAGAAGCAGGCTCATAGCAGAGGAGCCTGATATGGGGCTCGATCCCGTAACGCCGGGATCACGCCGTGAGCCGAAGGCAGACACTCAACCGCTGTGCCACCCAGGTGCCCCTGCTATTTTTTTTTAAACACAGATAGATGACCAAGTTAGAAGGCAAAAGAAAGTAATCTGAGAGAAAAAAACAGAAGGTTTTAAAAGAATAAGTATAGAAATCGTATCCTACACTCAGAGGATAGAGAAGGCAGAGAAAAAGGCTGGAATGAGACTGGAAGAATATAAGACAGTTGTCGAAACAGATGTTTTAAAGTGAGCTTAGAATACTTTCCATTTCAGGCATTTTCATTAAGTTTCCCAAACTAGAAATCTTGAAAACAAAAACCCCAAAACCAACCACTTTGGCATATTCCTTCTATCCAGCTATTATTAATCTTTAACCAACTATAACTTCTTCTTTATACATATATTTCAAATCAGCTCTTTCTCTCTTCCCCTGCCACTACTCTCCTACCTAATAAGCCTTCACCAACTCTCAACTGAATTATTGCAAAGCTCCTAAGAAGTTTCTAATTCTAGTGTCACCTTCATCAAATTTAACAAGAAAACACATCCAGCCTTCTCAAACATTCTCTGAGAAGCTTTTTCTGACCCCATCCCTGACCAGATTCACTCCCTCCTCCATGCTACTACTGCTTCTACAAACCAGGGGTTGGCCAACTCTGGCCCCTTTCCTATTTTTATAAATAAAGTTTAGCTGATAAGTAAATGAAGTTTAATTGGAAAAGCCATTCCCATTCTGACTGTACATATTTATGGCTGTTTTCATGCTACAACGGCAGAAATAGTTACAACAGAGACCATATGATCCACAAAGCCTAAAATATTTACTATGTGGCTTTTTAGAGAAAAAGTTTACCAACCTCTAGACTCTACAACGATACTTATATTTTACCTCACTTGTTCACTTACAATAATAATAGAAGTTGATATCAGCTACTTACTGAGATAAGCACTGTTCCAAACAATTACACATATTATCTCAATTACTCTTTAAAACACTTGTTTTTTCTTTTTAAAGATTTTATTTATTTATTTGACAGAGAGAGTGTGAGAGTGACCACAAGCAGGGGGAAGGGCAGAGGGAGAGGGAGAGAGAAGCAGACTCCTTGCTGAGCAGGAAGCCCAACACGGGGCTTGATCCCAGGACCCTGAGATCATGACCTGAGCCAAAGGCACACGCTTAACCGACTGAGTCACCCAGGCGCCCATTTATAACCTCCCTAAAGGGGCAGATATTCCTATTTCCATTTTACAAATGAGGAAACTGAGGATTTTCATTCCAGACCCCATGTTTTTAACTACAACACTAATACTGACTACACTCACTTTCTTGAGTTTGTTAAGAACACAGATCATGCCTAAATCATCTTATTCCCAGAGCCTAGCACAGTGCTTGACATAGTGTATATTACATAATTGTTTGCTAAATTAATCTTACTAACATATCCACCTTCCCCCTGGCCTTCTCCCTGCTCTATATGCTACGATGCCTCCATATTTGTTACTGCATCAGGTCTAAACCTCTAAACTCCTCTGACTGGCTTTAAGACTGACCATAATCCAGGGCAACTGTACCTACCAAAGTTCAAAAAGCTTATTTATGTCCAACTTCTTCTAGGAGTTTTATGGTTTTGGGTCTCACATTTAGGTCTTTAATTCATTTTGAATTTACTTCTGTGTATGGTGCAAGAAAGTGGTGTGGTTTCATTCTTTTGCATGTTACTGTCCAGTTTTCCCAACATCATTTGTTGAAGAGACTGTCTTTTACCCATTGTATATTTTTGCCTCCTTTGTTGTTGATTAATTGACCATATTATGTATGGGTTTATTTTTGGACTCTATTCTGTTCCATTGATTTATGTGTCTATTTTTGCGCTAATACCATCTTCTTTTGATTAGTACAGCTTTGTAGTATATCTTGAAATCTGGGACTGTGATACCTCCAACTTTGTTCTTTCTCAAGACTGCTTTGGCTATGTGGAGTCTTTTGTAGTTCCATACAAACTTTAGGATTATTTGTTTTCGTTCTGTGAAAAATGCTGTTGGTATTTTGACAGAGATTGCATTAAATCTGCATATTGTTTTGGGTAGTTCAGACATCTGAACAATATTGGTTCTTCTAATCCTTAAGCATGGACTATCATTCCATTTGTTGTGTCATCTTCAATTTATTTCATCAACGTTTTATAGTTTCTGGAGTATAGATCTTTTGCCTCTTTGGTTAAATTTATTTTCAGGTACTTTATTATTTTTGGTATAGTTGTAAATGAGATTGTTTCCTGAGTTTCTTTTTCTGCTGCTTCATTATTAGTGTACAGAAATGCAACAGATTTCTGTGTATTAATTTTGTATCGTGTGACTTTACTGAATTCATTTATCAGTTCTAATAGTTTTCTTGTGGGAGTCTTTAGGGTTTTCTACATATAGTATCATGTCATCTGTAAATAGTGCAAGTTTTACTTCTTCAGTACCAGTTTGGAGCCTTTGAACATAGGCAGTAATCTCTCTTGACATCGGCTATAGAAACATTTTTCTAGATATGTCTCCTCAGGCAAGGGAAACAAGAGCAAAATTAAACTACTAGGACTATACCAAAATAAAAGGCTTTTGCACAGTGAAGGAAACTGTCAACAAACAACAAGGCAACTACTGAATGGGAGAAGATATTTGCAAATGATATATCCAATAAGGGGTTAATATCCAAAATATATAAATAACTTATACAACTCAACACTAGAAAAACAAATAATCCAATTAAAAGATGAGCAGAGCACTTGATTAGACATTTTTCCAAAGAAGATATACAGATGGCCAACAGACACATGAAAAGACGCTCAACATCACTAATCATGAGGGAAGTACAAATCAAAACCACAATGAGATATCAATATATACCTGTCAGAATGGCTAAAATAAAATAGACAAGAAATAACAAATGTTGGTGAAGATGTGGAGAAAAAGGAACCCTAGTGCATTACTGGTAGGAATATGAACAGGTATAGCCTCTGTGGAAAACAGTATGGAGGTTCCTCAAAAAATTAAAAACAGAATTACCATATGGTCCAGTAATTCCATTACGGGGTATTTACCCAAAGAAAACAAAAATACTAGTTTGAAAAGACATAGGCCCTCCTATGTTTACAGTGGCATTATTTACAATAGTTAAGATACGGAAGCAACCCAAGTGTCCATCCATACATGAATGGATAAAGATGGGGTATATACAAAAAAAGGAAAATTATTCAGCTAAAAGAATGAGATCTTGCAATTGGTGAGAATAGGGATAAATCTAGAAGGTAAAATGCTAAATGAAATAAGTCAGACGGAAAAAGACACCATATGATTTCACTCACATGTGGAATTTAAGAAGCAAAATAAAGAGAAAAGAGAGAAAAACAAAACAAAAAAGATTCCTAAATACAGAGAACTGGTTGCCCGAGGGGAGGTGGGTGAGAGGATGGGTGAAACAGATAAAGGAGATTAAGAGTATACTTTTTATGATGAGCACTGAGTATTGTATAGAATTGTTGAATAATTATATTGTACACCTGAAAGTAATATAACACTGTATGTTAATTATACTTCAATTAAAAACATTTTTTTAGATACAAATAGGGACACCTGGGTGGCTTAGTCGTTAAGCATCTGCTTTCGGCTCAGGGCATGATCCCGGTGTTCTGGGATCGAGCCCCACATCAGGCTCCTCTGCTGGAAGCCTGCTTCTTCCTCTCCCACTCCCCTTGCTTGTGTTCCCTCTCTCACTGGCTGTCTCTATCTTTGTCAAATGAATAAAAAATATCTTTAAAAAAAAAAAAGATACAAATAATGTCCAACTTCTATTTCAGAATTAGCTACTCTTCCTTCTTAAGCTGTGTGACTCTAACTCAACATATGAAATAAACTAAACTAGCAATAAAACTCACCTGCCATCACGGGATCTGTGGAGACTGCCGTGGTAGCTGCTTACTTTGCTGTGGACACTACCTGCTTTGCTTCTCTGATCATCCACCATAGCAAGCTGAGTTGAAGATGCATGTGTGGATGTTCCTTGAGTGGAAGTTCCTCTTGATTTTCTTATAATAGGAGTATTTGGATCCCTCAGAAGAGACTGAGCAAAATCAGGTTCCTGTAGTACCTGTCGGCTCTCATTCACTACCCTAGAAAATAAAATACTAAGTTTAAGATACAGACAAACATCCCTATAGACCAATAAATGTGACACACTGACATATTCTTGAAATTAATTGCTCTCCAAATAATGTCTTTAGGAGAGATATAAGGTAATATTGTTGACACAGGGAAGAATTTAACAAAGATCATGTCAATCTGTACTCTAAAGTGGTATGATAGAAAGAATCCTGTATTAGAATAAGGAAGTCTGGATTTTAGTTCAATAAATACATGATCTTAGGCAAGTCATTATCCCCCTTCCTTCATTTTCCTCATCTATAAGTTGAAGCTATACAATTTCATCATTTTTAAAAAGTCCCCTTCAATTAAAGAAATTTATGATTCTCAAGTACACGGAAATGTTACAAAGGTATTACAACAGAGAAATTTTTTCTTTTTCTTTTTTTTTTTAATTTTTTTTTTTTTAAATTTATTCGACAGAGATAGAGACAGCCAGCAAGAGAGGGAACACAAGCAGGGGGAGTGGGAGAGGAAGAAGCAGGCTCATCGCAGAAGAGCCTGATGTGGGGCTCGATCCCACAACGCCGGGATCACGCCCTGAGCCGAAGGCAGACGCTTAACCGCTGTGCCACCCAGGCGCCCCGAGAAATTTTTTTTTTGCATGGCTTATGGATGTACTGGAGGCCTCACTGTAGCACAGATATGTGTGTGTGTGTGTGTATATATACATATATATTTTTTTAAGATTTATTTATTTGAGAAAGAGAGTGAGAGAGCGAGTGCACACACATGCATGCAGGGGGAGACGCAGAGGGAGAGAGAGAGAATCTTAAGCAGATTCCCCACTGAGTGTGGAGCCCGATGTGGGGCTCCATCCCACGACCCTGAGATCATGACCAGAGCTGAAATCAGGAGTTGGGTGCCCAGCCGACTGAGCTACCCAGGTACCTCAACAGATATACTTTTCAACTTGTAAGAACAGTTTAGTTTTAAGGCCACAAGTTGGTTTTATGGTGAAACAGTTGTTCAGTGCTAGAATAAACACGAGTGGTCACAATCAGAACAAAATGTATGAAAAATTAATTTAAGCTAACATAAAATTAATTACCAGACATCTTAAAGGCTTAAGGAAAAAAATTTAAGGAGATGAATTATTGTCAAGAACAACAGTTTTTAACTGCTACAAAAAGGTTAAAAGCAGATAGATGTTTACGATAATGAACAAAGCAGTAATTAAATTGATAAAAGAGTAAGTTAAATAGTCACAAAGATCAGAGTCTCAGTTTATATAAATGACTATGCGAATCAGAGGTTAAAGTTAAAATCAGATAAACAATTTCATGAAAAATAAAGCTCCAACATATATAGATTGGATCATACACTGAGAAAGAGCACATATTCTAAGTTTTCAGATTACAAAAGGATCTACTACTATTGTTTTTAGTGGTGAGGTAGAAGGGCTAAAGGAAGGCTAATACTTGTGGAGTACCCACATTGTGCCAAGTATCTTACATATACTCTCCTTTGATCCTTCTTAATAATGTTTTTATTATGGAGTTCAATGTCCTAAGAGGGTATCTCCAAGAGGATATTATGTATTTATTGTGAACAGAGACCTATTAAGAATAAATACTGTGATCTACATTTCATAGATGAAAAAACTGAGGTTTTTTTTTTTTGTTTTTAAAGATTTTATTTATTTATTTATTTGACAGAGACAGCCAGCGAGAGAGGGAACACAGGCAGGGGGAGTGGGAGAGGAAGAAGCAGGCTCCCAGCGGAAGAGCCTGATGTGGGGCTCGATCCCAGAACGCTGGAATCACGCCTGAGCTGAAGGCAGACGCTTAATGATTGCGCCACCCAGGCGCCCCGAAAAAACTGAGGTTTTAAAGGATTAGAGAACTCTCCAAAGTCACACAACAAAACCAACAGTCAAGGATCAAACTTAAGTTTAAATGGCTTAGGGGCACCTGGGTGGCTCAGTTGGTAAAGTGTTCGACTCTTGATTTCGACTCAGGTCATGACCTCAAGGCTGTGAGATCCCGCCCCACGGTGGGCTTCATGCTGGGTGTGGAGGCTGCTTGAGGTTCTCTCTCTTCCTCTCCCTCTGCCCCTCTCCCACGCTCTTGCACTCGCTCTTAAAAAATAGTTTAAAAGCCAAATATAATGATAAAATATAATGTTTATAATAAAATATTATATATATGTATGTATATAAGCACATGTATGTGTGTGTGTGTGTGTGTGTGTGTGTATCCTCAAATCAAAGTGTCAAAAACAGGGTAGAAGAATGAACAAGTCAAAAACAGTTTAAAAAAAACCCAAAACAGTATATGTTTCTCTGTCATCAGTGGCCCTAATCATATATTCACAGATCCCAAGTCAGCCTTGATTGCTGACTTTATTTTCTTTCTTTCTTTTTTTTTTTTAAGATTTTATTTATTTATTCAACAGAGATAGAGACAGCCAGCGAGAGAGGGAACACAAGCAGGGGGAGTGGGAGAGGAAGAAGCAGGCTCATAGCAGAAGAGCCTGATGTGGGGCTCGATCCCATAACACCGGGATCACGCCCTGAGCCGAAGGCAGATGCTTAACCACTGTGCCACCCAGGCGCCCCTGACTTTATTTTCTAAACTTATTTTTTTTAAGATTTTTTATTTATTTATTTGACAGAGGGAGAGAGCGAGAGAGCACAAGTAGGGGGAGCAGCAGGCAGAGGGAGAGGGAGAAGCAGCTCCCCACTGAGCAGGGAGCCTGATGTGGGGCTTGATCCCAGAACTCTGGGATCATGACCTGAGCCGAAGGCAGACACCTACCTGACTGAGCCACCCAGGCACCCTAAACTTATTTTTAACACTTGGTTCAAACTGACTTCTGGTCATGCCAAAAATTTAACCCACCTTCAAATGGTAAAGGTTTGTCCCCTCATTTTACAGAGAAGAAAACAGAGAAATTAAGTGATATGATTTAGATAATTCCAAAAGAAGATTTCTAAAAATATTTCAATCAGTGCCAGAATTATTAGTATAAGCACAATCTTAAATGTGGCTTCACTTAGGGGGAAAACATTAATTTGATAGCACAATTTTAGAAACTAGTCTCTTTGTAGCACAGTACATAAGCAAAGGCGAGAGTCTAGAGTCAGACTGCTTGGGTCTGAATCTCCATTCTAGCAATCACTATGAAACCCTGATTCCATGCCTCAGTTTCCTTATCTGTAAAATGATCTCTCTTACAAGGCTGTTTGAAGGATTAAAGGGTTTAATAGTATATACAATGCTCAGAACAGTGCTTGGAGTATTAAACGTGCTCAATTAATTGGTAACCATTATTACAATTACTTTATAGTTATTTTTCAAAGGCTAAAGCAGACAAATGCTAGAAATGGCTATGAGATGCTCACACTCTTTAGCTCAGAATAAGGAGCTGCCACTCTAGCCCAGGGCACAGTACTGGCTTGTAGGATCACAAACACTTTGTTAGGTGGGGATCCATAATCATAGAAAACCAAATCGAAGCATCTTGGGAGTTCTAACCAGTTTCAAAAGGATCCTGGCCCAATCAGAATTGCCCAAATAACTAGGATGATGCCCCATAAGAGTAGCTTGGGTTTAGTACTATCTAGAATTTCCAATATAACGCTATTATAGAATTGTTTGTGTATGGTCCAGAAATAGATGACCAGGAATGTCTAATACAAGCTCTTTCCTCAGCATTATCTTTTAGTGTGATTAAAATATATGTAAAAATGTCAGAGACTACACAGATAAATCACAGTAAATCCAACAAGGATGGATATTCCATGAAAGCAGGAACTTGGCCTATTTGTTTGCTACTACATCCCTGGTATCACAACGTTAGTTCGTGGCACATAGTAAGCATTCTATAAAGAGTTTCTTAAAAAATGAATGCCCAGGAAATATATTTTTGTTGTTGTTAAGTAACTCTTATTCCCTTCTTTCCTTCTGTGCTCAATGAAACTCTTACTTCAAGGAGAAATGCATCATCTGATATCCCTAGTAGGAGCCTTAGATATAGTAGTAGTAAGAAATGTACAGTTTAAAATTGGGATTATTTTGTCTCAGTCTGATCTGTGTAACAGAAATGGCTAATTACTGGTACTTTAGAAAATACAAATTTTGATAATAAGGCATTTTAAATGTATGGGAAAAGTACATTAACCCATATAAGGCACAATATTTTAAATATAACCTTAAGAGTTTTATAGGCCATCCCCCAAAACCCATTTTCCATGGACTTTAGTTTAAGAAAATCATAAGTATATAGACTCTGCTAACTTAGAATTTGAGAGAATTCAGGTATAGTATCTATGTGAGATTTAAAATGAGTAAAAAATCATTTGTTCCTTTATGAATATTGCAGGGTCTTGCTTTCTTTCACTCCATGATTAAAGATTCCGTAAATATGCCCTCAAGAGACAGCTTTGGCAAGTCTTATATTTTACCATGACACTTCAATATGCAGTGTGGCCAACTATGAATTACAATAATTTCTTTAATGCATTTCATTATCATTTTATAATGCATTTGATATCATTTTTCTATTTTGGCTTTAATGTGTACTTTATCATAATGGAATAACATGTTATGTCTTCACATAATTTCTGGTATACTTGGAAGAACAATGGGCAATTGGAAACGGAAGTCTAACCAAATACCTGTGTGATTTTGGCCAAAGCATTTACTCTCTCTGTGCTCAGTTTTCTTATCTGTAACAGAAATAATATATACCAACCCTCACAGGAATATGGAGAAGATCAAGTAATAATATATATAAAAGCATTAATTTGTTTTTAATTTTAAGAGAATTATAATTCAAAATTTTCAAAATAAGGTCAGCTTTCCCTCAAAAATTCTCAGTTAGTAAGGTACAGACCTTAAGCCTGGTTCTACTTGGCTATCTTCTCAGAATCAACTTTTAGCTTTTAATTAACACATGCTACTGTGCTAATCATAACTGGTAGTAGCCAAGGTTACAAACACGTTGAAACACATCCTCCAAATCCAAAGTGTTTTCACATAAGCAATACATAGATTTTATGTGAATGTGAGGTTTGTGAACATTGTGATAATTTCAACTTACTCTTTTTTCCTACGACCGTGAAAAAAACTGGCCCATTCAAAGCATGTCTTTTTGCTTCCAACCCAAAAAATGGAGGGAATACCAACTATGAGAGCCATCAGGTATTTCATCAGAAAGAGAATCAGGTCTGGACGACTCATTTGAGTAACCTACAAGAAGGGAAAGAAAAATATCTTAAATATATAAAAAAAACTTTCTATCAAAGGTCATTATAAATCTTTTAAATAAACAATAATAAAGTAATTCTACAAACTTGGTATTTTCATTTATACAGTTCTATAGTTCTTGTTATATGGAAAAGATACACACTCCTGAAAATTTGACAGTAAGTTTCTATTTTATGTTTTGAGTCCTATATTTTTCTTGTTAGTTCACAATGGTATCTTCTAAAGAAAAAGATTATTAATGTAGAAAATAAGCCATGAATAGGAATAGAGGCTCAAATAATACCTATATTCTTCTTGGCCAATTCTGTTAGTCCTATCATTGGTCATTACAATGTAAAAGCAGGAAAGTATTAATCTTTCCCATTGTATTAATTTCTGTTCTTATCTTTTATAGACCCTCCTTCTACCTACTTCATTTTACACTGCTGGCTGTTTTCAAGCTTCCTCTTTATGAGTTATTTATAAGTACATTTTCTAGTTTTTAGTCAGATGAGTTTTTAAAAATTGCTCTATATTGTTGGTTTCAAGTTTAATTATTGTGGCCAAAGAATGTGGTCTATGTTATTCTGGTTACCTTAAATTTTGGAGACTTGCTTTTTGATTTAGGACACTGTCAATTTATGTTAGTATTCCTTGTGTACTTTAAAATAGCACATACTCTCTGTTGGGTACAGAATCTTCTATATGTATTAGATCAACTTTATTAGTTCTTGTCATTCAAATTTTCTATATTCTCAATTAATTTTGTTAACCTGTTTATTTTTAAAAAAGATTTTATTTATTTGAGAGAGAGAGAGAGAGCATGAGCAGCGAGGAGGGGGCAGAGGGAGAGGGAGAAGCAGACTCCCCACTAAGCAGGTAGCCCAACACGGGGCTCAATCCCAGGACCCTGGGATCATGACCTGAGGTGAGGGCAGATGCTTAACCGACTGAGACACCCAGGCACCCCTACCTATCTGCTTTAACAGAGGTATACCAAAATCTCTCACATAACTGGGGACTCATCAGTTTTCACCTTCAAGCCTATATTAGGTACTATGTAAATTCAATAATGCTCTAGAGGCTCATTTTTTTTATTAATCCTCTTCATCGTAAACTGTGTTTTATCTGACATTACTATTGCCACATCAGCTTTTCACTTCATCATGGCAACATATTTTCCAGGTGTATCTTTTCCTATTTACCAATGAACTTCTTTCAAGTCTGTCCCTTTGGGTTATACTGCCTCTTTTTAGCAGTAGACAGTTTACTACCACTAAAATGTACAGTCCATGAAAAGATTACTTTCCCCACTGTTTTATCCCGAGTCCAGACCAGTGCCTGCACCTAATAGGTACTCAGTAAATACATACATTTAAAAATATACTTGGTTTTATTAGAAAAAAAATTACAGTTAAAATGATCAGCACCTCCATCTTTTTGAATAAGAAAATATTCCTAGCACACTATATAGCTACCTATATTCCTTATTATTTTCCAGAAATTCAAAACAACCTTTGCAAAAATAATTATTTTTATTATCTTTAACTTTGTCAAAAAGTACACCCTATGCCTACCTTTGGGTTCTCTTTTCTTCTTGCTAACAGATGCCCTTTAGAAATTCTTACAAGTAAGGTATGCCAGAGATAAATTATTATAGTCTTTGTCTGAAAATGTCTTTATTTTGCCCTCAATCTTGAACGGTGGTATAGATAAAGTTATCTCTCAGCATTTTAAAAACATTAGTTCGTTGTCTTCTAGTTTCTATTGAGAAGTCTAATTGATAAACTTTTGGAGATTTACTTCCTCTCTCTGATAGCTCTAAAATTTTTCTTTAGCCTTTTCACTTTATAGTTGCACTGAATGTTTCTCATTGTGATTGCTTTTTATTTCTCCTGCTTAGTATGCAGAGTGTACTTTTAATCTAAGGACCCAAGTTTTCAATTCTGGAAAATTCTCAGACATTAGGTTTTTGGTTATTGCTTCTTAGTCATTGTTATGGCTTCTTGTTCTACAACTCCCATTAGATGTATACTGAAGTTCCTCAATCCTTATTTTTTATGTCTTTTAAATACATAATTACATAGTTTTTAGTATTGTATGTCTCTTCATATTCTGTATTCTGGGAACTTTTTAGAACAATTTTCTATTTCACTAATTCCCTCTTCAACCATGTCTATATTAGGGTTCTTTCTATCTACTGATTTAAGTAACTTCAATTCTAAGATGTCTAATTAGTTCTTATATTTGTTTATTCTTATTTCATTTCTGCTAATTTATCATAATTTCTTATTCTTTTAAAATGTTTTTTATCGGGGCGCCTGGGTGGCTCAGTTGTTGGGCATCTGCCTTCGGCTCAGGGTGTGATCCCAGCGTTCTGGGATCGAGCCCCACATCAGGCTCCTCTTTTGGGAGCCTGCTTCTTCCTCTCCCACTCCCCCTGCTTGTGTTCCCTCTCTCACTGGCTGTCTCTCTCTCTCTGTCAAATAAATAAATAAAATCTTAAAAAATAATGGTTTTTATCGTTTATTTTTTGAAGAATCCTAAACATACTTATTTTTAAATAAGTCTTCAAAAAATTAGTTTACTACTTTCATTTCATCTGGGAGCAAATCCATCTTCTGATTATTGATTTTGTTGGAAGCTTTCTAGGTTTGTTTTTTTTCTTTTTTGAATTGTACTTTGGAATTTTAGTTAGCGGATCTTGAGTGAGAATTTTCCCTCTCTCTTCCTCTCTCTCTCCCTCTCTCTCACTTCTTCCCTTCCTCCATTTATCTCACCCTGTCTCATGACTTTTTGTCTTCACCAGTGCCCACAGGGACCTCATCAAAAACCAGGTTTTATATTGGTGATTGTGAACTCCAGATGTTATTGGTTACTGGAGATTCAGATACTGAGTCATTACAGTTTGGCTTAAATATTGGTCTTAAGGCTGTGCCGGTGTACTCCCACATCTCTAGACAAGTATTTTTATATTAACTACAGCTTCAGGGGGCAGTTGGTATTATCCTTTAGATGAACTTGCTTTCAGGAGCAGGCAAGCCTCATTTCCAATTCCTACTTTTAACCAGTGAACCTAGTTCTGGTCCTCTGACTTCCATGTGACACTGATACTTCCTAATACACCCCAGAAAATGGATGCCCAGTCACCTCTAGCTACTTCACACCTGGAGTTCAGTAGGGCCAAGTTTTTCATCCTAGTCATCAATTTGCTTTTCTATTATACAAATAAATATATTTTGTCTTTTAGACTGATTACATTTAAAAATTTTTATTATGTTTTATCTATAACTGATTTTATGTTTATGTTTTATCTATAACTGCATGGGTTTACAGTTAGCCTGGTAAGCTCAAAACATGGAACTTAAATTACAACCATAACCTAGAATGAAGATGTTAAGTCCTTTAGAATTTACTTAAAAATCAAAAAGCAAATATTTATAGATCATCCACTACTCTAAGAATAATTCTGTTCAAAGCCCCATGAGACTTATAAAACAGATGTAAGGTTTGATTAATGTTCCCACCAAGCTGATAATCTAAATGAAAATACAAATTAAAGAAACCACTGAATAGTTAAGAACTATAATTACAAAGAAGCAGATGAAGAGACATGAAAGGAGATCACAAATAACCTCCTCATTAAAAAATACAATAGCTTCCTGTTGTTCCATTTTTTAAAAAAAGATTTTATCTTTAGGTAATCTCTATACCCAACATGGAGCTCAAACTCACAACTCCAAAATCAAGAGTCACATGCTCTACCAGCCAGTTTCACTTTTTTTTTAAGTACTTCTATATAGCATCACTAATTGATGACTATCTCATACTTTACAAACTTTTATCTCCCCTGACTTCTATAACACTGCATAGTCATGATTATTCTCCTAAAGAGGCATTACCTTCTTACTTTCATTACTTTCTTCTTGACTTCCTACTCCTGCTCTTTTATCATTTGCTCTCCACTACCCTCTACATAAGAGTTGTTTTTTTTTTTTTAAAGATTTTATTTGAGAGAGAAAGCGAGAGAGAGAGGACAAGCAGGGTGGGGAAAGAGGGAGAAGGAGACACCCCGCAGAGGGAGAAGCAGACACTCCGCTGACCAAGAAGCCTGATGCGGGCTCAATCCAGGACTCCAGGATCATGACCTACACCAAAGACAGATGCTTAACTGACTAAGCCACCCAGGCGCCCCTATACAAGAGTTCTTAAAACTCATTCCTTGATTCTCTCTTTATACTCTCAACTAATCATTTAAACTTAGAAGTCATCTAGTCGTATTCTTTATCTAACCAATTGATTTGCTTTCAATCTAGTTGTTCTGTGAATATAATTAGTATGGTGGTATTGATAAAATACAAGTTTGCCTCTTCCATGTTCAAATAGCTCTAGCTATTCTGCCCACCTGTCCTAGTTTTGTCCTCTGGTGCTATCAAGAATAAGGCTACCATTCTAGAAGTCCTGGTCAATTCAGTAAGATGCCCTGCCAGAAGAGAAACTTAAAAAAAATGGTGTAAGTATTAGGAACAAAGAGACAAAAAGACCAACCAGAAAATTCAACACAATCAACAGAAAAACAGAAACAATCAAAGGGTTCAGTAAGTTGGGCAAGATTAATATACAAAAATGAAACGTTTTCTTATATATTGTCAATAACCAGAGAAGAAACATAATGAAAACAATTTCATTTATAATACCAACAAACACAAAAAAATATCTAGGAATAAAACTAGCAACTAGCAAGAAATACAAAGAAAATGATTAAACTCTATCAAAGAACACAGAAAAAAACTGAAATACATAGAGAAACAGTCCATGTTTCTATATGCAAAGACTCAATGTTTTAAAGATGTCAATTCAATTATCCCCCAAATTAATCCCATAAACTCGGTACAATACAAAAAGAGCAATAGAATTTTTCACAGAATGTTAAAAGTTAGGTATATGATGAAAGTATTTCTAATAAATGGGGAAAAGATCATAGATTGTTTAATAAATGATGTTGGGATGGTGGCAATCCACCTGAAACAAAGTAATTTAGATGCCCCCTCACACAAGAAAGAAAATTCTAGACAGATAATAAATCATAAAAGTATGAAAAGAATGAAGAACATTTTCATAATGGAGGTGCAGAAGGCCTTTTTAAAAAAGTAACATGAAACAAAAAAGCCATAAAAGGAAAAGAGTGACAGTTTTGATTACTAAAAACTTAAAACTTCTACAGAACAAGAAACCATAATTCAAATCAATAGACTAATGACTAACTAGGAATATTAACTATATTATCAATCAATAAAGCAAATTAAGGAACAGAAACTGGATAAAAATAGAAGAAACAAAGGGAAGAAAACAGTAAATACGCACAGAAACAAGCACACGTACACAGCTACAAAGAGAACAAAACTAAAATAACTTTAAGAGATTACTTTGCTCAATTCCATTCAAATAAACTTGAAAATTGATAGAAACAAATGAGAGAAAAATTTAAAAACTGACTGTATAAATAAAACAATGTCTCATTTATGAATTTTTATTCAAACAGAATTCAACAGCAAATTCAAAGAATATGCCATGACCAAATACAAAGATGGTTCAATATTAGGAAACCAATTTATAAATTCAACATATTGTTGGGTCAAAGGGAAAATATATATAATCATTTTCATTTATGCCAAAAGGCATTTGATAAATTAAACATCCATTTTTGGTTTTTAAAAGTGGGCTCCTGGGTGGCTCAGTTGGTTAAGCGTCTGCCTTCGGCTCAGGTCATGATCTGGGGTCCTGGGATCGAGTCCCAAATTGGGCTCCCTGCTCAGTGGGGAGTCCGCTTCTCCCTCTCCCTCTGCTCTTCCCCTCCGGTCACGCATGCTCTCTCTCGCGCGCGTGCGCGTGTACTGTCTCTCTCTCTTTCTCAAATAAATAAAATCTTTTAAAAAAAAGTTGTAAGAACATACAAAAAGATGATGAATGAATTCTTAAAGTGACAATTCTATCTCAATCCAAAAGTATCATGCTTAACAGGAACATTGGGAGCCACTAAATATTCTCATTAAAGTCAGGAATACAAGAAGAGTATGTACTACCACCACTCTTAGTTAACCTTGTTTTAACAGTTCTAACAGACTGCAATTAGACAAAAGAAACAAATTATGAGTATAGAAACTATAAAGAAGGGATGAAATTATTATAAGTAGTATAATTTTATACTTGGAAAAACTAAGAGAATAAGGTAAGAACTATTACAAATCATAAGCAAGGTGGTGAGGTACAAAGTAAAATACAGAAATCACTTTCATATATATAAATAACAATCAGTTAGTAGGAAAAAAAGGTCTTCATTTGCCATTGTTACAAGCTTAACTGCATCACCCTAAAATTCATATGTTGAAGCCCAACTCTCAGCACCTCAGGAGGTGACTTACTTGGTAATTAAGGTTCAATGAGGTCATATGGGTGGGTCCTAAGCCAATCTGACTGGTGTCCTTACAAGAAGAAGAAATTTAGACACCTAGACACCAAGGATTCACCATGTGAAAAAAGACCATATGAAGAAAAGATCACTAGAAAAGACCATGTAAGGAAACAGTAAGAGGCTGAGAATCCACAAAACAAGGAGAGAGGGATCAGAGGAAACCAGCCCTGCTGACACCTTGATCTTGGACTTCCAGCCTTCACAACTTTGAGAAAATAAGTTTCTGTTGTTTAAACCACCTAGTCTGTGGTATTTTGTTATGGCAGCCTTAGGAAACTAATACAACTGCAGTAACAAAAAAGATAAACACCTAGGAAAGATTAAATTTAATAAGATAAATGAGTGATGTACTGGAAGAAGCTTTAAAATACACTCCCCTTAAAATATGCTCTTCACTAGACAGAATCACTATTATAAAAATGCAAATTATTCTTGATTTAGCCATTAAATTTAACACAATTCCAATAAAAATACCAATAGAGTTATCTGGGAATCAAACAGAATGATTATAAAGTTCATACAGAAGAACAAACAAGTAAGTCTACACAGGAAAATGCTGAAAGAGAACAGAAATATATAAAATTGAGCTATAATAAAATTGTGTAATATTGAGGGCATAGTTTCAGTATTTATTATATGTGGTTATTTCAAATCATTCAGAAAAAACTAATTATTAAAAAAGCAGATTCTAGATGGGTATCTAGAAAAAAATAGCCCTGAAGCCATACCATATGTCATACCAAGATAAATTCCTAGTAGATTGAAAATTCAAATGTAAAAAAAAAAAAATTAAACGGCAACAAAAAAGAAAGCACAAAGTTCGAGATGAAAACTTTTAAATTCTCAGGGTAGAGAACAACTTTCTACTTATGACACAAAATCTAGAAGTAATAAAAGTAAAGATAGATAAATCTGACTACATAAAACCCCAACACTTCTGCATGGCTAAAATTTCCTTAAAAGTCAAAGGACAATTAAAAAGCTGCTATAAAATTGTTACAAATTTATGGCAGATAAAGGGGCTAATTTTGCTAATAAAGAAGTTCTATAAATAAATGGCTACTACTTAAAACTGGCAAAAGATATGGATAGTTTACAGGAAATTAAATACAAATTAAGAGCTCAGGCTCACAGTAAAAAAAAATTAAAATTTCTTGATAGTTTTACTTTTTAACCTATCAAATAGGTAAGACCCAAGTCTGACAATATGTTGTATTTGCAAATGTTTGGAGAAATGGAGATGGGAATATAAATTCATACCACCTCTATAAAACACAACCTAGCAATATTTATCAAAATTATACCCTTTATGTCATGTCAATTATGTCTAAAAAAATTATACCTAATATATATACCTATATATCTAAAAAAAATTGATCAAGCAATTCTTTTAAAAATTTATGCTACAGTTCTATTCACATATGTGAAATGATATACAAAAACTGTTCGTAATAGTAGAATACTAGAGACAATGTGCATGGTATATTATGTCAGAAAAAATACTGAGGGTATTTCACTTTAGGTATTAGTCTCCATGATACATGGTTAAATGATAAAAGCAAGATAGAGAAGTGTGTATAGTAGCTACTGTTCAAGTAAAAAAAAAAAAGGAATATACTTGCTTGTACAACATGCATAAACATCTCTGAAAGTATACACAAATTCCTTGTAACGTTCAAGTCACCTTGGGAAGGGCACTAGGAAGCTGGGAGTCACAGGCATAAATGGGAGACCTTTTCCCATACACTTTTCCAACTTCTAGATTTTGAACCATGTGAATACTGTCTATTTAACACTTTTTTTAAGAATAAAAAATAAAGAACTTCATTGTTCTAAGTCTGAGCATTCCAAATATAAAAATAAGAGTTGGGTGGGATATAAGGAAATATCCCCATTGGGGGGCAGTATATAAATTGGTATAATATTTCTGATAGACAATCTCATAATACTTACTAAAAACTGAGATGTGTATAACATTTGAGCCACAAATTCCGTTTTAAGAAATATATTCTAAAGCAATAGGTCAATAATAGGAGGTTGCTCAAATAAATTAAGGTACACCCAAATAATGAAATAAGTAGCCATTCAATAATGGTAACAAAGTGAAAAAAGGAAGATACAGTGATGTGCTTGTAACTGTTTAACTGGCTTTCTGGGTGGAGGTGAGCCCTGTTTTGTAGCATCGACAAATTTTGTGGTGTAAATACACCAACCATGCTCTTTCAAGTTACCAGGGTGATATCACTTACTGTGGAGTCACGAAGAGGTACATAAAACTGTCTCTTGTGAGTCTGTGTGAGCCAGCTCTAGTACACTACTGGGTATAGACAAATATGTCAAATATGATCACATTTATATTTTAAAATTACATAGAATACCTATATTTATCTATATTATCTATAATACCTATTATATTTATACAATATCAAATATGACCTTGTGATGTGTTTTGTTACCTACCACTACACATTGTTCTAATTATCTATTCTTATGTAAGAAACCACACCAAAACTTAATAGCTTAGAAAAGGAACTTATTATCTCTGAGTTCTACGAGTTGACTGGACTCAGTTGGGTGACTCTCACCTGGGTTCTTACATAGTTGCAGTTGGATGACAGATGGGGCTGGAATCATCTGAATGTAATATTGAGATGGACATATATATAAGATGCTCCTTCACTCAGATACCTGGAATCTCAGCTAGGATTGCTGGAAGGTGGGGAGCTGGCTGGGATCTCTCTCCCACTCTCCTTCCTCTCCTCCATTCACAAAGCCTTACCATATAGCTTATAACTAGTTTGGAATTCTGTACATTTTGTGGTTTCAGAGTAGGCTGACTTCTTATTAGAGGCTGGTTGCTCCCACAGCAAGCATTCCAAGAAAACTTGAAAAAAAATGGCAAGGCTTCTTATAAATTAGCCCTAGGGTCATGCAAAATCACTTCTGCTGCATTCTACTAATCAAAAGCAAGTCACAAAGCCAGCCCAATTCAAGAAAAAGAACCACACAAGAGCAAAAGGTGTGGTTCATTGGCTGGAGGCAACAGAGTGTATATCTCTAGAGTAACTATCAAAACATTAGAAAAATATACAGAAAAATGTAAATACTGGTTATATTGATGGGAGGTATGCTTTTCCTCTGAGCATGTTTTACGATAATTTTTTCCCGATATTCTGGAATTTTCTTAACTGTAGAAAACCATATGTACATGATCAACATTTACAAAACACATTAACAAGGAAAACATTCATTATATTAATGGAATGCCAAAGCTCATGTGATACAATGTAAATCTGGATGATGGTAGATACCAGTAAATGTTCTACAAAGAACATTTGTAGATGTTGATGAATGAATAAAAAAATTATAATCATATTAAATAAAGTGTATAGTGAATATCATAAATATCTAAAGTAAGCTATATAAACAGACCAATGATCAACTAGATAGAAAACATGATGATGAACTATAAATGAACCAATACCCAGGACTTATATTCTGCATTTACACACACACACATACACACACACACACCCCTTCTTGTGACTTCCTTGCATTCTCCACCATGGCACATTATTTCTTAAACACAGATTTTTACATAGTAATAAGAACAAATGAATATAGGTAGTATATAAAATGAGTTGAAACATACACTTAGAACTGTACTTGACACCTAATAAATGCTCAAACATGTGGTACATGGGGCACTATTGTCCCAGAGGATACTAAAAGGTCCATAATAAGATATTCTGTGGTAAAATAAAATTTGGATATTATAATCCTTCCTTGGATATTCACATGCACATTCAGATATTGAAGGCTAAATTTCACCATCTGAAAACTGAGGGGTTAGAACAGGTAAATTCTAAGATTTATCCTAATAACCTATAACCTTATTAATCCTGAAAATTTTTCTAGGTGAATTAGAGACAGTCTCTAATTTTTATAATGCCTAATTTGGCTCCAAAAGTTATTTTCCATTATTTACTAGTTAACACACATATTTTAACTGTAATTATATACACTTATGACTCACAAAAAAGAGAAAGTTCGTTCCTATAAAAGTGGAGGGAGATATGGGGAAGAATGAGACCACTGAGAAGCATGCTTCAAATCATGTTGGCTTATATTTGGTGAATGGTGAGAAAACAATGACCGACTTAAGAAAAACAATTATTTGGAAATGTGAGGAAGGCGGCCAAGAACCTAAAAATCAAAACTAGTCAAACCATAATTAAAGAAGTCTGGAGGGAGATCTAATCAGAGTTGAGCAGAGAATCAGAGGTATTATATAATGTGAAAAGAGCATTGGCCTGAGCAATGTGACCTTGGTCAAATCACTTAAAAAATAGCAGGCTTGAACTCAATGACTTTGAGGTTGCCTTCAATTCCAGATGACTGGTCACCTGCAGTCTAAAATACTCTTCTTCAGAGATCTTATACAGTCTAATCCCCTCCCTTTATTTTTAACATATGTGGAACCAAAGTCTAGGGAGGTGAACTGATTTGCTCAAGGTCATATATCTAATTAATTCAGTCACTTAAATACTGAGTGCCTCCTGTATCCTGGTACAAGAGATAAAACAGTAAATGAGTCAGAAAATTCTCTGCCCCGAGGGGAGGACTTAAGATGGCGGAGGAGTAGAGGACCCCTTTTTCAGCCGGTCCCCTGAGTTGAGCTGGATGGGTACCAGACCAGCCTGAACATCCAGAGAATCAGCCTGAGATGCAGGAAGATACATCTGGATCTCTACAAATGAACATCTCCAGTGCTGAGTACTGAGGTACGAAGCAGGGAGCCGTGAAACCGTGCACAGATATCGGAAAATAAACGGAAGGGGGAGGGAGCCGCCGCGTTTGAGCACCGGGAAGCAGTAGCCACCTGCACGGGAGAGCGGGCGGACTCTCGGACAGCACCCGCGAGACAGCAGACTGAGACCGGGAGCTGGGAGCGTGCACCACCAGCCATCTCACGGAACTCCAGAACTCTGGTGCGCTCACTGGATCCAGACTGAGACCGGGAGCTCCGTAGCATGCGCGGGGTGGCTGGCGGCGTTAGAAACACAAAGGACAGAGATGCGCCAGCCCTGGAACTGAGGGCTGGGACACCGGGTGTGGGGCGCACAACCCGGGATGCAGCAGAGTTGAGCAGCACCAACAGAAACAGAGTTAAAGTGGCCAGAATATCAGTGGAGAATGGGCCACAATCCCTCTGTTCTGTGACAGAGGCTGAGATTCGGCCGCTGCTGCTCTGACTCTCAGAAGAGGCACGGCAGACCGCGAGGGAAAGCCACCAGAGAACAAAAGCCTGGAAACACCGGCTCACAGCGTGCCCATCCCCATCCCCCCTTCCAGGGGACACGGAGACTCTACCCAAACAGGGTTTCCTGAGTATCGGCGCAGCAGGCCCCTCCCCCAGAAGGCAGTATGAAAAATCAAGAACCCCACAACCAAGGGCGCCTGAGTGGCGCAGTCATTAAGCGCCTGTCTTCAGATTAGGGCGTGATCACGGCGTTCTGGAAAGGAGTCCCTCATCGGGCTTCTCCGCTGGGAGCCTGCTTCTTCCTCTCCCACTCACCTGCTTGTGTTCCCTCTCTCGCTGGTTGGCTCTCTGCCACATAAATAAATAAATAAAATCTTTAAAGAAGAACCACATCCGTAAGATCCCTATAAAACAAGGGTGCACGGCCTGGGTCCCAGTCAATAATTTGGGCTCTGGACAACCCCGCAACCTCTCCTCATCAGAATGACAAGAAGGAGAAGCCCCCCGAGCAAAGAAAAGACAGTGAGTCTGTGGCCTCTGCCACAGAAATAATGGATATGGATGTAACCAAATTATCAGAAATGGAATTCAGAGTAACAATGGTCAAAATGATGAGTAGACTTGAAAAAAGTATTAACGAAAATATTACTGAAAATATAGAATCCCTAAGGACGGAAATAAGAGCGAATCTGACAGAAATTAAAAATTCTATGAGCCAAATGCAGACAAAATTAGAGGCTCTGACGGCCAGGGTCACCGAAGCAGAGGAACGTATTAGTGAATTGGAGGATGGGTTAGTAGAGGAAAAAACGAAAATATAAGCTGGTCTTAAAAAAATCCATGCCCACGAATGTAGGTTACGGGAGATTACTGACTCAAGGAAATGATCAAATGTCAGAATCATCGGCATCCCTGAGGGGGTGGAGAAAAACAGAGGTCTAGAAGAGATATTTGAA